>NW_005871224.1:1701808-1818990 GCF_000147115.1 Myotis lucifugus | reverse complement strand
TGTGGATTTGCTTGTTTTGGACATGTCATATATGTAAATGGGATCATACATTGTGTGTCTGGCTTCTTTCATTGAACATCATGTATCTTGGCTCATCCATGTTGTAGCATGTGTCAGTGCTTTGCTACAAGTCCTGTAATCCATCAGTTACTTTAAAAAATGTTTTGTAAAAGTATTTCTTGAGGTAAAACATACAATCAGAAGTATGCATTCATACAGACTGTCCAACTTGATATATTCTGACATAGGTTTATGCTCATGGAACTCTCCCATGGGTCAAGATCTAGAACATTCCTAGCACCTGAGAAGCTTCCCTCAGGCCACCCTGCCCCTCCTCCCTACCATCCCCGAGTGTTATTCCTCCAGATACACTACAAATAATTCCTGTACAAAGACAGTCATTGCAGCCCTGACTGTAATAGCAAAAGATTAGGAACAACCCAAATAGAGGACTCAATAGAGGACTGGGTATATAAATCATGTTGCACCCACACGGAATACTATGTAGTCAAGAAAAAGAAAGTCATTTCTGCATATTGGTACAGAACTATTATGTAGACCATTGCTCAGTGACAGAAAAAAGCAAGGTGCAGAATAGATGTGTGGCAGGCAGCCTGCAGGTGACTCAACAGTTCTTACCTTCTTCCTAGTCTTCACACTTTTGTGTGTCCCTTTCTCACATTAACTAGTGAACAATGTAATTAATAGGTGGAAATGTGTGTCTTCTGAGGGTTGGTCATAAAAGATGTGTGGCTTCTACCTTGCCCCTTTTTTGATCACTTGCCCTGGGAGAAGCCAGCTGCCATGTGTGAGGAACTTAGCCCTCCTGCCAACACTCACATGAGTGAGCTGCCTTGGAAGTGAGTCAGTCCTTCAGCCCCAGTTGAGCCTTCAGATGAGTAGAGCCCCAGCTGACAAATTGACTACAACCTCCTGCAACACTGAGCCAGAACCACCTGGGTGAGTTGCTCCCTAATTCCTGAAACTGGGAGATAATGCAGGTGTATTGACACTTTAAGCTGCTAAGATTTTTGTGTGTATTTAAATTTTTTTAAAATTAATTTCACAGAGAGGAAGGGAGAGGGAGAGAGAAAAATATCAATGATGAGAGAGAATCATTGATCAGCTGCCTCCTGCACACCCCCCCCCACCCCCTCAACTGGGGATCAAGCCGAAAACCCAGGCATGTGCCCTGATCGGGAATTGAACTGTGACCTTCTGGGTCATGGGTCAACGCTCAATCACTGAGCCACACCAGCTGGGCAAAGCTGCTAAGTTTGGGGATAATTTATTACATAATAACAGATGACTAATACAGTATGTGTAGTAACCTAATATTGAAGTCGATGTGTTAACGTTCTCTCAAAACAAGACATAGATGGTATCAGGGAGGGAGTCTGGCAGCTCAGGGACTGAGGAGAGGGGGACCTGTTTGTCCCTTTGGCATTTTGAACTATCTTTAAGAAGATCAACTGAATGACAAATAAGTAAATAAAAACTTCAACAGCCCTCAATGAAGAGCTGCTGTGAGTTTTCATTCCACAAATATTTCTCAAACTGCCAGAAGTCCCCTTTGGGTATGTGTGGCTGAATCTACATGGGTTTATGAAGAACAGGAAAAGCTGCGGGTGGACAGTCATATAGGAGTACCCCCCATGTACTAGCTGTGTGCCTCGGGGTAGACTGCTTAACCTCTCTGAGCTTCAGTTTCCTTATCTGAAAAATGGGGATCATCAGTATGACGACTGGGGCCAAGTGTTCAGCCAAAGGCCAGGCATGGGGTAAAAGTGGATTTGGCTGTTATCCTGTATAATAAAAGGCTAATCTGCAAATTGACCAAATGGTGGAACGACTGGTTGCTATGATGTGCACTGACCACCAGGAGGCAGACGCTCAATGCAGGAGCTGCCCCCTGGTGGTCAGTGCACTCCCACAGGGGGAGCGCGCTCAGCCAAAAGCTGGGCTGATGGCTGGCGAGTGCACCGGTGATCACTCTGCGGCAGCACTAAGGATGTCCGACTGACAGCTTAGACCCTGGGGAGCAGGCCTAAGCCAGCAGTCAGACATCCCCCAAGGGCTCGTGGACTGCAAGAGGCTGCAGGTTGGGCTGAGGGACCCCCCTGAGTGCATGAATTTCATGCACTGGGCCTCTAGTTATTAATAAGGTTCAAGGGTCTTGCTCTGGGCCAGAAGGGAGAAACCTACTGAGCCCCTTGTCCCCACCCCTGGGGTAAGTAGCCCACAGGGGACAGCTGAGCCAGCCTCCCAGAGTAGAAACTGGGTGGGTGAGAGGGTTATGAAGGCTAGGGGAGACCAGAGGGTGAGAGAGGAGACCACTGCAGAATCACAAGTCCCTCCAGCCTTCATCCTTCTCTGTGCAGGACCAGTAGGTGGGACAGCCCTGATTTTGAGGTTTTGACATAGCTGTATGCCCGTGGAACTATACAAAATATCATGCCTGCTGCTGCCTGCTGCTGCCCAATCCCACCATGGGCCTGGTGAGCAGTGCCGAGCAGCAGGTAGCTCCAGCTCCCGAAGGAGGCACTGTGCCCGGGGTATGTTACTTGGGTACTGGCCTTGCCCCAGGACTGCCAGCTGGGAGGGGCAGGGTAGGGGCCCACCAACCAGGAGGCATCACTTAGAGGAGTGGGAGGATCTAGAGGTGCTGGGAAGGGATGAGGGGTTCCGAGGTTGGGGTGCCCTGGGCTCAGTCCATCCAGAGCTTGGCTCTCTCCCTCCTGCGCCAGGAAGGGTGTTGAATGACTGGCACCTGCGCTCCGTGATGACTCTATGGGGCTTGGGGGGGAACTGGGGAATTCCCACGTGGGAAACCTGGGCACTGGCCTGGTAGAGCAGAAAGGTGTTGGGAAGCAGGGAAAGTCCTGAGGCTCGGCTCCCCCATCTGCCAAAGGCTCCTCCTCTGGGCCCTGGGGGGCTTACTGGCGGCCTGTCCTGACTCCGAGGACAGGAGGCCGTGTCCCTTTGGGGCAGCGCCCGGGAGGCGCCCCGGCCTGGCCGGGGAGAGAGGCTTGATGGGGTTGCTCTGCTCATGACTCATGCTTTCTGGGACCAGCCTTGCCCCTGGGAGGCACTTTCCAGGAAGGCCCCCATCTGGCGCCCTCCACCCCGGGGCAGATAGAGCTCCAGGCCCAGCTGCACCCGGCCCAGGCCAGGAAAAAGCGGGTCAGCCCTGCAGGGAGGAAGCCTGGCTGGGATGGGGTCACCCTTTCTCTGGGGGGTGAACTGCCCGGAGCACTTTTGGCAACATGACCAATAGAGCAACCTGTCACCAGGAAGCTCCGCCCCCCTCACCCCCCCTCAGAGCCCCTCGTCCGGTGCTTGGCGGCCACCCTGCACAAGCCGGGCCTGGACTCAGCCTCTGCTTTCTTCTCGACTGATCGGCAACTGTCCTCACGTGGGTTCCCCAGAAGTGGACTGGGAGGAGGGTTCCCGTATTCCCGGGAAGGGTGTGGGGAGGTGGGGCCAGGAGGAAGCTCAGCCAAGATTAGAGCTCCCAGGAGGGGGGGTGGGGGCACTGATCAGGGTGCATGAGCTGGAATTCGATACCCCCATGTCCTCTTTACATCCCCCCTCCCCTCCCCCGGGGGGGGGCGGGTGTGAACTGTCAGCAGCAAATGGTGCTGTGACAAAGAGGGGCAGGTGCTGCTGTTTCAGAAACAGTTCCCAGGAGGAGACAGTAGAGGGAGGAGGGGACCTGGGCAGGTCACCCACAGCCCCGGTGCAGCTGCTGAATGCTCGAGACTTGCCCTCTCATTATTTCTAGGACATGTTTGCTTCTCTCCGTCTCCACAGCTGCCCACATCTCACCGGGACACCCAGGCGCCTCCAACCTGGAGAGTGGGGGAGGGAGTCCGGCAAGGTGGTGGGGATTCCCCCATTATACAGCTAAGACTCAGAGAGGGGAAGGACCACCCAGCCAGGAGGAGAGGGGGTGGCACCCAACACAGGTGAGGTGACCAGCCTCCCTGCCCTGGCCTTCAGCAAACCCTGCCCAGAGTGGGACCTGCCCCTGGGCGGGTCTTTCCTTATCCTTGTCTTGCAGACTTGACACTGGTTGTCGAGGGGGAATTGCTTGTGTGTACTCCCCAACGAGGCCAGGTCCCCAGCAAGGCTGTTGTGGACAGCGGCAGAGGAGGGGATGTGGAGGGGAGCCCCCAGGATGTACTTACTATTCTCCAGGCATTTGGCTGAAGGCTGTACATGCCCCCATTTTCCAGAGGAGGAAACCGAGACACAGTGAGATACCGGCACCGAGAGAGAGAAACCAAGAGGATCCCAGGGCCCCTTTTGGCTTTTGAATGTGTAGTTTGGGGCAGGAAAAAAAAATAAGTTCCTTATATGACGCCAGGTTCTAAGCTTTCACCCATAAAATGGGAAAATAAGCCCAGATATTCCTCTCCATCCCAGGGACGAGGCCAGTGCCATTTGGGGTTAAGGGAGGTGAAACTTGGACTTGATATGCATCTGCCACTGTCCTCTGACCCAGAGATGTTGTTAACTCGTGATGCTCCCTCCTCTGCCCACCGCCCCTGGGCTGGCAGGAAGCAGCTGGTGTCCTGTGCCCCCTCCCCCCATTTTCCCAACCCTTGGCTTTTCCTCACACGCTCTCAGACCCTGTCCGCCCTCTCTCTGGGCAGAGGTGGCCCCCTGCTTCTGCCCCTCCCCTGGAACCCATGGCCTTGGCAGCGGCATGGAGTTCATAGACCTGCTTTCCGTTCCTAAATCACATCTGCAGGTCGGTATCAGCTTGGCTGGGGGTCACCCAGCACCTCCTCCCCCAGGAGGAGACCCCGAGAAGCCTCAAGGGCTGTTTGAGGACCAGATAGTATTTGCAACCGGTGCTCAGGAAGCCATGGAGTTCAAACTCCGCTTTCTTATGGGCAGGTCAGGTCGCTCAAACCTTCGATGGCTCCCACTGCCAGCCACACTGAACCCCAGCTCTGCCCTTGCCTATCGCCACTGCCTCAGTCTTCTTTGTGGCTCCAGGAGAATCGGCGAGGACCACTGCAGCAGCCTTTCACCTGCTCTGGTCTGGTTTCCCCGGAGCAGCAGAGGGAGCTTTCTAAAACACAAATCCGATCAAGCCACACCTCCAGTTACGGCCGGCATTCGGTCCCCACTGCCTGCAAGACAGTCCAAGCTGCTCTTGACCTGGCGTCCGAGGCTGTCTTGGATCTGATCCCTGCCAGGATCTCTGACCTCATCCTGCATCCTGAACCCCATACTCGAAACCCACATGGGTGGTTCTCCCTGTACTGTCCCTGAAGCCTGACCTTGACCTTGCTCAGCGGTTCCCTGCTCGCGAATACACTTCCTGTCCTTCCGGTCAATACTGTCTCCTCCTTCAAGGTTGATTCCAGGGGTGTCCCCCAGAGGAGCTTTCAGGGTTCTTAGGGACAAATATTAGAACCAACTGTGGATCATGTAAACAGAAAAACAACACACTGGACAGATATTTGGGTGCTCACTGAACCCCCAGGAAGGCAGAAGGAGGGAAGGGAAGGCTCCCGGTCTGACACGGAGCCAGCCTGGCGATGCCCACGCAGCCTCGCGGATCCCTCAGGAACCTGATGTGCCCCGGCTCCCTCCAGAAAGACGTTTCCAGCCCCTTTCTTTGTAGGACCAGCTTCCAATTCAAACTCCATCCAGAGTGGGTGCCTCTGATTGGCTGAGCTCAGGTCACATGGCCAGGGGCACCCCAGCAGCAAGTGAGGATGGGGAATGGGTGTGGCTATTGGGCTCCTCCAGTGGGAGACCGCTCTACCTTGCTTCAAGGCCCACGGTGGGCAGGGGGTGAGATACCTAAATGTGGGAAGGGGTTTCAGAGGGTGGAGGGCTCAAAGATGACCCCCAGCATTCCCGATCATGGGGCGGGCGCAGCGGGCACTCCTTGACACCCCTCTCCACCTCAACCCATGTCAAATGCATCATCACCCCACAGGCTGAATGTCCTAAGTGTACCTTTCACCCACCTGTATTTCCCCGTCTGCCCTGCCTTCTCTGTGCCAGCTTTTTGAGGAGGAACAATGACACCTAAGTGTAGCACATGCAGTTATGGAGGGACACGCAGGGGGCAGGGGAGCCCCGAGGAGGTCCCTGGTCTACTGGGGGCATCTGGGAAGGCTTCCTGGCGGTGACAGCGCTGTCCTAAAGGATGAACAGGAGTTATGGGAACAAAGGTGTTGTCTCTCCCAGGAAGAGACAACAGCTTGAGCAAAGCCACAGAGATGTAAGAGGGAACGGGGAGGAGTTCTGGCGTCACCCGGGACCCGGTGTGTGTGAGGCAGGGGGGCCATGAGACGAGGCTACATGGAGTGGGAGGGGCCTGATTGTGGGTCCTCTGTGGGCCCCAGCTTTGAGCAAGGGCTTGACAGCAGGGCAGTGGAGTGATGTACATGGTCAGACGTGAGCTTGAGAATGACCCTTCGGACAGCGTGACTGCGGCAGGGGGCGGGGGGAGGCCAGTCGGGTGTGTGAGAATCCCGGCCAGCCAGGTTTGGCCTGGTACTCAAGGCTGGTGAGGCAGCAGGGACCAGAAGAGGGCTTTGGGGACCCAGTAGGCTTCTGGTAGCAAGCAGAAGTTTGCCACTGATGCCAAGGCGTGTTGGCGTGAGTGGGAGAGAGGCGGGGCCTGGGCAAGTCCCTGGCGCAGCCGGGTGTCCTCAGTTTCCTCATTTGTAGATAGAGGGATTGGGCGCGGTGATCTCTGGGACAGGGACGGAGAGCCAGTGAGGCCATCTCTGCTTCCTGCTCCCCACCCCCTGAGCTGGGGAGACAGTGATGAGCTGTGATGAGCTGTGGAAGCTGCCTCTCGGCTCGCACGGGAGGCCGGTCCAGGTGGGCTGGACAGGTGACTAACCACCCAGCAGGGCAGCAGCCCAGCAGACAGGCTCCCACATCAAGAGCTGCACCAGGAGGGAAAGGGATCTCAGCCGGCTACACCCTCCCCCCCCTCCCCCCCTCCCCCACCGGGGGCCAGGTTTCTCCGGACAATCAATGCCATCATTCCAGGAAGCCTGCCCTAGGAGAGGCCCTGATTTCCCCCCATTTGCATAGACAGTAACAGGAAACAGGACTCACATTGCCTCATCCACACGGCTGTGCCTGGCCAGGCCAGCTCAGGGCTCAGCTCGATGGCCCAGCCTGGGCTGCCCACCCAGCCCGTCCCTGGACAGCTGGCTGAAGCCCCAGCTGGGCGCCCTGTCGCGTGGCCAGACAGGTGGCCGGATAGGCACTCCTGGATGTCAGACATGGAGACTCCAAGCCAGGCCTACTGCGTCCCCCCGGAAGGAAGCGGGGGCAGATAGCAGTGACAGCTGGGCGCTCCATTGGGGTCAAAGTACGCCACGCTCTCACTGAGCCCTCCCGTTCCCAGAAGTGATGGATAGACTTTCCACCTGCAGGAAGTGCGCCTGTCCGCTACCTGGCCCCTCTCTGTCCCTTCCTCGTTTGCCCACTCCTTTCCCGTAAGGCCAACGGGGCTTTGAGCAGGAAGCTGATTTCTCAGATGCCCCCCACCCCCCACCCCCACCCCCCACCCCTGCAGCAGGTCCAGGCAGAGATCGACTCCATGTGCTGAGCTGGGCTCAGAAACCAGGAGTTTGGGGACAAGCTGAGGCTTAGCTGAATCAGAGCCAGGTGGCCTTGGAGGCTTGGACCTCCTGGGCCTCAGTCTCCCCATCTCTACAATGGGGATACACGTGCCGACCTCTCAGGGTTGGTAAGAAGGAGAAACAGCGAGTGAAGGCGCCATAAAAGTGCTAGTTACTGCAATTCCAGAGCTCACACCTGCCTTTAGGCCAAAGTGCTTCAGACCTCTTCATGCCAGCTGAAAGAGAAACCGGATTTTCTCAGTTTGTGAAGCATGGTGGAGCCAGGTGAGCACCCTCGGGACACCCTGCAGACACAGCCGGGCCCTGGTCTGGATCCTGGCTCTGCCACTTCGCTTCTTTGAGGCCCAGGTCTGCGTCTGTAAAGTGGGGATAAATAGTGGTGCCCACGGGTTGGGATGCGGACTAAATGGGATACGGCATGAAAAGGGCCTGGTGAGAGAAGTGCAATGGAAGGCGGCCAGGAGCCCACCCACGGGGTCTTAAGCTCGACTCAGCAGCACCCCCTGTGGGAGGTGTTGGGGTTACAGAAATGAACCCCATGTGGCTGTGGTTGTGACCCTCAGGGAAGCCAGAGTCCAGGGGAAGGGGTGAGAGGCACTAAGTCCCACACAGGGAATCCAGTGAAGGGCCCAGGAAGGCCTGTGCCTGGTGGGAACATCCAGGAAGGCTTCCTGGAGGGGGGGGGATGCCTGAACTGGTCCCCAGGACTGACGGGTTTGACAATGAGGGTGGAAGGGGAGGCATTCCAGGCAGAATCAGCCCAACCACCCACTGTGCCTCCCTACCCCTCCCCACAGTCCCTGAGCCTCCCCTTACTCTGGTGTCCTCAGACTCCGTTCAGTGGGGACACCCCCTTTCCCAGGGTGTGGGAGCCTCTGCCTCATCCAAGGCAGGGCAGCTTGGGGGCACCGTGCCTGATGGGCTGGGCCCATCTTCCCCCGTGGGATCCCGCTCTCCCTCCCGCCTTCAGTGTCACTGCTGACAGGCCTGTAACACACCACAGCCTGCCGGTCAATTTTCTATGCAAACAATTTCTAAATGAACAAAAAAGGGGGTTTAGTTTTCAAATGCCTGCAACTTGCTTTTCCCTTTAATGACATACCACAGGCATTTCCCCAGAGCAAGTAATATTCCACATCACCGTTTCAGTGGCCAGGGGAGGGTCCATGGCAGGGACAGACTATAATGAACTTAACCAAGTCTGTAATTTCAGCAAACATTTCTCGAGGCAGCCGAGGTGTGAGCAGCCAACAGAACAAGGTTCTGCGTTCTGCTCCCGGCTCCACTGAGAGCTGTGTGACTCTGGACAAGTTCGTAAACCTCTCTGTGTGTTCTGGCCTCCGGGAAGACGGGAGGGAGCTGCCGCTGCTCACCTGATGGCGAGACTTCCCGGAGACCCTGTGTGTGCAGCCCTGAGTTAAGCACAGTGCCCCTCAGACAGACAGGAGACTCCCCATCCGGTGGGTAAGGGATGGTAGTTGTGTTGTTCGAACCAGCCTTGAATGCATGGTCTGGAAGTGGAGGGTTCTCACATGACCACAGTTTGAGGCGGAGGGAGAAATTGGGGGGAGTGGGGCGCGCTGCCTCCCCACCCCCCTCCCGCAGAGAAAGCATCAAGCCTGACTGTCTCCAACTCCCAGGACCATCTGGGGCTGGTGAGCCCACAGGCCGAGTACCTGGTGCCCTGGCCCCAGAGTTGCAGCATTGGGCAAACAGTACTCTTGCCACCCTGAAGCAGCACCATCCCCCCCTCCTCTGGGCTGGCTGCCTTTCCCTGGGTCCCCTTTTCATATGCAAATCAACGCCTCAGGGCGGCCCTGCAGACTTGCAGGCTGCCTGGTGAGGGCCAACAGTCCCCACTCCAGAAGGGGCCTAGCAGGAGAGCCAGGAGGCCCAGCCCAGGCCTCCAACTGCTCACATCCCAGCATCGACTCCCCTCGTGGGGATCGCCAGCAGCCCTGCTCCCCAGAGTCCTCACCACAGGCTCCTCTGTTCCCAGGGATCTCCCAGGCCCACCCTCCCCTCCAGGCTGCCCAGCCCTGAGCCTCACACAGGAGACGTCACCTCTGTGGGTCAAGTGCAGGTGGAATGAGGGTGATCATAGGGTTCCCTCAGATGGGCTGGGGAATCAAATGAGGAAACAGCCTTGGCACAGTGCCTGGCCCCCCAAATGCGCATTGTCATTACTACTACTTATTGTGGGGGGTGGAGCTGATTGTGAGGTGATACCTGAGCACCCCAAAGTTCAGCCCAGGGCAGGAGTGCACCTCAACCCCAACCCAGGGTCTCCAGGTGCCAGGAGCCCCTCCTGGTCCCGCCACAGTCCCGGACTTGCCCGGACACCCCTTGCTGAGTCTTTCAGTCTCACTTCCCCCCAAAAGCCCTGATTCATTGTCTGCCGGGCCTGGGAGGGGGGTGGGGGGCACTGTGAGTTGCAGGCCTGGAAGCAGGAAACATGACTCAAGGGATCCTGCTAGGCTCCTTGGCACATTCTCATTGGAGAGTGATTAAGTGGGTGCCACGGGTGTGCACCATGCATGGTGGGGCGCCATTTTCTCACCCCTGACCTTGTTCTGATTCAGGGCTGGCTTCTCCTCCCCTCCCCAGGGGCCAGGCTCCCGCTCTGTGGCTCTCGGAGGCAGGTACTGAGTGTTTCATTCATTGATTCATTTCTCTCATTTGTCCATTCATTGCCTTAGATCGATCACGGTGGCTCATTTGGGTGACTCATGAACTGGTCCGGCCCTTCATTCATTAGTAATAAGGCCAGCCATCCTTCTGTGGCCTGTCTTCCAGCGGCTGCCCTGCCAAGTGTGGATCCTTCTGAAATCCTCCCAGCCCCCAGGAGGAGGGCTATTACACCCATTGGACGGAGGGGGAAACTGAGGCACGGGAAAACTCAGCACCGCTGTGCGGAGTCAGGATTTGAAGCAGGCCTATTTCTAGGTAAAATGTCACTGTCCCTTCTCCAGCTGTGCCTCCCTTGCTGGGTTGGGGACCCCTCCTCTGTGCTCCGTAACAGCCCGAGGGCACCCCAGTGCAGCCCCCACGCCATGTGCTGAGGTCATTGTGACTATGTCAGCCTCCTCCCCAGACTGTGAGGACAGGAACCTTGTTGTCTACCTGTGTCCCTCACTCAGCACAGGTGTCTTCACTCTCAGCTCCTGAAGATTTGCCTCATGAAGCCACCTGTCCCTGGCGGCTACACAAGGTCCCCAAACCCGCATTCCAACCCCTGCTGCAGGCCAGCGCCTTCCCCCCAGTTCTCGGAGAATTCCCAGAGACTTCCAGGGTCCCCACTGTCCCGTCCCGGCACGTGGGGTCTCTGTTCCTCACCTTGTGGACCCCAGTGAAAAACTCAGCCCTCCACGAATGCCTCAAAATAAGCCCACACTCCCACGAGAAATTTGAGATGGACAGGGCTACCGGGATTTGGGAGTGGAAGGCGGGAGGGGGTCCGGGAGGGGTAGTGCCCGTGACTTCAGGCCGACACCCATGGCAGGTGGCAGAGCAGCAGAATTCCTGGTAGAGGCCACTCAGGTGTGGGTCCTCCCCAAAGGTGGGATTTCTTGGCTGGGTCCCAAGGCCGGTATGAGCTCATCGCTGGTGGGGAGATTTGGCGCGTGTGCCTGTGACTGTGCCGGACGGACGTCTCACCAGGAAGGGTCCACGGGGCCCTGTGCGTTTGCTTTGGCCGATGCTCCAAGGGGCTCACCAGCTGGAGACCAGTGTTCACACTGATGCCTCAGCTGGAGGTGGCAGCAACCCGGGGGCTGGGGGGGGGTGTCCTTACAGACCCCGGGCCCTGCCCAGCCCGGCTCCCAGTTCTTCAGTTCTTCCCGGACTTTCAGGTTCTCTCAAGAGACTTCTTCACCCTCCCTGGTCCCAGGATGCGTCCCTGGGTTGGGAGGCAGAGTGCGGCCCCTTTCATGGGGGGGATGGCCCTTCAGGGTCCGGCCTTCATGCTGGCTCTCTGATCCTTCTCATGTTCAGGCCCAAGGCCAAGTTCCCGGCCCCACCTGAGGTCATGGCCCATCAGCCTGGGGTTCCCTCTTCATTGCCCGCCCCTGGAATTTACTTATTTTGGGGGGGGGGGCGGGGGAGTTATCAATATATATTTTAAAAATAGTTCTATTTATTATATTCTATTCCCCACCAGGGCTTCCCACAGCCCTCAGGATAACAACTGGGCTCCTTGAAACAGCCCCACCAGCTCTACACGTGACTTAATTTGCACAGTCCTAGCAGGAATTAGTGTGTCCCCCAATCAGATGAGACACTGAGGCGCAGACAGGAGCGGAAGGAGCCCTGCTTGGCGTGGGGGTGGAGGGGAGGGGGTGCCTCCTGGGTGCCTGCCAGAGGCTGCCTGACCACTCCCTCCCTCCCTCCTGAGGAAGCAGACCTGAGGCAAGGACCCGCCTGGCCTCTGGCACAGGTGCCTGGGAGGTAAACACTGGGTGTGGGCCTTCCTTCTAGGAATAGGCTGACTGGAGGTTCCCTTCAAAGAAGTGGGCAAGGCCTTATCAGGCCGCCCTGAGGTCGAGTCAAGAACTCTGTTGTGGACTCACTCCCTGTGCCAGGTTACAACGGCGGCCCACGTGTCTCCAGATGGAAAGTTCCAGAGGGCCCTGTGAGTTTGCTTTGGCCAATGCTCCAAGGTGCTCACTAGCTGGAGACCGGTTATGGTTAGAGGGTGAGAGCCTGGGGTCGAGGTTAGAGGGACTGGGTCCTGGTCCCCGCTCTGCCCTGAGCAGCCCTGTGACCTCAGGCAGGTTGCTCTCCCTTCCCGGTCCTCAGTTTGCCCATCTGTACAATGGGGTTGATAAAGCATGGCTGGAGTGAGGGACCCACTCCACTGGGCATGGACATGTGCTTGCCAACCTCTCTGGGCCTCAGCTTCCTCCTCTGTGAAATGGGTGAGTAGTGGGGCCTCCTCACAGGACGGGCAGATGAAAGGAGCTGATGCATACACAGTGCCCAGAGTGGGCGGGCGGCGGCAAGGGCTGTGTTGGTGATAAGACTATGATAACCAGCCAGATGTGCACGCAAGTGGCAACTTCATCCTCATCCTGCTGACGGCAGGAGAACCTTCCCTTGTCACTCGGGGTTAAATGTAGTCTCTCACACATCAACTCTTTTGATTCGGGGACTCCTGCATTCCAATTCCTCCCATCCATCCCTTTTCCCAGGGGTGACATCCTGTTGGGAGAGCGGCCTTCACCACTCTGGTGGCTCCTGGGTGCCTGAGTGTCTTGGGCGGCTTCTGCCCAGCGGTGGTGTTTATTCTGGGCAGTGGGCTGCTCAGGTCTGGGTCCTCCGGGGTGTGGGCCCCCAGATGTCCGGTTCTCCTCTCCTCCTGGGCCCACACCCTCTCGCAGGTGGGTGTGCTCCAGGCCGTGTGAGCAGAGGGGATGGTTTACCTGTGAGCCCAGACCCTCCAGGGCTGGTGGGATCCCCTGCTCTTCTCCTCTGTCGTCTTGTGCTGAGATGCGTGGTGCCTCCCTCCGCTAGGAACTGAGTGACTGTGGCAGGCAGAGCCCCCGCACCCCATGCTGGGCCCTGGGGAGGGAGAGCTGACCCTGGCTGTGCTCAGCCCCCCGTTACTGCAGCATAACCTGGACTACCCTCAATGAGGGGACACAGTCCCCAGGCCTCTGGCTGGTTCTGGAATTCTTGGGTCTGGGACATGTGACACCTCTGGCTTTTCTGCGGGCCCTTTGCAGGCTGGGGCCCTGGGGTGGGCACAGTCTCAGGCGTCCCTTAACCTGCACGTGGCTCACGCTGCTCACGGGGAAGCAGGACTCCAGGCTCTGCTGCTGTCAGCGGCCCCCCCTCCGTCCACCCTGTGCTTCCAGAGCCCCACACCCACCCTCTCTTCCTGGGCTGAGTCAGGGCTCCACGTTTCACCTGGTAATGACACATCTTGTCTCTTCTTTTATGATTTTTTTTTTTTAGGTTCTACATATAAGTGAGATCATACAGTATTTGTCTTTCCCTGTCTGGCTTATTTTACTCAGCACAATGCCCTCCAGGTTTATTCCTGTTGTTGCAAGTGGCAGGAAGGTCTTCTTTTTACAGCGGAATAACAGCCCATTGTGTGTACACATCAGGTCTTTCCCCATCACCTGTTGAAGGACTTCTGTACATTATTGTGGACAATGCTGCAATGAACACAGGGATGTCTTTTTGAATGAGCGTCTTGGGTTTCTTCGGATGAATGTCCAGAAATGGAATTGCTGGATCACCTGGCAGTTCTAGTTTTAATTTTAGGAGGAACCTCCATACTGTTTTCTGTAGTGGCTGCACCATTTACCTTCCCATCAACAGTGCACAAGGGTTCCATTCTCTCCACATCCTCACCAACACTTGCTGTTTGTTGTCTTTCTGATAATAACCATTCTAATAGGTGTGAGGTGACATTTCATTGTGACTAATACTTGGAAAAGCTAATTTTAATTGCAAAGGACATGTCACAATGTTTGCCACACGTGTTTCACCAAACACGAGCCTGGTTTGCCACAAATAGCAGGTAACAAACAAGTGCCATGAAGATAAAATCAAGCCGTCAGTTCTGGCTCCAGAGGTTGCATGTTGAAGATGAGGGTGGCGGGGAGGACGCTGGGGAGGAGGTGTTTTTTTCTTTTGCAAAAAGGAAAGATCAGCAAATGCTTAAATGGCATTAAAGGCCAACAAGCACCCATAGAAACTTCCTCTTTGCCTTCACCTGAAGGATCCACAGGGAATGAAAAAACAAAATCACTTTCCTTCCTGTGATCTGAGGTTATCTGAGAAGACCCCCATCCTCACCAGGGCATCTCACTTAGGGGGGCCCAGTGGGGCCATGGAGAGCCATGGGGGATCGTAAGGGAGGTTTGGGTGGAGGGGCCGAGCTCTGCACAGGACAACACTGTCCCCATCCCTGACAACACAGTCCGCCCGCCCCTGTAATCTGCCCTTCTTGGACATAGTACGAGAAACAGACCTGGGTTTGAATCCTGCCCCAGGACTGGAGCGGGTCTCTGCCTCTTCCTCTGCTCCCTCTGGGGAGCGGAAAGCACTCTGGGAGAGGCCGAGAGGCAGCGAGACGCACGCCGCTCTGGGGAGTGTCAGTGCGGACGCGGATGAGGCACATTTATCCCAGCAGGGCTTCGCCTCTCAGGCCTGCTGGGTGGGAATCAGTCTCAGCCTCATTTCCCAGACCTGTGACCTGGAGCAAGTCTCATAGCCCATCTATGCCTAGGTTTCCTCATCTGGAAAAAGGGGAAGTCAGAGCACCCACCTCACAAGGTTATTGCGAGGATGAAGTGAGATGGATGATGACTGTGATTTTAGCACAGGGCCTGATGCAGAGGTGGTGCGTGAAGGCTGGTGATGAGGGTGATAAAGATGACGAGGATGAAGATGATAAAAATGAGGAGGATGACGCTGACAGACACAGAAGACAGCTGTGTGTGCAATAATGCAGGGCAGGGAAGCGTAGACTCAGAATGTGTTTCCCACATGCATTTCCCATGATTACCTTCTCACAACTCAGGGGCACCCAGGGAGGATGTGCGAGTGGCCCCATCGCACATGGAGGGCTATTCAGGGGGCTGCCTCTGTGGAGGCCAGGCGCTCCCGAAGGATGGCCGTGGTCTCCGCAGCCCCTGCCCGGCCTGGGACCACCCTGCACAGAGGCTCCAGTGGCCACTCCCTGGAGTGAGAAGCCAGGTAACGGGTCCATTCACCTCAGGGTGGAAAAGGTCATTGCGTGAGCCAGACACTGCTCCTCTGGGCAGAGTCTGAACGCTTGCCCACCGGCCCTTTGGGAAGAAGGTGTGTGAACTTCCATTTACCAGGAGGGGAAACTGAGGCTCAGAGATGGGAAGGTGCTTGCTCTTGGTCACACAGAAAGTAGGTTGTGGAGTCAGGAGCTGAGTGGGGATATGTGTATGAATGCACACACACGCAGCGTGCATGTGTGCATACTTACACACGTGCACGCGCGTGTTGGAGCCCTCGGGGCAAAGCTGCAGGGCTGGTTAGATTGGGAGCTGGACTTTTGGCAACAGCCTCCTAACCAGCCTCTGGCCTGCACTCTTACCCTCACCCAGAATATTCTCCGAGCAGCAGTCTGGGTGGTCCTGATAAACTATAGGTCATGACACGGCCTCCTCTCCTCAAAGTCCTCCCAGGGCTCCCCACATCCTCACAGAGAGAAGGCCTCCCAGGCCCCCTGGCCTATGCCCTCATCTCTCATCTCATCTCCGCTCGCCTTTCCCAGCTGCTGTCCAGCCACACCAGCCCTCAGTCCCTCCAACGTGCCCTGTTCCCTTTGCATGGGACACCGTTCCCCAGATATCCACAGGGCTCCCTCCCTCACCTCCTTCAATCTTTGCTCGAACGCCCTTTCTAAGCACGACTTTCCATCTCTCCCTGCTTAGAACGGCAGCCCCTTTCTTCTCTCCTCTCTGGGCTCTATGTCTATTTTCTGTGCACACAGCACTTTCTAGTCACTAGAGAATTTCTGGATTTGTTTGTTTGTTGCCTGCCTCCCCTGCTGGGAGCTTGGCTCCAGGGGGCACAGAGCTTGGTCTGACTGCTCAGTGCCTGCTTCACCGTAGGTGTTCAGTGTTGAATAATGTGCAAATGATGAGAGAAGTGAGCCCGCTCCCCTGCTTGGGGCCTCACGGGGACCAGCCAGAGGGTGGTGGGCTTTGCAGTCACCTCTTCTCTGAGGCAGATGTCGCCACAGGCAGGCAGAGGGTGCAACTCACAAGGTATTTTGACAGTGACTGTCCTGCCCAGGGGGATTGGCAGGAAAGCTCAGTGTCAATAAAGTGCAGGAGATAAGCAGGTTCAAGAGAAGACATGGAGATAGGGCGAGCTCCAAGCAGTTCCTGCGAATTTGCTGGGCAGGGGAGGTGTGGGCGGGTGCCCTGACGGGGAAGCTGGCGTTGGCGAGGAGCCTGCCTGCGTGAACGAGTAGACGAAGTGTGGTCTGGCCTTACACAGGACTGAGATGCTGACACACGCCACCACAGGGACGGACATTGAAAACTTTATGCGAAGTGAAGTGAGTCAGTCACAAAGCCACATACTGCATGAGTCCACCTCTAGGTGACGTATAGGCAGATCCAAGACAGAAAGATGGAGGTGAGTGGGGGATGGGGGTGAGTGGGGAAAGGCTGCTTAATGGGCCCGGGATTGCCTCTTGGGGAGACAAAGATACCCTGAAACTAGATAGATACAACATGATGAATGAACCCAAAGACACTTTAAAATAGTTAACTTTGTTATGTGAATTTTACCCCAATTGATAAAAATAATAAAAAGCTGACGGCAGAGCTGCCTCCTCTGTAGCAGGCTCCTCCCACTGGCGGTCCTGGGGTGACCCGATGGGGTGCAAGGACACAGACTGGAATACTGAGTCCCAGAGTGAGCTGCTACTGCTCTCTGCCCAGCCCCCTAACCCCAGCGGAGAGAAAGCCTGGGTGGGTGCTAACACAGGCTGGTCTCTCTTTGAACAGGGAGAGAGCGGCCTTGGCCCAGAGCCCATGCAGGTGATGGGATTTGCTTTTATTGTATTTACTTTCATGGTATCTTTACTTTCTGGCAAGTAGGGAGGGTTGAATCACTGGTGACCTCTCCTTTACAAAGACAGGTCCACATCCGGCCCTCAGTACCTGGGAGCAGGGTCTTTGCGGATGTGGTGAAGTGAAGGATCTCGAGATGAGGCCCTACTGGATCAGAGGGGTCCTAATGCAGTGGCCGGCGTCCTTGTAAGGGACAGGAAGTTTGGCACAGAGGGAAGAAGGCCGCGGAAGACAGAGGCAGAGATCGGAGTGGTGCAGCCACAAGCCCAGGAAAGCCAGGAGAGGCAGGGAACAGTCTCGCTGGGAGCCCAGAGGGAACCAGGAATCACCCACCGGACCCCTGGGTTTCAGACCTCTGGTCCCCAGAACTGAGAGAGTATAACCTCCTGTGTCCGAGCCCCGCAGCCTGTGCTGCTTTGTGATGGCGGCACAGCAAGCGCCACTGGCTTTCAGTTTCCAGAGGGAAAATCTCCCTTTTAGATGCAATCGATCCTCAAACAACACGAGTTCAAAATGCACACGTCCAATTACACAAGGATTTTAGGAAAGAAACACCGTAAATGTACAGGGTGGGGCAAGGGTAGGCTTACAGTTATGAGTAAGTGAAACACAGAGCTTACCCTTGTATTATTAATTATTGTATTGTTTTCCACAGAACAACTGTAGACCTACTTTTGCCCTATCCTGTATTTTCTCTTAATAACATTTCCCCTCTAGTTTATTTACTGTAAGCATACAGTATGTAATACATACACATACAAACGATGTGTTAATCAGCGGTCGGTCACATTTTTGGGGAGTTATACTCGGGTTTTCAGCTCTCTGGGGATCAGGGCACCCAGACCCACTGCTCTTCCAGGGGCACCTGCACCCTGAATGTGTAAGGCAGTCAGGAGTCGAGGAACTGACCGTCCAGGGGTTGAGGGCCTGTGTGTGCAGGTGGTACATCCAACTGTCCGGAGGGAAATCAGGCTGAGCTGGGGCGTGTGGCCCAGGAGGAAGATGGTGGAGGGCCTGGGGGTGCGAAGGCCGCTCAGGCAGCAGAGCCTGTGGCCTGTGGCAGGCAGGGTGGCCCCACACTGTCCCCGTCCAGACACTTGAGCACATTTGCAGGAAAGCCCGAGTGTTCCCGGCCAGTGATTCAGACCTGCCTTCCTTTGGGGAAAAGCACTTTAGACAGGGAGGTTTTTTCCCACAGCCCTGAAGTGCGGGGAGGAGAGGGAAGGGGGTTCCCAGCAGATGGCCAGTGGGAAAGCCATCTGCCCCGTGCAGGACTCGGGGTCACTTGCAGGCGGGACGCTGCCCACCCTCACCTGCCTCCCACCTCCAGGTGCCATCGGAGGATGCTGGCACCTCCTCCAGGACAGAACCCCAAACTCTTGCCAGTCACTGGATGGGTCCCTGGGGAAAACCTAGGCTGCTTCCAGCCGGAGGGAGGACACTCACGCTCTGGACGCCCCTGAAGAAAAGCCAGCGTTTCCCAAGAGCTGGAGGCAGAAGAGGAAAAGCCAGTGCTCCAGGCGCCAGCTCAGGGTCTCACCACCCAGGTCTGGGAGCGCATGGTTCTGACACCAATTCCACCTCACCTCCTTCTTCCTGCAAACAGCCCGGCACACGCGGCCCAGCAGCCCCTCACCCCTGGGGCTGTCTCCTCACAGCTGCTGCCCCGGCCCCGCTGCCCTGGGCCTGCCTTCCACCTTCTCCACGGTACCCTTCCAGGAAGATGTTTTCTACACTAAAGCCACCGGGACGCATGAGTGCCATGTCCCCGCCAGGCATGGCTGCTGCTGGGACGGGCAAGGCTGCAGCCAGACCGGCACAGCACTGGGTCCTGAGCCGGCCCCGGTGCAGAGCAGAATCCAACCTCAACCCAGGGACTCCAGCACCTTTGAGGCCCTGGGCTGGGAGGGGAAGGGAACCCTGCTGGGGGCAAGTGGGAGACCGAGCACCCAGGGCACCCTGTCCTCTGCAGCAGCCTCTACCTTCCGGAGGCATCGCTCAACCTGTGGTATGAGGTGAGTAGGTGGGTGGTGCCCCATTCACTTTGGAGACAATTCAGGGTGTACCTCAAGGCCCAGAAGGTCCGGCAAGGTTTAAGCTGGAGCGTCAGGAATTGCCGTGAGAACCCATTTCCAGAAAGTTCCAGAGCTCACGCTGGTGCATGTCCTGGCGCTGGCAGGAGCCCGCCCCAGCACGAACTTCCCGATGCCTGGCCCTGCTGCTTCCCCCGCCCAGCAGCACGTGGAAGCCACACGCAGAGGTTCCCTGCACCTGCCCGGGGAGGCAGGGCTGTTAACGGCCTTCCCACAGATGCACCACGTGAAGCGCGATGGCCCGCAGGTGAGGGACGCAGAGCATGGACCAGGCTCACTGCACCTGGCGGGGGTGGGGATGGGGGTAAGGGGAGCGGGGGGGAAGAGGTACTTTCTGGATGGACCCTGATGCACCTGCGTTTCCCCAGCTCTGGGCAGGAACAGCCCTGCCTCCCTTTAGGAACGGGAACACCGACAGCTGTGACAGACTGAGGGTCAGACAGCAGAGACCCTGCCCTTTGCCTGCGTGGCCGCCCTGCCACAGCACACGAAGCAGCCGTCACATTCTGGTAGCTCTTTCGCGTTTATTGCCAAGTAACAATTTACAAGGAAGTTCCAGTTTTCATTTCCACCCTGGTGTGCAGTGCTCACGCAGCATGAGTCACCCTGGTGAGCAGGTACTTCCCTGGAACGGCCCCTCAGCCCAGAAGCGTGAGGTTTCCCAACCCTGCTCCTCCTCGGGACAAACTTATTTACATATTTGCAGTTCGGAGGAACATTAGGAACCCTCACAGTTTATGCCCAGTGTCAACATGACTACACGAGATAGTTCTCACTTATTGCATCTAGAAAAGATGAGAATCAGTTCGCCCCGTGCCTTTCTAAACAGTGCACCTCGGGACCTTGGAGATCTCCCGTGTCTGTGAAGGGTGCGTTTCTTCGGTGCGTGGGTGGAAGCTGCCTCCTGCAGAGCACAGAGCAGGGCAGGCCTGGCAGAGGGGGAGGGGGGGAAGGCCTGCTGGGGCGGGAGGACCCTCCTGCCCACCCCTCCCTGGGATGGGGCATCTGCCCCACCTTCTCACTGTGGCTTTACTCCTCCCTGGGGAGCTCCTTGAACTCGCCCCACCTGGCCTTTGGGGAGAGGCGCCCTCACTCCCTCACGCCAGAAAGGACAATGCTTCGCCACAGCAACTTTCAAAGCTGAGGTTTGGGGGCTCATGTGGTCAACCCTGCCCCCAGCGTGGCCAACCCAACAGCTCAGTGTGGACTTGGGGAAGGTGAGACCAACCCCAGCCCCTCCTGCAGGAATGTGGAGGTGGGGCTGGCGGGCTGGCTGAGGCTGACATCAGAGATGAGTTTAAGGGCCCATGGGTCAGAGGGTCCCTCCTGCTCTGGGCTCTCCAAGAATTCCTTGCTTAACTGTCTCTGCCCCACCTGAGACCCAGGGCTCTGTGTGGACTGGCCAGCCTGGGAGTGCCCCGCTGTGAAGTTTGTGGGGTTCTCCACTGCTGTTAAGACGGCCAAGACCTGGTGAGATGAGACCTTCATCAGAGCCAAGACCCTGCCTGCCTCCTCTGGACCCCAGACCTGCCAGCACAAGGACATATGTCCTCCTCAGCATCAAGGTGTCGGGTGAAAGCAGTCCCCACCCACACACCTAAAGGTGAGCTACCGGCTGGCTGGGGGGATCTGCACCTTCACTCAACAGTCCATGGAGGCTACGTCCGGCTCCCCAAGCCTGGGCAGTGCTGCCACAGGCCCCTGGGTGTGCTGTCCCCCTGCCGAGACCTTCTCCGTCAATGCCGGAGGCCACGAAGCCACCAGGTACCACTGGATTCCGGACGGCAGGCGGTGGTCCCGGGGAGGGCCTGGCTCCACCTGGGAAGTCACTTGGCTTCAGTTCTGCTGCCCGAGTCATTGGAAAACCAGAAGTGCATGGCCCTGGGACGGGTTGTTTTACGTGCAAGCAGATCACGCAGGACCTGTGCTGGCTGCTGGAGAACGGGTACCACCGGCCCTCCTCCCCACGGACTGTCCTCCTCTCCTGTCCCACCTGGCTCTGCGGGTGGCTGTGGCTTGTTCCTCTTGCTGGGGCCCTGAACTTCAGCCTAAATGAGTCTTTTCTTTGTTGAAGATTGGTGGGCACAGCTGCCCGGAGGGCTTCTGACTGGCGCCACTCCTGTCCCCCGCAGGAACCGTCTCCTCCAGGCCCTGCTGTGGCGGCTGGATTGAGGGAGGCGGAGAGGTGGGTGGTGAGCAGGCGGAGCGTCTGGAGGCCACCCGGGTGGACACTGGCAGGCAAGCTGTGGAAGGTCTCAGCACGGCAGAGGGGGGAGGGTCGCTTGGCTGTGCCAAGCAGGAAGGAACCTTGGCTGCTTTACTGGATCCGGGGAGAACTGGCCCATGCACCCTGGGCCCACAGGGAGGGGGTTCATTTAACACACAAGCTGTGTCTTGGCGGTGGCAGGAGAGGAAGAGTGCACAGGGTCAAGCAGGCCATGCAGATGCTGCCGCCACGCCTTTGCTCTCATCACAGCTACTGGGGGCTTCACGGTCCCCAGTGGTTCTTTCTTAGGCAAACAGAGATGGGACAACTGCGGGGGATGCTGGGTAACTGTCCTGCTTGCTTTTGGGCCAGAGACCAGGAACGGGTGCTGAACCAGGAGCTGACTGCAGTTTCATGAAGAGACTTCAGGTAACGTGAGGCCCCTGGGCTGCTGGCAGGGAAACCCCCACCCTCTCTGCTCCCTGTGTACCTGAGAATACACGTATCTCCCTTATTTTGTTTAAAAAATATTCTAAACTTTCCAGGAAGGTACTTATCATCCCACAGGCCTGCAGAATTAGTGAGTAATAAAGAATCACTTAAGTAAATAAGAATCACTTAAGAAAAAGGAGAACGCCAGACTGAGAACTCTAAACCAAAACACTGGGAAGTTCAGGGGAAAACGAAAATGAAAACTTAACAGTAATCTTACACTTTTTACATGACATTACACCTTAGCATTGAGGATTTTTTTGGACTTTTCAACAAAATAGGTGCTTTTAAAATAAATGCTTTCCACCTGCTGCCAAAAGTGGAAATAAATACCCAAAGGAGATGTTGATCGAAGTTCGCTTTCCTGCAAATTTCTGCCTATGGTGACCTCGTCCGCTTCTTCCGTGCACACTGGGATGCACGGAGGAGCTGTGAGCTGGGCAGGGCCGGCTGATGGAGTGGTGGTGGTGGGTCCTGCCACCCAGGCTTGGGGGCACGCAGACCAGGAATCCAACCACTTCCCGAGGCGCCACCTCAGTCCTCTGGGTTTGCTAGGGTGTCTCCATGGGTCCCAGCTGCTCTCGAAGAAGTGGAAAGTGAAAGAGGAATTCAAATGGAGTGAAGGAGCACATGGGGGTGGTGAAGATGGTCACAGCGATGCTCTCAATGTGTCTTTGGAGTCAGTGGCCTGGGTCCCTGCCAGCGGAGCCACACCCACAGAGGGAGGCTGCGTGGCTCGGACTAGTGCTCAGTGGGGCCCGCTGGCTCTGGATGTGCAATCTCCTTGCCTGGGGTCACCGTGCTCTCGGCGGCTAGTGGGGGTGGCGGGGGGATGCCTGCGAGGGTATGGAGGCTGTGGGGATCCACAGGTGGGACGAGGGTCAGCGACTCCACGCTCAGTGCATCGGCCGTGTCCTCGCAGAGCAGGGAAATGGTGGGCTGCTGGGTCGGGGTGAGGCTGGGGGACAGGCTGACCGTCTCCATGTCCACGCTCTTTGCCAGGCTCTTGCAGGGCCTGGCATCTGCTTCCATTTCGCTGACGATCACCAACTGTTCGGGAAGGTTAGGCTGAGGCTGTTCCATAGTCACGGCGTCATCTGGGTGGGGGGAAACACAGGGACACTTAGCTCTGAGACTTCTGCTCTGCGGGCACCCTCTGCCCCGTCCTGAACAAAGGCCCAGGGGGATCTGGGTGGGAGATGGTGGTGTGGAGGGAACAGCTTGCTCCACTGCTCCTTCTGGGGGCACAGAAGCTGGTGAAACCAGTCTGACCTAGGCCTGGGGGAATCTGTCAGGGCCCAGGGCTACCCTCACTTGCGATGCAAAGGAAAAGTGAGGGGCTTGTGCAAAAATCCTGGGGTGGATTATGAAAGCCCAGTTCCTGGGTGCCCAGGGAAGGGCCCAGGGGGCTGTATGGATACACCAGGCCTGACCCACCTGCCTGATGATAAACACGCGTGGAGGGAGGAAATGGGCTTGGGGGTGCTTATCACTTCGTGCTATTTCCAGAGTCTAATTTGGTGACATTTACCAAAAAGGGAACTCACTGCTATATATATTAATAAAAAAGACAGAGGAGGGAATTCTACAGAACTTTTTAACTTGCAAAGCTGGGGCTGCTGTCTCCTGTTCCTTCTTGAGGTGCTGAGTTAGCACTCACAAAGGGACTGTGATCGCCCCGGCCATTCTGGTCCCCACAGGGAGAAACCAAGTCAGAAGGAAGGGGAGGCTCCGCCCCATACAGTTATTCTCAGAGCGGCAATTTCTTTTTTGGGTGCTTTTCAAAACCCTTGATTAGGTTACAGACAGATGGCCTCATTTGCTTTCCAATGACGGACCTGCCTGGACAGACACGCCGGTTGTGACTGGGGGGCATTGTGGAAAACATCTAGGATGTCACATGCCCGTAATCTGAAAGCATTGATAAGAAGGCTGTGGGCATCTCACTTGGAAAGCAAATCGCTATTTGTATGGACCATGGGGTTGAGGAGCCATCGGCTGGAGGTGCTGGCGACACGGTGTGGGCCATGAGTCTGGGTCTTGGGAATGGTGGTAGACATTCTTTTTGTCCAATGCGATTCTAGTTTTTTTTTTCTTATAAGTTAAGCCAAAACAAAATAGAATTTGCCAACAGTGAGCAACAGAATGGAAAAACCAAGAGCAAAATAAAACCAAAGGGCACACAGCATGGATAAAGGAGAGAGAGGATGAGGATCCCCATTGTGGAGAGAAAGTGCAAGCAACAGATTGAGCCCCCAAAGTGCATGGCAGGGTTGCTTCCCAGGAGACTCTCAGGCGAGATGAGCACTACAAGGTCCCAGTTAATTTCTTTATAGCCCCCCCCCCTTTTTTAAGTGAAATAAGGTCAGAGAAAACCACTGTGTGGGACTTTGGGCCTGTCCTCACCTCACTCCTGGAGGGTGGCACCGTGGGCATTAGTGGAAAAAGTGACTCAAGCAGGGTGACCTGAGACAGAATGGTGAACACCCCACACGCATTCTGGTTTCTCCGAATTTCTGTGACTTGGCTTCATTCAGTTAAGAACGGCTGTGGTGATGGGCTGACCCAGCACAACCTGCCTGTCATTCACCAGGAAGTGTGGCTGAGAGGGGGCTCACCTGCCCCGCGGCCGCACTCCGCTTCACACGAGTGGGTGCATGTCCGTGAGCCTTGTGCATGTGGGTACACATGCAAGTCGAGCTGCTGACAGGACAGTTGAGAAATGACTAATTCTCCAAATGGCACTTCTGTGCCATCTGGAGACAGAGCTGCAAAGCACTTCCTTCACATTTTTCTCAAAAAGTCTATGTAAGAGTTCCCTCTTTGCCCGTCCACATTTGCAGGCAGATATTCAAAAAAGCTGGCAGACCTCTCTCCCTGATCCCTGACGGGGTTTTTGGTGATGAGAAAAATCAAGGATGCGGGAAAGTTGCCATCAGATATGTTGGAAAACAAACAAACCGACAAAGAACACCCTATGCACAACACTGTCACTTCTTTAGGAAAAGAACCAACACTTAAAAAGAGATGGGGTTTTCCCTATAAAAATAGCCTGTTTTTTTTTTGTTGTTGTTGTTGTTTTTTTAAGATCTGAAACATGTCTTCATTACATTATTAAATTATTCAGGGCTCGCCTGAATAACCCAGAATAAACTCCTCCCCTCAGGATCCTTAACTTAACCACACTTTTTGCCCTATATGGTAATATTTACAAGTTCCAGGGATTAGAACATGGGTGTGTATTTTAGGGGCCACCATTCAATCTATATTGTGACCCTAACAAGAGATTTCAGTTCTTTGGAGCTACAGTTCCTCATCAGTAAGATGAAGACAATGGCCCTTCATTGTCATGGCTGTTTAAATATATTTTCCATGTAAAACATGCCTCCTCTTACCCGTCACCCACAGCACTGTCTTATTTTATTTATTCTTTCCTTATTATTATTGTTAAACTAAGAACTGCTTCTTAAATGTGACCTTCACACTTACCCACTGGGGAGGGGGCTTTGCAGGTTTCACCAGGGGAAAACAGCCCAGTGAGGACACATTTTCTGGTCAAGTGCTGAGCTGCAAAGGTTACTGCAGTTGGGGTTTATGAGGTCTAAGGCCACAAGTTGGGGCCTGGACCAGGAAGTGAGGGATTTGGAGGACACTCTGGCTTCCTGGCCAGGGGCAAGGGAGACGACGGGAGGCCGGAGTAGGAAATCCCGGATGTCCAGGCTTCCATGAGAGATGCTCGGCCTCCCCGTGGCTCTGCCCCCAAGCTGACCATCACGTCCCTGGCCGGCACCCTCAGAAGCTGTCTTTGGCTTTGGGGCAGGGGCTTGGCTGACCCTTGCTGAGTGAGTTGCAGTTTCCAGTAAAAACCTGGGTTTGATGTGCTCGTCTGGAATAGGTAGGCTGAGTGAGGTGGGGGAGAAAAGAGCAGCACAGCAAGAGGGCAAAGCTCAGAGGAAACAGCTTTTAAACACAAAAGAAGGCAGGAGGCTCCTGACTGGCAAGCGCAGCTGCCAAGTGGGAGGGCGCATGTGGGAAACCCTGAGGCAGCACCGAGGGAGAAGGCAGTGCTGGCACCCTCGCCGCTATCCAGAGCGTAATTGTAAGAGGGGGACGATGGAGTGAGAGCCATTGGTGTGTCTGTAACTTTAGGCCTTTGGCTGGAATGTGACGGAATCTATCGCTTAGCTTTGAGCAAGACCAGGATAAAAAGAAAAGAAAAGAAAAAGCTGACTTCTTGCTTGCTTATTGCAAAATCTACCACCCAACCCCGTGGCCTACACTGGGCTGTCCTGCGAAGGCGCGGGCCTGTGCTGAGCCTGGCCGGGCCTGCGCGGTGTTGCCCAGAAGGGCAGTGTTTCCAGGCTGCGGGGTCTGGCATGGAAGGGGAAAGAGCCAGGGGATTTGATCCTCAGGTGAGATGAGGCCACAAAGGGAGGGAGCTCTAGTCCAGGGAAAGTGAGGAAATGCCCACTCTGAGGGTGTTCTCAGGCCAAGACTTGGTGTCCTGGGAGCCCTGACTGCAAATGCGGCGGGTGAGGGGCGTCGTGGGCCGCGGAGGCTAACGGAGGAGACCTGCCTGCATGGACTGTGCCAGAGTTGCCGTGACAGCTGCCGTTCGAAGCACTAAACCCAGTGGCCGCCGTGACTGTCGGCCTCCGACAGGCTGAACACTCGCCGGCGTCCTTTCCTGCCACTCCTGACTAGAGGGAAACACAGCAACAGATCATTGAAAGCCTTTAACAACAGGACAGAAAGGTGACATGGAGAGGGGCACAGAGCAGAGACGAACACTGAGCATCGACGAGTGTGCAAGGGGCCAGGCAGTGCCCAGGGAATGCTGTGACAGCAGGGGCGTGGGGCGCAGCCCCCCATGCAAGTAAGACATCTCCCACTCTGTCCCTCCAGGACCAGGTGGTGTCGGGGCTCAATCGGGGTAAGGACAGCAAAGGTTGGGTCCTGTTGGAATGGAGAGAGTGGGGCCATCAGCATCATCGGGTCTTGGTGAGAGACCAGGGGCCTGTAGTTTCGATGCAAACCAGCAGGTAAGAGGTGAACCCTGCATCCGAGGGAGGCTCTGAGGAGGGAAGGCTGTGTGGTTGGAGGATCGGAGCCAAACCAGCTGGTGCAACAAGCAGATTTCTGACCCAACGATGAGGTGTCAGCACCCGAGAGCCGAGAGCGCAGCTCTGTGAGTTCTGGGAAGGCCTCGGGGCAAGGCGCTCTGAGACATCCTCCCCAGCCATGGGTGACACTCTCCAGGCGACGCTCTAGTGACGAACCTTTGAAAACCAAGACTGAACCATGACAGGAAGATCTGAGGCCTGGTGCCGGGAGGCCAGAGGGTTGGTTCTAACCGGCTGAAACAAAAATGTTAGGAGCATCTCACTGGGAAGGAAGGAACCGTCATCTGAGACAAACTCGGGATTACAGCAAAGCTTAAAATCAAGGCCACAGAACACAAGGCGAAGGTACCTAATGCCACTAACATATAAGCTTAAAAATGGTTAAAATAGTACATTTTAAGTTATTTATATTTTATCCCAATTTTTAAAAAATGCCGTGGAGAAAACTGGGGAGAAAAGACAATACCTTTGACTCAGGTTTCTGTCCTTAAAAGTCCTGCCCGACTGTGGTAACTGAGTTCAGTGACATGCAGGTCAGTCTTGGGCTGTCTGGCTCTAAGTTGGTCCAAATGGGACTATGTCCTGGGGTGAAGGTCGTATGTTCAAACAATCACCCTAGGGAGAGGTGAGGACGGGGAGGGAGGCCCCGCAGAGCAGTACCCTGCCCCTGTCAAGCTCCAGACAGGAACCAAATCGTCCTTCTTTCTGTAAACCTTGGGGAAGCGTCACAGTGGCCACAACTCATAATTCTGTGGCCCTTAAGAATGGACATCAGAAAGAGCAGGCTGGCCCAGCCGGTGTGGCTCAGTGGTTGAGCATAGACCTAGGAACCAGGAGGTCATGGTTCAATTCCTGGTCAGGGCACATGCCTGGGTTGCCGGCTCGATCCCCAGTGGGGCGTGTGCAGAGGCAGCCAATCAATGATTCTCTCTCATCATTAATGTTCCTATCTCTCTCTCCATCTCTCTTCCTCTCTGATATAAATAAAAAAATACATATTTTTAAAAAAGAAAAGAGCAGGTTGGCCTTAACTCTAACTTAATTTTTTTAAACAAACGATTTTCCTTCCTCTTCAAAGTAGCTTACCCAGAACACGTGTGAAAGATTCTGTGTGCATTTGTGTGTATGTGTGTACATGTGTAGTGTAACTATCATCATATGTATGTACAGGCGTAACTCAGCAAATATTTCTTTTTTAAAAATATATATTTTTATTGATTTCAGAAAGGAAGGGAGAGGGAGAGAGAGATAGAAACATCATTGATGAGAGAATCATTGATTGGCTGCCTCCTGCACACCCCCCACTGGGGATCAAGCCGGCAACCCAGACATGTGCCCCAACCAGGAATCAAACGGTGACTTCCTGGTTCATAGGTCGATGCTCAACCACTGAGCCATGCCGCCAGGCTCAGCAAATATTTCTAAAGAATTCCTACTGGTCTTACATTTGGTTCCAAAATTGGGTCTATTTTCTCTTTCCCGCCATAGGTTCTCTGCAATTTCAGCTTCTCAAAACCATAAATGTTTAAGGAAAAAATGTGCTGACTCCAACCCTGTAATTTTCTCACTGGGGAAGGAGCTGAGGCCTATTAGGCCAGCTCTTGGGGACGAGTGGGCGACAAGAGGCCGGGTTCCTGGACGCTCCCCTGTGCAGGGCGCCAGCTCTCCCCAGAAAGACTTGAAGATCTCAAAGCACTTTAAAAGACAGTGGAACAGGTCAACTCCTGTATCGGGTGGTAAAACCAGACAGGAAAGTCCCATCTGCACACCTTTTTTTTTCCTCCCCCTGCACACCTTTAACAGGCACATAACTGAAGGTGAAAATAAAATCCCTCGCCCCAACTCTTTCTGGTTGGTTACTTTGGTTACCAGGGAATTCAGCTTTGATTGTGCCTTGGGTCTGGAGTATGTCTTGGCCCTGATTTGAGAGTCAGTACTTGCTAAAGAGCCACTCACACCCACCCAGTGTCTGGTGTGCAATGGCGAATCAGAAGCTGGTGCTTCCAGAACAGTGGGCACCTCTGGGCAACTGGCAACCGGTGACCCCTCTGGGTGGGGTCCCTTCCCCTTGGGAGGAGCCCTGTGCAGTGCTGGGCCACAGGCTTCAGCCCTGACGGGCATGGAGACTGTTTCTCAAAACCAGGCCGCCCCAGTCTGTGTTTAGGAGGGCAGAATTTACAGGTAGACCCCAGGGAGACGGGGAAGGAATTAACCTGTCTCCTGCCAGATTCTGGGCTCTTTTTGTGTGAGACCCACGGCCCGCTTCCTCATGGAGCCCTGGCCTGGTGAACCCCTCACCCTTTGGCTTTCAGCTCCAGGGCGGCCTCCTCCAGGAGCCTCCGGCCCTCCTGCAGCTGCTCAGCTGTCTGAGCTCCCTGCACGTTTCCTTTGTCGTAGTTTGTAACTGGACAGTTATCTGTGTGGTCGTCTGATGGACCATGGGCTCCCCGGCTAGCCTGTGCATGCCACCCTTTATTATCCTGTATCCCTAGTGCCTGCATGTGGGAGGGACTCAACAAATCTGTTTGTTTAGAGAAAGTTAATACAGTGGAGGTGAGGTACCAAGGCTGAGGCAGAAAAGATGCAGAAGAATAAGCCACTAAGAGGCTGAGGGGCAGGGTAGGGTGGCCTGTAGAGGGCCCTACTGTCGTCAGGGTTGACAGCCACAGAACTTGAGTGCTGGTACTGAAGGCCCCGGGGAAGCTGAGAAAATCTGCATTTGGGATAAACCTGTTCTCTTTCAAACTCAGACAGGAAATTTAAGGTCCTCTGGCCTGGACACAGGGCAGAGGCAGAAACACAACTGGGTATCAGAATGGTTTCATGCCCTTGTTTAAGGACGAAGCCATTTGGGCTGACAGAGACGTGGCTGTCTGGGCTCCACTTTGCTGCTGATTTTGGGGGATAACCAGGCTTTCCCCAACAGGGGTCGCATAGCCCAGCCTCTGCTGACTGGGGTGCAGTTTCCTGGGTCTCTGTGGACGGGCTGCGGCTTTTCATTTGGGCTCTGTGCATACTGGAAAGAGAGCTGTGTGCACCTCATGGGCTGTCCCCAACCAGGACCCAAACCTGGGTCTGGAGTCTCTGCAACACCCTTGGAGGTACCCGAGACCGACCGAGGAACCCCTGATTCTGCTGGGCTGTGTCAGAAGGTAGAGCATGAGTTGGGAGTTGCCAAGGCGAGGGCTCCCCCTTACTAGCAGCAGCGTCTTGACCAAGCTGCATGGCCTTTCTGAGCCCCCGTGTTTTCAACTGTACAATGGGAGGCGGGATTCGATGCGGAGGTGTCTGTGAAGCACTTCTGAGCAAGTGCCTGCTGCATGGGGCTGCTGTGGACACCATGCAGCAGCGTATACAGAGAAGGCTGGGTGGTAGGTGCCGCGCCATGTCGGCGGCTCAGATGGTGTGAGGCTCACCCCTGGCTTTATGGGTCTCCTTGTACAACTCCAGGTTTCAAAACCACGGAGCAGAGACATGGAAAGCTGGGCCTGTCTCGTCCCCTGGTGGCCGGCATCTCTCGTGTGCTTCCCCAACCAAACACCTGACTGAGCAAGGCATGGCTCCAGGAGCAGAGGAGCCACTGGAGTTGCTGATTCGGCTGCAGGGGACCTGGCCGCTGCTCTCCACACTGGGGACTTCCTGGACTCGGGGGCTCTGGAAACAGGGCTAGGAATGCTTCTGATTCAGCACTGTGCCCTCAAAAGCCACTTTGAGGACTAGTGGCCTCTTGGCTGGGCTGCGGGGAGGCCCTGGCCCACCCCCGCCCGCTGGCCCTCGAAGGATGCGGCCTCTGCTAGACTGTGGCCAGGCCCTGTGGGTGGAGAGTCTGCTGAGCAGGCAACACAGGCCTGGCCTTTCCAAATCAGACGCCTGAACACTGGCCGCCATTCCAGGGTGACGCCAAACCAGGAAACTGGCCAAAGGGCACCCGCCCCACTAGAACCTTCTCCCCTCTTCCGTCCTTGGCTCCCCACCCAGCACGGCTCAGTAAGACATGGCTTGGGAAGGTACCAGGCAGATGTAGGGACCCTCCGGGCAGACCTGGCCCTGTAGGGACATGGGAACCCAGGTGCTGTCTCCTGGATGGACCTGGGAGGCGGTGGGCTGGCCTGGAAGTTGGCATTGCGAGGCAAGGGAATGATGGTCCTCCCGAGACCTGCCACCCTGGGACAGAGCTGATGCCTGTGGCCGGGTAGCTGTGATGGGCAGTTGCTCGAGCGCTCTGACGCTCTCTCTTTCCAGGGATCAACAGGTGGGTCCTGGGTTGAGAGTGAAGCACAAGCTGCCCAGTGGGCCGGCCCCTCACCAGGAGGGGAGCTATTTCAGTGTCTGCAGAGATGCGGACGGGCAGGCTGGCCTCAGGCTTTCACCGTCAGGCAGCATAACAAATGGGGGCTCGCATGCTGGCCCCGCAGGCCTGCCGAGGATGCCCCCAACGGGAGCGGACACCCAGAAGGGTCTGGCCATCAGTTATCGACTGGAACTGCCTCGCTACCCGACAGCCAGGCTAATAGCCCCTGCATTTCTGAGACAAAAAGACAAGTTGTTGGCACCGTGCAGGGGATGGTGGGGGTAGGGATGGAGGGGCTGAGGGAGACCAAGGAAAACGAAGGTGTGCACCGTGAACCTGAGCCTCGGGGGGAAGGTGCTGAGCCGAAGCCCCAGGGCCTTTCAGGGGAACATCTGCATACATGGCCCGATTTTGATAGTGTGGCTCTTTGCTGGTTTCGGTTTTAGGCAGAGAAGTGTACGGCTCATTTGTTGGCTTAACTGTGGGCTGTGCCTCCTTAAAAATGGAAGAGAGGTGTAGCTACCGACACCAGGATGAGACCTTTCATGCCAAATGTAATGTTAGGCATCATGTGTTTGGGTGCACACAACACGGACAGAAACGTGCACAGGCAGGCAGCACATGGGTGCAACACAAGCACACAGACGCACAACCCTGCACTTCGGCCCCAGAGCCAGCACGAGACCAGGCTTCAGAGGGGCTGAGGGGGCTCTTGGCTTCTGGAGGAAGCTCTGTCTGAATTTCCCTGCTACGAGCCTGGGAATGGCAGCGGCAACTGCTCGGATGTGCAGCCAATCTTAAACGGGCTCAGAAACAGCTCAGAGAGGGCTGTCATCTCCCCAGCTGGGGCACAGAGAGGGGCAGGTGCCGAGCGGAAGAGGGTCTGAGTGAGGTGGCTTGAGGGTGACCTTGCTGCCTGGGCCTCATGAATTTTTTTTTAAATATATTTTTTTATTGAATTCAGAGAGGAAGGGAGAGGGAGAGAGATAGAAACATCAATGACGAGAGAGAATCATTGATCAGCTGCCTCTGCACACCCCACAATGGGGATCAAGCCTGCAACCTGCACATGTGTCCTGACTGGGAATCAAACCGTGACCTCCTGGTTCATAGGTTGATGCCTAACCACTGGACCACACCGGCTGGACATAGGCCTCATGAATATTAATGAGATGGAGGTAATGGGTGCTTGTGGGAGGAGGGTAGAGGTACAGGTGTTCCTGAGCCACAGGCACAAAGGCCACGCTGGCTTAACCCTTTGCTAGGGACTGCAAAAGCTAAACAGTCCAGAGAGAGGTGTGGGCACCCAAGGAGACCTCTGCCCCTGGAGGGGAGGGAACAGTGGCTCATGCCCTGCACATCGCTTTGTCATGACCCATCAATCTACAGTTTAACAAGAGTTACGTGAGGGGCTCCTGAAGTAGGATGGTGAGGGCTCCAGAAGGGACCATGCAGGAACAGGCAAGGACACCGAGAGTCCCCAAACGGGGTGTGGAGCACACACACTCTCAAGGCCATCGCTGCCACCCCAGCTCGAGCCCAGTCCTCTGGCTGCATTTTGAGGCCATACTGTTTAGGAAACAAGCCTGGGTTCGTACACAGTGCAGGGAGGCGCTCATGTGTGAGGGCTCAGGGCAGCTGAAAACATGGGCTGGGGGGACACCCACTCACATGTCCCTTCCTGGGCTCCCTGCTCATGAGGTCTGTCTGCGACACTTGTGTAAGTTACAGGAGGCGAGATATGACTAGCACATCCTGACTGATTCTCAAATGGGCAGCAGGTGCACCCATGGTCTCAGATGACTGCACTACACCAAACATTTAAAGAGGAAACAGGTATGTTATAAAGGAAAAACAATTAGTAGGGACGTGGTTCTTTTGCCAGCCCTCCTGTGACACCTACGACTTTGGAAGTGATGAGGGTAGATTTAGGCTTGGCCTGCCTCTGGTCCTCCCCCTGCAGCTCTGTGGTCAGGGACGGCCTTTCAGTGGACCAGCCTGCAAAGGGAGTACTTCCTACCCTGCAGGGAGTGACCTCAGCCAGCCTGGGGGCAGCGCTGTTAGAGAACACGGAACCCTAAGTGACAGTGTCCCAAACAAGGTGGCGAGGAGCTGGGTATCAGTGGTCTTGGCGTCGAGGAATCACAGGCTCCCCAAACACCCCCCCCACTGTGTCACTGGGCCAATACCTGATGGGCTCTGGGCAACAGAGGAGGTGGACGAGGAGCTGGCACCTCCTGAGTCACAGTGGCTGGTGCTCCCGCTGCCGCTGGGGCTCCCGCTGGCAGATGGCGAGGGCGACGACAGGGATGGTGAGCTGTGCTGGTTTATGCACTGGGCCACGGCAAAGCCTGCAAGACAAGTGGAGGGTGACGTGACCAAGCGGGAGGAAACCAGCCGGCCTGGGGGGGGGGGTCCCAACTGTGTGTGGGACCCTCTAGGGCAGTGGTTCTCAACCTTCTGGCCCTTTAAATACAGTTCCTCATGTTGTGACCCAACCATAAAATTATTTTCGTTGCTACTTCATAACTGTAATGTTGCTACTGTTATGAATCGTAATGTAAATATTTGATATGCAGGATGGTCTTAGGCGACCCCTGTGAAAGGGTTGTTCAACTGCCAAAGGGGTCGCGACCCACAGGTTGAGAACCGCTGCTCTAGGGCAAGCCCCCACCTCAAAGGTGGGGCGGGGCCTTCGTGTAAAGGCCACGCTAACCAACTCAAACCCAGCTCCTTGAAGGTCCAGGTCAGCTCCCCAGCTAGAGCAGGGTTGTGAGCTGTAACTTGGAGGGCTTGACCTGGTTCAGCAACATGTGTGCTGTGCCCTTGAAGGGACATGCAGCCAGAGAACTTCAGCGGCATCCTGGAGAAGGTCACACAGGGATGTGGGCCTTTGCTAATGCGCCATGCTATCAAAGGCAGGGTACCAGGCCCAAACTCTGAAGCCACACTGGATGGGAGGAGAGAGCCCCCAACATGCCCTGGCGGGTCTGGTGGATTCAGTGTGGGAGATATGAAAGCCCTGGTGACAAGCCACCAATTACAATCATGCACCGAAAAAGGACGTTTTAGTCAACGATGGTGGTCCCATAAGAGTATAAGGAGCGCCCAGCCGGTGTGGCTCGGTGGTTGAGCGTCGACCTATGAACCAGGAGATGATGGTTTGATTCCCGGTCAGGGCACATTCCTGGGTTGCGGGCTTCATTCCCAGGGTGGGGCGTGCAGGAGGCAGTGGATCAATGATTCTCTCTCATCATTGATGTTTCTATCTCTCTTTCCCTTCCTCCCTGAAATATATATATATACCTATATATATATATATATATATATATATATATATATATGAAGAGTATAAGGAGCTGAGAAATTCCTGTCACCTACCGACATCATAGCCATCATAGTGCAATGCGTTCATTATGCGCGATTTGCGACGACCCTGGTGTAAACAAGCCTACTGGGCTGCCAGCCGTGTAAACTACGTACAGTACATGACTCGTATTGATAACAGACAACTATGCTACTGGTTGATGGATTTACTATACTTTTTATCCTTAGAGAGTAGTCTTTCTACTTGTAAGAAGTCTGCAGTAGCCGTGTTGACCTTGCCTCTTGACTGCATCCTCTTCTCATGCTCGATGGAATTTCCTGCTGTTTTGTGCAGTAACAAGCTGTACGGGCTTGCAGCCTGGGCGCCACAGGCAGTACCCGACAGCCCAGGTGTGTAGCATGTGCACTCTAGGTGCTCGTCCAGTGATGAAACTGCCTAATGACACATTTCCCAGAACAGACCCATTGTTAGGTGGCGTGTGACTGTACAGTTCACACGGCCCTCAGCAACTCTGGGTTCGGCGATGGGATGACCCATTTCTAGGGCCTGGGGCCTTCCCAGAACAGGGAAGTAGATGAGCCCCATGTTTTGGAGTCTGGGAAAATCCTGCTTCACCACTCAGAAGCCCCAGAACATGTGCCCAGTGTTCCTTCCCAACTGCTAGCTGGGGTGTCTCGCCAACTTCCCATCACCCCGCTGTGGGGAGTGCAATGAGAGAGGTCATCAAACTCCTGCAGGGGCGTGGCGAGTGGCGAGCACAGCGTGCACTTTACGACGAAGGGGGCCCCTTTGCATGAGCCTATCAGGAGCCCCTCCTCCAGGGGATATGTGCTTTTTGTCCTTTATACAGCCTGCTTTTCTAAAGGGCCATAGCTTCTGATTTTATCCACGAAATCCACGAACGCTCCCATGGAGCAAAGGCCTCCTCAGTGGTCCCAGGCGCCTGGACAGCCCTGCTGGTTCCTGCTTAGCCCTGGGAGCTGGACAGGAACACACACAGGTGACTGTGGGCCCCACTGCTTTCCTCAGTGATTCAGAAGCGGCACTGAGTCAGGGAGGGGAGGGGAGGGGCAAGCCCTCCTTCCAGCTGAGAGTGGGATCTGGTCCTCCTGGCCGGTCACATCAAACCTCTCCTTCGCTCCCTGGGTGCACTCACCCGGGCCAGCCCTAGACCTCACTCACTCACCTGCACTGCCTGAGCCTCACATCATCTAGCTCCTGCGGACACTTCTTCCAGAAGGTTCTCCAGGCCCTGACCTCGTCTTTCTCAGAACTCAGGAAGGTAGCAGGGTACTGAGCAGGGGTCAACGAACTACGGCCCGGTGACTGGTAAGTAAAGTTTTATTGGCACAGCCATAATCCTTTGCTTACATATTGTCTGTGGCTGCTTTTGAGCTATATCAGCGGTGCTAAATAGTTGCCATAGAAACTACATGGCCTGAAATATTTTACTCTCTGGCCCTCAACCGAGTCTGGTAGAGGATGGAGCAGGATCTCTGGCAGCAGGGAAGCTGGGGTTCTATTCCTGATCTATTCCTATTACCAGTGATGGGGCCTGCACTTCCCTGAGCCTCCCTTCACCCACCAATGGGTGGACACAGGGCCTGTGGGGGTGGTGTGTGCAAGGGGACCTGCTGCTCTATCCCCTATTAGGACTTAATGGGATCCCATGGAGGGGCTATTTTGTACTAATGTTTGTGTGAAGTTATTTTTGACTAAGGATCAGGTCCTTAAAAGCCATACATCTGTTTATATCCCCAGTCCTCCTGGTTTGGGGCGATGTAATGGCAGGCAGATGTGAGCCTGGTGAGAGCGTGGTAGGTAAATCACCGCACCCTCTTCTGTGGAGGACGATACTCCCACCCCACCTATGGGCAGAGGCCTGCCTGCCTGAAGAGCGGGGTTACCATGCTGGAGTTCTCAGGAAAGGCACTGAGTGGTATTCTGAGTGTGTAGTGATGGGGGCCTCAGATGAACTATGACAAACCTAGAAACAGATCCAAACACCAGCCAGGAAGATCCCCTGGGGCAATCAGCCACAGCCCCGCAGGACCAGCTTTAGAGCTGCTTACTTCTTAAACCCCCAAGTTCACAAGCTGCTTCCTTGCCTCAAAAATGAATTGCCCCTCAACAAATCAAAATGTCAAGATGGCTTTTCCTGAGTGGCGAATTTGTCCAGAACTGTGAGTAGAGGGGCCTGCGAGTGAGGAAACAGAGTTAGGACTAAGCCTTTCACCCTCTGACAACGCCTCCGCCCAAATGGATGAATGATGAGGCGGTCACCAGGTGACACTCACCCCTTCTCTCCCAAGCTCTTTAAAGCCCTGGTTTATTGCCATAAGACATCTCGGATAGAGCCTGGGGGTGGGGGGTGGGGGTGGGGAGCAGGCAAGATGCTGAAGCTGCAGTCAGATTACTAAAGTTCCTTCATTTTAAGAATGACTGGGGGTCAAGTCATACACTGGCAATAAACACTGCACATCTGTTATATGTGCTGAGAGTTAAAAAGAAAAAAAAATCACTGACCTCTGATACTACCCATTTGCAGGGTCTAGCTGGGCAGAGGCGACTGAGCGCATCTCTCCCTCATCTGCTACTGCTGAAAGCCCACCTCCCCTTCGTTCCTCACCTTTTTGCTCTCTTCCTCCCTCCCCCATGGCACTGGGAACCCAGAAAGGCTTGATAATGTGCTTTTATTTCTGGATGCCCAGACTCCCCCTGCTATTTCAAGGGGCTCCTTCCCAAATTGAGGTATTAACCACTTTTTTGTTGTTACTCCTCACCAGAGGATATTAAAATATATATGATTTCAGAGAGAAAGAGAGAGATAGAAACATCAATGATGAGAGAGACTCACTGATAGGCTGCCTCCTGTATGCCCCACACTGGGGATTAAGCCCACATCCTGGGCATGTGCCCTGACCAGGAATCAAACTGTGACCTCATGGTTCATAGGTCAACCCTCAACCACTGAGCCACGCCAACTGGGCCTGAGAATATTTTTCCATTGATTTTTAGAAAGAGTGGAAGGGAGGGGAGGAGGGAGGGAGAGAGAAAAAGAGAGGAAGAGAGAGAGAGAGAGAGAGAGAGAGAGAGAGAGAGAGAGAGAGAGAAAGAAAGAAAAATGGATATGAGAGAAACACATTAATTGGTTGCTTCCCGCACGTACCCCACAGGGACTGGGATCGAACCTGCAACCCAGCTACATTCCCTTGACTAGGAATGGAATCCGAGATCCTTTGGTATGTGGGCCGACGTTCTAATCACTGACCCACTCTGGGCAGGGCTGGGGTCCACCACTCTGAGTCAGTTTGACATGCCAGAGGGTCAGAAAGGCCCTGGAGAAGGCCTGTGACCTCAGAGGCATGCCCTGTACCTGCTTCATCCGGGCAAGGCAGCTCTTGCTGACCTGGCTTTGGCGCAGGAGGCCAGGGGCTTTCTGGCCGTGAATCAAAGACATCACCTGGTACTTGCACACACTCAGACAAGCCAGAGGTCATAGGACAAGGGCACAGGCAAACAGGCCTTCCTGAAATCTCCAGCAGATAAAATTCTTGGCTCTTCCAGAGTATGTCTCAAGAACAGCCTGTGAAATGTGTATCAAAGGCCGTGAGGATTTTCACACCATCTGACCGATTCCATATCTAGAAATCTGTGCTGTGGAAGGGATCCACATAGAGAACTACGTGGATGTGCAAAGCACTGGTGTGTGTGGCAGAACTGGAGACAACTGGAGTATCCAACAGCCAGGGAAAGGCCAAGTAAATGCTAACACATCTAGATGATGCATTTGGGAGGGGACATAGCTGCCTGGAAGCTGGACAGGCTCGAGCTCCCAGGTCCCTAACACACCCCTGGGATCTGTTCTGGCTTCCAGAGATCTCTCCCCAGCCTCACTAAAAACCTCCCCTAAGCCAGGTCAGGCACGATGCTCCAGAAGCAGGAGGACCTGTGCCAATGGAGCCCCCCCCCACCCCCACTTTCCAGGAGCCCGGGTTTCCCAGGGGTGGGCCAGGTCTTCCTGCTGCACTCTGGCCCTGTTCTGCCAGTTATTCTGGGAAGATGAACTCACAGTAAGTCTCTAACATTTGTCAAGTACAAAAACAAAACAAAAAGGTCAGCCTTCTATTTGAGGTCCACTGATAGAAGGAGCACTGGGCTGGGAGTCAGAACCCCAAGTTCAAGTCCTAACTCTGCCCAAATGGCTTTGTGACCTTGGACAAGCCCCCTCTCCTCTATTAGTGAGGATCTCTTGGCTTAGAAGGTCAATAGTTTTCTTTTTACCTGTAAGTCTGAATCTGATTTGAACTCTATGAGGAGACACTGGAATATGTGCCTTGAACATAGCTTACACACCCTTTTTCTGTGGATAGCACACCACCACCGCTTTCCCCACGGAGAGCCAGGCTGCCATGCGAGTCTGGGGGCTTGCAGGTGTGTTATGCTTGGCTCACATCATGTTTGTGTCAGTTTATTTCAGGTACCACCTTTATAAGCTGGAAGATTTTACACACAAATCTGAATTTCTGGCTTCATACGAAATAGAAAGATCTGGGCCCCATTCCCACATGACAGCAACTAGAGGGAGGGAGGGAGCTGGTTCCTCCTCTCCCCACCTGTCTTGCCTGGCATTTCAGTTGTTAATATCTGCTATTTCTCCTTAAATGCTTGGTCAAATCCACAGGACTCAAGAAGTTCCAACTCCCAGAGACCTTTTGTGCCAGCTCTCTCCTCAAACCCTACCCACCCCGCAGAACCACTGGGTGAACACGTTGAGATGGGGCCGCCTGCCTTTTAACAGCCTAGGCGGGTCCTCACACTGCGTGACAAGAACCACGTTCTCTCTCCTCAGCTGGGCTGTTCCTTCAGTCTGGAATTCCCTATTGCCTCTTTTAAGTTCTCACAAATCCCTTCCTCATCCTTTTTTAAAATTCTCACCCCAGGATATGATTTTGTTGATTTTAAAGAGAGAGGAAAGGAGAGAGAGGGAGAGAGACACTGATGTGAGAGAGAAACAATGGCTGGTTGCCTTCTGTACACACCCCAACTGGGGATCAAACCCACAACTTAATCATCTGCCCTGACTGGGAATTGAACCCACAACCTTTTGGTGTGCCAGACGATGCTCCAGCCAATTGAGCCACCCGGCCAGAGTTCCCTTCCTCATCCTCTAAGGTTCACTCAGCTCAGAGCCAGCTCAGCCCAGCCGCAGTGGTGGGTTTAACTGTTCTTGCCCCTGTGTTCCCGCAGCCTGCCCTGTTCACCTTGGGGCCTGATCAGCCAAAAGGAGTTGGCCTTCCCAAGTAGGGCACAAGGAACTTGACTTCAAGATGCTTTGCGATTTTGTGCAATGATTATCATTACCTTCATAGCTAGCACCTGGAATCCTCTAGGGTCAAGAGGGTTTTGGACAGCGTTTCTGATATGGTGAGATGTCTCCCACTATTAATTCTCACCTTCATCTAAGTTACAGAACTTGGCAGCTAGGCATGGCCACGTGACTAAATTGTAGTCAAAGAGATAGAAATGAAAGAGACATGTTGGATTTCAGGACGGCTTCTTAAAATGGAAGAGGTGTGCCATCTTCCATTCTGCTACCTAAAACATGGGTGTGATGGCTGGAACCCCAGCAGCTATCTTGGCCCATGAGAAGGAATGGCATACTAGGGAGCATTGAGATGGAAGAGCATTGAGCAGGAAGGCGCTTGGGTCCCTGATGCCTATTTGGAGCCCTTGACCACCTTCATCCAGGTTTCCTCTACTTAAGAAGGAAATATACTTCTTCTGGGTTTTTCTTTACTATGTAGTTGAACCTAATCCTAACTGACATTTGTGAAAAATCAATTGTTAATGCAGGGACGTGAGCTGAGCTCCATAGGGACTGGCTGGCCCCCAGAGTTTCCAGTGTGGGGAAAACTGCCCTGCACTTCCTGAGGGAAATCTGAGAGTGAGGAGTGAGGAGGAAGAGGGGAAGGGGCAACGGAGATGGGGGAGTGACTTTCTGCAACCCCCCATATCTTTAGGAAATGCTCCTTCAACTCCCTCCTTGTGTGGCACAAGTGGACTTTCTTGGTGGAAACCAGTGAAAGGAACTGAGTTTCAACTGGGTTCACATCAGGTCACATAGAGATTACACACGAAGGCCAAGACCTGGAAATGGGGGAGCACAAGAGAGTAGAGGGCAGAAAGGCCCATTTGTGCATGGGCTAGAGAACTGGGTTTGAGCCCAAGGTTTGCTAAATTTCCAAGGAGTAGGGAGGCCCCAGCTAACGTCTGTGGTCTGCTCAGTGCTTGTGCTGTTTGGCAGACTGTAATTCCTCCAAGGACACTGGTTGTGTGACTGAAGTGCAAGTACTTCAGGTTAAAAACTGAAGGATGTGGAAACTACCTAAGTTTTTAGAGAGCTGACGTGGAAGGAACCCAGTTGGCCTAGAATTCATCTCAAGGATTCTCACTCCACTGAATGGCAGGAGCCTCCCCCAAACCCAAATGCCATACATACTAAATACCGAAAGACACTAAAACACCAAGTAAATGACGAGAGTCCAAGAGTAAAAGGTGGGTAGAGAGCGAAGTTACACCAGGATGTCCAGCTGTGGGGAGCTAGGTCAGCACTTGGCTCTGAGCTTCCTGGGAGCAAGATCTCAAGGACAGCCCAGGTGACCTGGCTCTTGAGACACGCCAGTGTGGGTGCTAGGTTCCCATCCCATTACACCCTCCCAGACGATGTCCCCATAGGCAGCTTCCTGGAAGGGACAGCTGCCTGGCTGGAGACGGGGCCTAGTTCTGGGAAGATGCCCCCACATCACAACGCTCTGCAAACTTTTCCCCTCAATAGTGAAACTCCAAATTATACACAAGATAAAAATGGAACCACTCTGGCTACAGGAGCCTTACCAAGGGTGGACTTCCCCTGTTATTCCCAGATACCTCTGCAGACCCTACCTCTGAAAATAACAGACATGGCAAGTGGGTACCTTAAAGGCTTGAGCCCACGGGCCGCAAACTTGAGAGCCAAACTCCCGATATGAGGTCTTCTGAGTCTGAAGTGCACGACCCTGAGCCATTTACGTCTCAGACAGCTGTGCTTCCAAGAAGTCCAGTTTTCAAGAGACCTGTTTTAGGATAAAGCTCTAAGATTCTGAGACGACAGCTGTCTTCCCTAACAAAAATGGTACCTATTTATGCTTGATCCACACTCAAAAGCATAAGATAAAACCCACCAAGAGTTGATTCAGGAGAAGCAGCTCATGCATTTTGGACAGTCTCCGACTTGAATGAGGACCGTGGGGTGGGCAAGGGTGCCCTGAGCTTGCCTTCCATTAGCAAATTCATTCCACTCGGCCTCAGCTCAGGTTTCTGCCATGTAGTGTTCACATTTTCTCACCAGCCCTGATGCTGGGAAACAGTAAAAAATCAATCGGCCCCTTGACCTCGCGCACAGAGCCGAAGACAGCAAGTGCAGCCATGGCCTTATTTCTCCCTCGCTGGCTCCTTCCTCAGCTCTGCCCTCTCACCCCACAGTGCAGTCATCCAGGCCCCTGGGGCGAGAGAGAAGGCTGGGGTGGGACTGAGCCTGGGACTTCAGCCGCTGGTGGCTCTGGACAGACTGCCTATAGGGTCTACAGGCAACACAGAGCTTCTCATCCACGCTTCTGACTCAAGAGGCTGGTTCCTCCCCACCGCTGGGAAGATGGGAATGACGCTGGAAGCAGTAGGGGGCAGGGGCCATTGCGTGGGGGCCACCCCAGGAAAGCCAAACTACCCGTATCTGTTCAAAGATCATGTGTGTGAGAAGGGGTGCTGAGGAAGCAGGGGTCAAATCTAACAATGGTGCCCCATGGGGCTAGGGAAGGCCTGGGTGCTTTCCCAGACTCCTCCTGAAATTCACACAAGACGAAGGCATCTACCAACACAGGGCAAGGGTTCCGAATGGCAGCAACCCTGCCGGGCCAGCAGGACCCTCAGGTTCCCCACAATCCCCTCACTCACTGCTCGGACTCTGAGGCTCGCGGGAAGATAGAAGACTCAGCTACCTGTGTGGAGACAGTCCTTCCAATCTCCCTTCAGTGAGCCATACCTCAGTTAGTGCTTCAGGGCTGTGTGGACAAACTCTGGGCTTTAGGGGCAACCTATGAGCTTCCCCACACCCCCAGTGGTCACCCTATGTGATTTCTGGTTTTCTGTGTGTGTCATTTCTGTCCAGCTCAGGGGCATATTTGCAAATCAGGTGTCTGGGAAGATGGCATTTCTACGGCCTCCTCCGCCAAGCCCGAGCAACCTCACCACAGGTGCCCCCCTAGATCACTGACTGCCTGCACCTCAAAATGCTTAAAGACTTTCATTTCTGGTTGCTTTTTAAAGGGATAACATGCCCAATATTTAAAAATAGCTGGGTATAGGGAACTCATACAACTTAACAAAAGGAAGATAAACAATCCAATCAAAAAATGGGCAAAGAACCTAAGTAGACACTTTTCAAAAGAGGACATACAGAAGACCGAGAGACATATGAAAACATGCTCGAAGTCACTAATCATCTGAGAGATGCAGATCAAAACAATAATGAGGTACCACCTCACACCTGTCACAATGTCGATCATCAACAAATCAACAAACGACAAGTGCTGGCGAGGATGAGGAGAAAAAGGAACCCTCCTTCACTGCTGGTGGGAATGCAGACTGGTGCAACCACTATGGAAGGCAGTATGGAGGTTCCTCAAAATGTTAAAAATGGAACTGCCATTTGACCAGTGATCCCACTTCTAGGACTATTTCCCAAGAAAACAGAAACACCAATCAGAAAGGATATATGCACCCCTATGTTCATAGCAGCACAATTTACAATAGCTAAGATTTGGAAACAGCCTAAGTGCCCATCAGCAGATGAGTGGATTAAAAAACTGTGGTACATCTACACAATGGAATACTACTCTGCTATAAAAAAGAAGGAACTTTTACCATTTGCAACAGCATGTATGGAACTGGAGAGCATTATGCTAAGCAAAATACGCCAGTCGGAAAAAGATAAATATCACATGATCTCAGTGATATGTGGGATATAATGATCAACATAATCTGATGAACAAAAATGGATTCACAGACAAGGTGGCACTGAGCAGACCGTCCAACCTCGGGGAGAAGGCAGGGCGGGGCGTTGTTAGAGATCAACCAAAGGATTTGTATGCATGCATATTAGCACGACCAATGGGCACAGACACTGGGGTGGTGGGGGCTTGCCCTCGGGGGTGGGAGTGGCGGGGGGGGGGGTTAATCAGGGAAAAAAGGAGACATGTAATACTTTAAATTAAAAAAAATAAATAGCTGGGAACTTGCAGAATCTTTTAGCCTACAGCTCTTTATCCATGGATAAATCTTCTGGGATTTTAAGGACTACACTTGAAAACCTGCAGAAAAGGAAAAATGGTCTTTCAGTTATCTCATGTCATCTTTCAAAGTGTTTGTGTCCGGGGTGAAGCCTGCCTGAGTGGGCTTCACCCAGGGGTGAGATCCAAGGTCTCAATGTCCTTGGCTGCTGAGAGTCACCTGGGTGGTGTGAATGCCAGTCCCTGGCTGTGCTCATCTGGGCTGGCATTCCTTTGCAGCCTCAGACATGAGCATCCTCCAGGCCATAGACGGTTGGCTGGTATGCAGACACGGGTGAGCTAGATCTCTTACAGTGGCAGAACCTTGCTCTGGCTTTTTATAACTGAAGGGTGCCAGGACGTGGGCTTTATTCCCATGGACCGGGTCCCCACCTGACCCAGCCCTGCTCTCTTCCAATGGCATTGCTGTCTGTACTGTAGTAAGCGAAGAGCTCACAACAGTCTCTCAGCAAAGGCCCTAGAAAGCCCGTCAGTGGCGGTCTCGGCTGCCTCTCTATTGAGGCAGAGAACAGGGCGGAAAGAGCAACGAGAGGGAGGTGGGTTAGACAGTTATTAGGGAGAGCTTCCAGATGCAGGGAGGGAGCCACGACCCGGGACTCCTCTGGCCCCAGGGATTCTGTGCCTGGAATCACTGGGCAGGGTTGGGGTGGGGCAGCTACAGCCCTGCTTGCAAAGGACAACTTCCTGAGGTTCTCATGGCTCAAGGATGGCTTGATTCTTTCTGGCAAGTCTCTCATTTCATCAGACTGCTCTATGCTCTCAGGCTGGAGGGAGGAGGCCACATGGTGCGCACCCCACACTTACATGAACGCCCAGCCTCGTGTGTTCTACAAGGTGGCGTTGTGCAAAGGAGCCAAGGAATTAGTTTGGATCTTCTGCAAAAGGCACACATATGTAATACATCCCCAAAGCAGAACCAGTACACCTGGGGTCCTGGTTCCATCCGTGTGGGTTGCCAGGACTTGGGTTCTGCAGAGTGGGGGGTTACCTTCTGCAGCAGGGCCTCTCCCACTGTGTTTTAACAGACTGGGGTTAGGCCAGACCAACAGAGGGGACGTTCTCTTACACATCGTCAACAAAAAGCACTGGAAATTCTATCTGGGTTCCACCTGGGCGAGACAGAATCAGGGAGTGTGTGCAGGGCCACACGGAGACCGTGATGGATATGGGCCCAAAACAAGCTTCAAAAGCCATCACTGAGGTCTCAAGCAGATAGGACTCTGTCAACTTTTGCCTTGGCAGACCTGTGGGACACAGACAAGCAGGCGGCTGTACCCATGGCTCTGATGTCTGCAAGGGAGGAGCCTTGAGAAGAACAAATAGTAGTTCCCACTCTGGGCACAGGATACAGGGGTGAAGAGTGCCCCGGGGTGTGGCCACCTGGGTGGGCATGTGACTGCCAGGAACCATGTATCCCATAGCCTGTGGCTCTCATGGGTAAAGTGGGATGACAAAAAACACAGCTCAGGAGCCCATGAGGGCTGAGCGAATTGATATAGTATAACCGTTCAGTTAGCACGAGCTGTTCGGACTAACTGGCGTTTATGGCCCCTGGAATTTGGGTCCAATGAGGTAAGAATTGGGATTTTCATTTTCATAAATGTCTTTGCACATGAGGGGATTGGCAGAAGGAGTGGCTCAGCTCTTTAGAGAAAACAATACAATAAAAGCAAAATTCTTCCTCATGCTGTCATGACTTAAGGTTTTAGGCGTTAACAAAGAGAGCTTTTCTAAACTAACTTTAAATATCGACATTTAAAGGCTTTCTATGAAAACAGTAGGTGAGAAAATGGGTTGTTATTTTCATCTCAACTCTTTTATGCCTGGGTTCAAGACACATGTGACTGTTCTGTTTGCTAGTGTTTCTTTGCTAGAGAGTTGAATGTATTAGGTGGAACTCTATAAAATTGCCTATATTCAACCAACGTGACCAGGAAAATGGCGATTTCATACAGTTCAACCCAATCGGAATTTGTTCCCCTTAAAGATCTCCCCTGGAAATAATTCATGGAGGGAGGAGTGGAGGAACAGCCAACTGTACATTCAAACAAGCAGCTTTCCCTAGTTCTCCCTTTTTGGTTTCCATCTCTCTCCTGGTGTGTGCGTCTGTACACACGTGTGATCCTCTCTCCAGCTTGGATTCATCTTTTCATTTCCAAAAGGCAGCAGCTTCACCAGAACACTTAAGGAGGCGTGTCTTCCTATGGAAAAGCCGGGAAAGGGGGCTCACAGGGCTCAGAGGGGCTTCTCGGCGGTCTCCAGCACGCTGTTTTCCCTCGGTGCCTCCTTGCAGATGCTAAGCTAATGCATTCGACATTAAAATCACCCTGGCCATTCTGCATTTGTAGTTTTGACTTATTTTTTTTGTATTATTAATATTTCATCATAAAAGTATTGATTTCCTTTAACGAAGAGACTTTAAAGTTTGCTGCATCCTTAAGCATGATTTTATTATGTCTTGGGGCCAATGTTTTCCCTCCCCCAAAAGGAATGCTTTTCCTTTCATATAATGTGTGTCAAGAAGAAAAAGGAATTGATTCGCAGAATTCTGCATTATAGGCAACTTTTAAGGAGCGTTATCTAGTAGGCACAGTGGATAGATGTTTTCTAAACATGACCACAGTGTCTCATTGTTAAGCCCTTTCATCTGTTAGAGGTAAGAACCAAAGAACAGCCCTAACTGGTTTGGCTCAGTGGATAGAGCCTGTGGACTGAAGGGTCCCGGGTTCGATTCCGGTCAAGGGCATGTACCTTGGCTATGGGCACATCCCCAGTAGGGGGTGTGCAGGAGGCAGCTGATCTATGTTTCTCTCTCATTGATGTTTCTAACTCTCTATCCCTCTCCCTTCCTCTCTGTAAAAAAAAAAAAAAATCAATAAAATATATTTTTAAAAAACCAAAGCACAAGATTTGTATTAAAATACAAGATAGCTCCAAGAGAAAACAATATGGGAAAATTAAGACAACTCTAGACATGAAGCCAAAGCTCAGAAACTCCACACAAGCTCCAGGATTCATAAAACCCTGTTTGCACACGATCGTGTCTCTTCCCTCCTTGGAGAATACCAACAGAAAATGAGAAGAAATACTGCCAGTGTGAGGCTGCCTAGAAGACGCTCTCTTTCCCTCTGGGTCTAAAGTGCCTGCGTCAGATGTCAGCGGCAGAGTTAGGGAAAGAACGCCGGGTTTTACAGAACCCATCCAGGAAGCGGGCGGAGGGCAGTAACTGGCAACCCAAACGAAGCGCTCTGAAATGTTTAAATATTGAACATCCTTTCTCCTTCCTCCACATTCATTATTAACTTGGACCCACATCACCGTGTACATTGACCGTTTCTTCCCAAGAATCCAAGACACAATGGACACTGCTCGGGGCTGCCGGGTGGGGGTGGGCTGAGATTTGGGCTCCTTTCTTTCTTACCCTCCCTGGGAACCCTTTACGGTCAGCCCCACGTTTTCAGAGCCATGAATTCCTGGAAACGTCTCAGCCTTTCAGTGACCCCTGGTGCCCGAAAGCAGATGATTAGTGCCCCAAATATTGACAGACTTCCCTTCCCAAAAGGGAGCAGTGTTGAGGGAGGCCGCACGGAAGATGCTGTCCCCACCCGAGGAGGGAGGCTGCGGCAATGCCACTGGGACAGGAGCTCTATTGTGTGGGATGTACACACGCTCCCCCGGCTTCGCCCAGGGAGAAACAATGCCACGGTGCCATGTGATCATCGGAAGTGTCAGGTTAAAAAGAAATCTGTCTACACCCACCAGATGTCCTTTGCTTAGTATGAGACAACGGGGTGGGGGCTGGCCGTGGACCTGCTCTGACACATGAAGCCCATCAGATGTCAGCAGCCGGGCCAAGCAAACTCAGCCTGGGCCGGCATCACTCCCTGTGCAGATGAACACTTGGGACTGGAATTATAAACCTGAAATCTTTCCAGAAAATGTGGCAGCACCTTTTCTTGGGAAAAATAAAGGAGAGCAAGGGGGGGGGGCATCCATAATTCCCACGCAGGAACCAGCTGCCCTCCCGCCCAGAGATCCTTGGAGCTGCCCGCAGGACAGGCTGGTGACAAGCATTTGTTTTTCCTGGGCTTTTATCTGTTCAAGTGAAACTGTCCCAAATGACCGGCCTGCAGCCCTCACTTTCCTTTAAAAGACAGCACTACATTTCAGATCGATGTTTTCCCCTGAAACGCCAGCTAAATTTATCCTTCCCTGCATCCTGCTCTCTGGCGCGCAGCGCTGGCTGGCCCTTGCCCTGCTGAGTGAAGCGTCTGTCTTCCCACGCCACGCGGGCCGGGCCTGGAGCACTCCAGCACCCGGCCCTGCGCTCTGGCTCCTCATGTGCACAGCACCCCCCCACCCTCCCTGTTCTCTTCAGGATGCCCTGCTGCCCCCTGCTCTGAAGTCCCCGTAAATTAAGCTCCTGCTGCTAGACTTCCCTGTCTGGCTCCAGCTCTCCATTTCTAACCTGAAAAACCTTCAAGTTGGCTCTCTCTGCGTGGCTCTTGAGAACATCCTCCCTACCCCGCAAAGTGGCTGATGCTTATTACATGATTGCCTTTCGAAGGAGTGGGAAGATGTAGGCTGCCGTGGGCTTTACAAACTGAACCAAAGTGGAGAACTTACTTCTCTCTCGCTTGGCAAGCTGCCCTGTGAGTGAAATTGCGCCGATTGATTTAATGTCTGATGCCCAGAGAGCCCAATATTTCTGAAATCTTTATTCGTATATGTGGTTGCAAGGGAAACATGCCCTAAACAGACATTTTGAGCTACGGTTTCTATTTTGCTGTTAACCCATGGGCGCTCCCTCCTTTTGGCAGGAATAAGAAATCAAATACAAGTGAGACTTGACAGGAAGAATGCAGGTGCCCGCGCTGGTAGGCACGTGCACACGTGCTAAAGAGGACTGTACCTGAAGCACCCAGCACCCCACATCTCCAGAGAGTCCCATCGAATGAAAATTCAGGGCCTGGGTATGGCCAGTCGGGCATCCCCCACTCTGCTTTCTGGAAAGCACCCTGGCAAGGTGTTATCAAGAGCCTTAAACACAGGTATTCCCAGGAACCCTAAGGAATAGTTTCTAAAGAAATAACTGGAAGCATGGACAAAGATTTCTGTATAAGGATGTTCATCGCAGGTGCAGTAGAAATAAGTTCAGTAGCCAATATAAGTGGACTAGTTAAATAAATCTGGCTAATCCAGACTGTTACCCGTTGAATTCTATCCTCCTGCCTCAATTCTTATGTTGAAATCCTTATCCCGCAGCACCTCCGAATGACTGTATTTAAAAATAAGGTCATCCTGCAGATGTAACTGGTTGAGATGAGGTCAGTAGGGTGGGCCCTAACCCAATAGGTTATAAAAAAGGGGAAATGGGGACACAGAGGCGTGTGCAGGGACACCATGTGAGAACAGGCAGAGGCTGGGGCGATGCTTGTACAAGCCAAGGAACAACACGATTGTCAGCCAACGAAGAGGAGCGAGAGGCATGCTTCCTTCTCATCACTTCAGAAGGCACCAGCCCTGCTGAGTCCTGAGCCCAGACTTCCCGCCTGCAGACCAGTGAGGCAATAAATATCTGTTGTTTAAGCCACCCAACAATGGCACTTTGTTATGGGAGCCACAAGAAACCAACAGACAACGGACTCTTAAGCAGCCATTAAAAAGGAAGCTTAAATCAAGCTCCTGCTGCTAGACTTCCCAGGAACTGGCTGGGTGGCTCAGTTGGTTGGAGTATCATCCTGCACAGCAAAAAGGTTGTGAGTTCAACCCCTGGTCAGGTGTGTACAGAAGGCAGTCGATCAATGTTTCTCTCTCACATTGATGTTTCTCTCTCTCTCTCTCTCTCTCTCTCTCTCTCTCTCTCTATGTTTCTCTCTCACATTGATGTTTCTCTCTCTCTCTCAAATTAATTTTAAAAACATATCCAAAGGTGAGGATAAATGAATGAATGAATGAATGGATAAATAAATAAATAAAGGAAGCTTAGGAAGAGGTACTTTGCAGCATAGGAAAATGCTCCTGACATAACCGTGAAGTTGTTAAAAAAAACACACACAAAACCACAAAAAAACCCATAGCCCAGTACTTCTGATCTTGGGCTGCACTTGTGCACAGAGTGGTATGTCCAAGGATGCCCACTGCAATGCTGTCTGGGATAATGAAAACTCAGAAATAACCAAATTGCCCAGCTAAAGAAACACATGCACCCCACATTGGAACACACAGCCATTAAAAGAAATGAGTGAAATCTGCATTACCACAGAAAGATTTTCAATTCACAGTGGTGTCTGAAAAATCAAGCTGCAGAAAGGTATACAGAATTATCATTCTGTTTAGGTTTTTTTAAAAAAGGCAGCTCAACTTATAAGACAATTACAAACCTATAATTCCTTATTCTACAAACCCTTGAAGGTAGGTGTGTTCTGGAATTTAGAATCCCTAAGGGTTGGAAGGCCATGAGGTGCATACATATATATTAGGCCACACCCTCAGCTGGGTCTCAGGCAGCTGAAACCAAACATTAAAATTCTGCAGGAAGATAACATGCATATTCACAATAAATGGCACATGCAACTCTTATAAATAGCCTATAGATAGATCATGGCAGGTTGTGCCAAACAGCGAGTTATGAAAAACTCTGTGGTTTTCAGTGTTATTTGGATTTAAGAATTGCAGAGAAGGGACTGTGGCCCAGTCCTGTCCCTTGGCTATGGGCACACATATGGAATGGATTGCAAAGAGAAGGGTCTGGAAGGAGATAAGCCAAATGGGGATGTCTGGGGATGGGTGGGAATTGAGAGGAATAGTCAAAGGGAATCTAAGTCCCATTTGTAACGTTTTAATTTTTTACAAAATGAAGAACCAACTCATGTATTTCTTGAATAATTAAAAAATAGGGGGAAAAAAGAAAGAAAAAAACAGAGAAGACACAGAAGAGAAGTAAACTGAAATATTAACGATGCTTTTTTCTGGGGTGGTGGTGGAATGTGTTGATTTCTCCTTCCTGGTGCTTTAGTTTTCATTGATAATTTTCTATATTCGTGGGTTAATGAACACACAGTGAATACAAGGGGCCTGCAGGAACAAAGAACAACTCATAGGGTCCCTCCATTTCTGCCATCAGCTCATCCCCGGGGCCTTAGGGACTTTGCAGGGCCAAGTCCCGTGCTCTCGGAATCGCTGCCGCCACCACCCCACATTTGCTCCTGCTCCGGCGGCTCAGCCCGGCAGCCGCCTCACCTCCATCGCCATGAAATACGGCCCCTTCCCGGGGCGCCGCTCACACACTTGCAGCTTTGATTCATCATCTCTCTTACTATCTCCGTCCTTTATTTTTCTGCCCTCTTTGGCCTTTGATTGCTTTTCGGGAGTTTATCATATTGAACTTTTATCCCTTTCCAGGAAACCCTATTCTTTTTTTCTTCCCTTTCACAATTAATAAATAATCGCGAGAGTACTTCTTTGGAAGCAGCACATCCTGCCTTCTAAAAAGAACTGCTGGAGCGTCTCTTTTGGGGCCCTTCTGGGACTGTGAAGGGCAGGCAGTCACCTGTCACCAGAGGGAGAGCATTTTGGTCCATCACTGCACTTGGAGGAAGGGTGCCATCGGGTTCTCACAATGCGAGCTGCCCTCTATCCCACAAGACTGCTGTGCTTTCACAGCCATCCTCTAGGGAGGAGGCTGGCAGGATGGAGCACTGGCCTGGGGGTCTAAGTGCTGGCAGGGAAACAAAGGTAGAGCATAAGAGGTCGGATGAGGGCTTGGGAGACAGAGACTGGTTCAAATCCTAACTCAAAGCTGACTGCCTGGGTAGCCTTGAGCCTGTTTCCCTGGGTACAATACGGAGGAAATAATCCCTACCTCATGCATTGTTGTGAGGAGGGGCTGATATGTACTAACTATTCAATAAACAGTAGCTGACATTATTATTGTTGTTATTTTTATTGATTTCAGAGAAGAAGGGAGAGAGAGAAAAAGAAACATCAATGATGAGAGAGAATCATTGATCAGCTGCTGGCTGCTGACTGCATGCCCACACTGGGAATCGAGCCTGCAACCTGGGCATATGCCCTGACCTGGAATGGAACTGTGACCTCCTGGTTCACAGGTCGATGCTCAACCACTGAGCAACACTGGCTGGGCAGTAGCTGGCATTATTAAGTCACAGCCCCAGGCACAGCTTTGAGCATTTCTCTCCAGACACGAGTGTCTCCCACACAAATGGAGGAGCACAATTAGCCCTGATCACCTCCAAAAAATAACACAGAGCATCGGGCATCATACTCATAGGAAGTTATTGCAGTGAGTTGGACAGAGTGGCTATGTATCATCTACCAGCACCAGGAGGTGACTTCCATGGCAACAAGCAGATATTGTTCACCTGTTTTCTCAATTCTACCACACAGTCTGCTTGCCACTTCAGAGGTTTTCAACAAATGCTCACAGCAGTGATTCTAATACCTACTTTCTTTCCCAGAAGTCATGATTCTGAGGTCAGACCACAAGCAAGAGAGATTTCTGGAAAGGTATGAAGTGCAAACTTATCTCATAATTTACAGGAAAGAAAAGGGAACAAGAGGCTATTTTACCAGTAAAAACATAGTCTTTTTCTTCAAAGTCAAAAAGAAATGGAAAAAGGAAAATTTTAGGGAAGAGGAAGAGTGCCAGGTGAGTCTGGATTGCATCAAGGTTTCCAAATTATTCCGGAATGCGTTGTGGGTTCCAATTTCCCCCCCCCCCCCCACATTTGGACTGCTTTAAGGAAAATGTTGCATAAATTAGACTATTTTATGATCAAAATGGGACACAAGTAAGATAACCTGGTCTTTAGAAAAAGGTGACAACTTTGTGACAGTCTGAGTAGTTTAGAACTGTTTTTTAAAACTGTAAGAGCTTTATGGAGATATAATTCACATACTGTATAATCTACCCATTTAAAAGGGACAATCCAATGATCCTTAGGCTATTCTGAGTTATGCAGCCATCATTATAATAATTCATTTTAGAACTAGTTGTGATTAGAACCTGTAGCAGGAGGTTCCAAACACATTTATCCCTGACTCTGCCGAATGAGCCTTTAAAGACCTCCCACTCCGGATTCTGCCATTTGTCCTCTTGTATGGGGCATAAAACATTTCATTCTTCACATCAGGACTGAGCTCAAGAACTTTCCATCCCAATAGAACTCACCAGAAAAATGCCCTGGGTCCAATTACTCCTCCCATGCTCATTGCTAACGAGGGGAGGAGACCTGGGTTGATGCTGGGAGTGAGCTCAGCCAAAGCAGTGGCAGGTGACACGTGGACAGCCACATGTTCATTCCTTGGGAGTGCAGGCAGCCTGTGGGCCAAGGCATCAAGGCTCTCCCGTCCGTGCAGGCTCCTGTGTGGGATGGATTCCTGCCAGCTTTGCTCCTCCATCTCCCCCCAGGTCAACACCCCTTCCTCACAGAAGCCTTCCAGATTCCTGTCCAGGTCAGATACCGTTGTCGCACACTATCCCAGCTCTCAGTCCACTCCTCCAGGGCCCCGATCATGGTTGTCAGTTCTGGACTATCTATAGCAAACAGTGCCTGGGAGCTCCAAATGGACTGATCGCTTTGGTTCATCTGAGTCTACAGTGAATAATGCCTAGGACATAAAGAGGATATTGAAGACTTGTTGGCTTGCTCCATCCATCCACCCATCCATCCAATACTTCCCAAGCACTACCTACCTATAAGCTTTCAGTGCAGCTCCAAGAGCTGGACATTTAGCAGTAAACAAAGCACAGTGTCTTCTATCTTGGAGCTTACAATTCAATAATGGGATGGGGTGGGATGGAGAGGTGGCGTGGGCAGACAGTGAGAAAACAGAAAATGTTGGGAGGAGAAGAGTGTTACAAAGATAATTAAGCAGGACATGGGAGGTCTAGAGTGCTGGGCGTGGGGCAGGGCTGTGATTTACACAGGAAGGTCAGGGAAGACCTTGAAGGCAGTGAGGATAGAGCCACCAAGTACCTGGGATGAGAGTGCTCCAAACAGAGGCCACCCAATTCAAGGGCTGCAAGGTGGGCAAGCCTGGCACGGTCAAGCCTCTGACGGAGGCCCCTGTGGCTGCCTTGGAGGAGGTCAGAGGGACAGTGGGGAGAGGTGAGGTCAGTTTTAGAAGGAGCAGAGGGACCAGACTATGTGGGCCCTTGGCGACCACTGTCAGGAATTTGGCTTGCATCGGGAGTGAAATGGGAGCCAGTGACAGATTTAAACAGAGGACATATGATCTGATTTACACCTGAAAAGGATCTTTCCAGCTACGGTGCTGAGAACAGACCAAAGAGGCCAAGATTTTGAAGGCCAAGATCAGGAGTCAGCAAACACTATCCTGCAGGTCAAATCCCCAAATCCAGCAACGGGCCTCTTTTTGGAAGTAGAATGTTACTGGATTGCAGCCATGCCCACTCATTTATATATTGTCCATAGCTTCTTGGCTGCTATGGGAGAGACAGACTGTGACAGAGACCACATGGCCTGCAGAGCCTTAAATATTTGGCTCTTGAAGAAAAGTTTGCCAATTTCTGGCCTAGGAGATGGGATGCAGGGTGGGAGGGGACTGGATTCTGACCATATTTCCCAGTAGCAACACCGACCTGAGTAAGCAAGCTCTGGCCCTGGAGTGGACAAACCAGCGATGTGGGTTCCAGCTGGGAGGACATGTTTTCAGCCACCTCTTCCTTCCAGCTAAGTATGGGTCATGGGGTCCCAGCCTGGGACCAGCCCCTGAGAATGATGTTTTCTTTGTCTGTTTGGTGTTTTATATTTATTTATTAAATTGATTGGGGTGACATTGGTCAACATGAACATATAGGTTTCAGGTGTGGGTTTCCATGTTACAAGATCTGTATATTGCACCGTGTGCCCACCTCCCAAAGTCAAATCTTCTCCTCTCACCTTATATTAATTAGGACCCCCTTCTCCCCTACCCCCTTCCCTCTGGCATCACCACACTGCTGTTTATGTCCACAAGTTTCAGTTTTATATCCCACATATGAGTGAAACCATATGGTTCTTAGCTTTTTTCTGCCTGACTTACTTCACTTAGGAATGACTGTTTTCTGCTCCGAGGGCTGTGTGGTCAGTTTAGAGGGCAGCCTTTAGTGTGCCTCTAGGCCAGGGGTCCTCAAACTATGGCCCGCGGGCCACATGCAAATACAAATATTGTATTTGTTCCCGTTTTGTTTTTTTTACTTCAAAATAAGATATGTGCAGTGTGCATAGGAATTTGTTCATAGTTTTTTTTTTAAACTATAGTCCGGCCCTCCAACGGTCTGAGGGACAGTGAACTGGCCCCCTGTTTAAAAAGTTTGAGGACCCCTGCTCTAGGCCCTGTGATAAAGTCACAGGAGGTCATCCCCACATAGTCTCATCTCCTGCTACCCCCGCCCCATTCAGGCAAGGCTGCTTGTAGGACCCATGTGCACACTGTGTTTTCATAACCCGGGATGCCCCACATTTAATCTGATCCGCCCATCAATACTCCTTCCAGCGCCCACCTTGCCCTCCATTTTGGGAGAGGCTGGTGCCCCTTTCCTGGGCTTCCACTCCATCACAGCGCAGATCAGACTATGCAGCAACAGTGGGTTAGGTGTCACCCAGGACACTGTGAACTCCTTGAGGGAAGGGCCCATCCAAAACTTTCCACTCCCCAGTTCTGGGCAGAGCGTGAAGCAGAGCAGTGCCCATATGGGTTTCCTCTAAGCATGACAAGCTTTGAAGAACTGGAGCCTCCTGAAACTGGGCCCAGGGCACCAAGTATACCTGCTCAGTTGTGCTGGACCGCATGCCACACAAGTGCATGGGAGGTACAGTGGGGCCTTGACTTACGAGTTTAATTCGTTCCATGACGGAGCTCGTAACTCAAATTACTCGTATGTCAAATCAAAAAGTGAACGAGTGAGACCCGTGATGCTGGGCTGATGTTGTGGTGTTCACTGTGATGTTCACTGCGCCAACTAGCGGTGGGGTATCTGACGCTGGCTCATAACCCGAATTTTAGCTCGCAACTCAAAGCAAAAAATCGGCCGAGAGACGGCTCGTATCTCGAAAAACTCGTTAGTCAGGACACTCGTAATTCAAAGCCCCACTGTACTCAGTGAACATTTGTGGATTAAAGAAATGAGAATCAGGCCATGGCATTTGACCCCAGTGGTTACCCAGAACCCTCTTGAAAGGCCACCTAAGAGAAATTCAGTGAGATCTTTCCATCTCTACCAGTGTTGTCAAGACTGGAAGAACAATACAGTGACTTAGGGAACTTCAAAAACACCAGTGACCCTCTCCTAACTGGGCTGCACTGGGCCTGGGCAGTGGGGTTTTTTAAATGCTCTTGGGTGTCTAGAAATATGAAGCCAATCCGAGGGCCGCAGGGTTAGGCTGGTTCCGCCTAGGGCCTCTAAGCCGAAGATCCTGCATGGCCTGGGACTCCATGCTTCCTCTGCCCCTGGCACTATGAGGGCAGGTCCTATGGGCCTCTCTGGCTGAGAGTAGGGGTTCTAATCGACTGGCTTCCTGATCGCCTAGTTGGCTGTCCCACAAAAGCCATGGAAGCCATGGGGCCATGGAAGGACAAGTCTGCCTACTTGGAGAAGCCAGGAGCTGAGCTGAAGGCTGTGCTGAGCTGAGCTGAGCAGGCCCCATCATGCCGGCATGGTACTGCTATGCCTCATTTGGGTGCAGTTCTGACCAAAGTTGAGGGGTATGCTTACTCTAAGGTGGATGAAATGAAGCTGGGACCAATGGACCAAGTGGTTTGCTGAGAAAGTGCCGCATGCCAGGGACAGGAGACACTTGCAAGGCATGGTTTTGGGCTTCCAGCTGTTTGTAGATTTGAGGTCAATAACTTAGAAGCAGTTGTCCCCCCATGCATGGGCTTGTTAGTTATGGGGTTCTGATACCTCTGGCAGGCCTCTGAGCCATATCAGTCATAACACAGGATAGGGAATAAGAGTACAAATGAGAATGTAGAGAGGAAGGCTGGCAAGAGCATGGGCCAGAGTAAGGCAGAGGTGGGATGGAACGCTGGTGTTGCTGACTCACTGTGCAAGTCCAGGTAAGTCACTTAACCACCTGAACCTCAGAAAACCTCAACTGTAAAATAAGCATAAACCTGCCTCTCCCCAGAGAGGGTCTAAAGGTGAGATAATGAATCCAAGTAACATGGTTGGTACAGCTTGAAGCACAGAATGATGGGGAGCCAGGGAGCCTACCCGCCTACTGGTGGGAGCCAGGGATCCTGTCCCTGTCAGAGAGGAGGAGCTAGGGAGCCCTCGTCTGTGCCCGTGCCTCCCTGCCGCAGGGGCCTCGCACATGCTGTCCCCTGCCTGAGACACTTTCTCACCTCCCCACCCAGTTTGCTCCAATGAATCCTTCCACTACCAGCCCACACCACCTACTCAGGGAAGCCTTCCCTGACCCCCACTAGAGAAGGCCAGGCCTCCCATTATTAACTAATTATTTACTGATATGATTACTTGAATAGTGCCTATCAGGCTTAAAAGACTATACGCTCCATGTGGCAGGGCCATGCATGTCTGGTTTGCAATGGCTGCCACCCCAAACCCAAGCACAGCACCTGGCACCTAGCAGATGCTCAACAAATGTTTGCTGAACAAAGGAATGAATGGAAAGGTGAACTCCACAGCTTTCCACCTTTGTAGATCTATGAAGGCAATGAGCTAAAGAAATCCCCAAACTTGCATCATTGAAGGGCTTAACTATACTCTGGGCTAGCCCCAGCACCTTCCAGAAAGTTTCTAAATTCACCCCTAACCAGCAGTCCTCAAATCCCTACTGCAGAAGTTCCTGTGCTCCGCGAGCCCACCAGCATTTTCCATGGCATGTCAGTGCCTTATTATTTTTTTTAAAAAGAGTTCTGGCTGAGAGCCAGCCCAGACTGCAAAAAGTAGGAGAAAAAGCTGTTGATACATCACACCAATTGGGCAAATGTCACTTGGCTTGGGGAAGCCTAGACAACCACTTAGTGCCGCTGCCAAGCACAGGCATCTTGGCCTGATTTATCAGCGAGCCCTGACACACATGCTCAGAAACCCTTGGCTAGCAGTGAAGAGAGGCGCTCAGGAGCCACTTGTAAAGGCTGCAGTTGAGATCACGGTGTCCCAGCTTCCAGCTGAGGCTCCCCCAGGAAAAGGCCAAGAACTTCTTAAGGTTCCTAGGCCAGTGATGGCGAACCTTTTGAGCTCGGCGTGTCAGCATTTTGAAAAACCCTAACTTAACTCTGGTGCCGTGTCACATATAGAAATTTTTTGATATTTGCAACCATAGTAAAACAAAGACATATTTTTGATATTTATTTTATATATTTAAATGCCATTTAACAAAGAAAAATCAACCAAAAAAATGAGTTCACGTGTCACCTCTGACACGCGTGTCATAGGTTCGCCATCCCTGCCCTAGGCCCTGAGGACCCCTGGACACTGGACTAAGCAGACTGTGGGGTTAGACAGCCTACGAGTGGGTTTTAGTAACACCATTTACCAACAATGTGATCTGGGGCAAGTTACTTAACCTCTCTGAGTCTCAGCCTTCTTACCTGTTATGTCAGAGGTGGGGAACATCTGGCCGTGGACCGTATAAGGCCTGCAAAATCATTTGGTCTGGCCCTGCCAAGGCATTAGGGTTGATTTAAATGTTTGACCAAATATAGCAGGTTAATATTTTAATTGATAATTTTGTATGGCCCACGAATGATGTTATAAATATCTAAATGGCCCTTGGCAGAAAAAAGGTTCCTCACCCCTGTGTTACGTGGACAGTAACAGGGTCTTCCTCCCCAGGTTGCTGATCGTGGAGACATTTAGCCTGATGCTGGCAATGCACGGGCCCCAGAAAATACTCTTCCTCAGGGATGCCATTTAGACATTTCAACCTCAGAATGGCTCAGCAGGGCAGAATGCAAAGCACACCACCACCTCCTGGAGGTGGGACCTGGGGTGTCACCTCATCACTTGAGCGGCAGTTTCCCCATGGCACTGTAGAGATCACAAATGGGAAATGCTTTGCCAACCCGAGGTGCTACATGACAGCGCCATCCACAGGAGCAGATCTGTCATGACCAGGCAAGTTGTACTCAACCTGTCACTGACCACATTAGCCAACATGTAGCCCTGCCCAATTGCTCTTGGCTTCTGAGGGGACCCCAATGGCCCCTGCACTGCTGTCTCCAATCCACCCATCACCCAGTAGCCACAATGAGCTCAAACATGAATCAGGTCCAGCACTGCTCTGCTTAAAGCTCCCTAAGGCTCCCCAGAGCTCTCAGGATAAAATTCACACCCCAACCCCCAGGCCTACCCGACTCCCACCTGGTGACCTTCTCCCCTACCCCCACCCCTCACTCCCTGCGTTAGAGGTGTATGGATCCTCTAGGTGACAGCCCTGTTAGGGATTGCCCCCACAATAATCTCTGGCACAGTGGTCACCCCATTTCTATGTCTGCCTGCCCCACGTGGCTACTGGCTGCACGAGGGCCTGGCACGGGCCTGCAGAAGGGGCTCCACGCACACCTGCTGGAAGGATGCACGATACCTGTGATGGTGCCTTCTCAGTGGCTCTGGCAGGGCAGCAGTCCCTTGCTTGACAGAGCCTGAGAGTATCTGTGAGGGCTCTGTGGAGCGGCGTGCAGGAGCTGGGTCAGCTGCTCTGCAAGGGGCTTGAGCCCTGGACACAAGGCTGGCCACCCCGAGCTAGAGGCCCTGGGCAGGCAATCTAGCTCCCTGGCTCGCCCTTATCAATAGCAGTGACTATGACAATGCTATGCCAGCAGGAGGCACCTATAGACATTGGTCCAGGGCTAAGCGCCTGCCCCCGTGAGAGAGCTCTTATCATCAGCCCCATTTTATAGAAGAGGAAACTGAGGCTCAGGGGCTTACATCACACAACTGTCAATGCGTAGGTGGGCCGACTCCAGGGCGTGTGCCTCTAACCCATGGCAATGGGATGTGGCACAGTTTAAGCAGAATGGTGGCACTTCTGGCACACAGTAGGTACCCAAGTACTCGTAGCTTTTAAGCTGCTCAAGGCCAGAAGCTTCCTGTGGGTGTCTCAGCCAGCACAAAGGGCCCCTCTGTGCCGGTGGAGACAGCAGTTCGTGCGGGGTAGTTTCTGCATTTGCTCTCTGCTGAGGGTGGAGTGAAGAGGTCAGAGAGAGGGGACTATGAGAAGGCTGTGGCCTCCATCAGGCCTGGGCACTGTTTGAGGAAGCAAGAACACTGCTCTGAGCTGGTGGACGTTTCCCTGGGGCGTCAGGCTGGAAATTTGGCTCAAAAGAGTGCATTTTTCCAAAATGCCCAAAATTTTACAAATGTCAACTATTTCAGAACACTGTCCAGTTTACTAAGGGTAGTGGCAGGGTGTTTGGGGACAGTCGGCCCATCCACACCGACTCTTCCTGCCATCTCGCCACCCTGATGACTTAGAGGACCTGCTCAATCCAAGAGGCTAGAGCGTGGGTGGGACCCAGCATCTGAGGCCTGTGAAGTCAACACGCTCAGAAAGCCACAACAAAGAGCGGCTTTAACTCAGAAGCTCCACGGAGCCCATATATCAACCTAACAGGAAAGGAAAGAACACTGAATAGGAGATAACCTTTTTCTCAGGAAGCAGGTAGAAGAGGTATTCAAAAGAGCAGGTGTCTGAAAGCAGTTTCTCTTTCTGTGTGTGTGTGTGTGTGTGTGTGTGTGTGTGAGAGAGAGAGAGAGAGAGAGAGAGAGAGAGAGAACACGAACTCCAGGACCCTGGACAAGTGACTTTGCTTTCTGAGTCTTACTAGTCCCAGCTATGAAGTGGGATTAGTAATGACAGTTTTTACATATTTATCTCCTTATTTTACGTGAAGCAATTAGCCAGTGCCTAGCACATAGCTGGCATTCAATAAATGGGACTTTTATCCTAGGGTCTTGACAAAATCTGTGAGGCTAGAAGTATGCCACAGATACTATGCACCTGAATTTTTACTAACTCGCAAATATTTTGGAAGGAGCCATTGCAATCACAGTCCACATTTAGAATTTCACATGGTTGAAGCATTTACTCCTGAAATCATGTTGGACTGTAACTCTGCAGACAAAGAAAAACAATTCACCAGCCCCAATGTGATGGGCTTCAGAATGCTTCTGCGATTACTCTGTGCTGAAGGCAGCAGGCTGCTTAAGTGTGAAGAGATGTCACAAAATAGCTATTCCAGTCACACTGGGATAATATTGACTTTCTGTCCTTTGGGAATTTCAGATGTTAAAAAAACAGCACCGTGTTTTTGGAGAAAAGCACATTTATGCAAAATGCCATGGCTGGACCGCCACAAATAAAGGAAGCTGTATTTTAGTCGTGGGATGCTGGCTGCAGAGAGAAACGAATCACAGAAAGTCATAACCTCAGCGGAGATCCCAGGCGGCAGGAGCAGAAGCCATTGGTGGCCCCACTGCGCCAAGCTCTGACGTTCTGTCTGGGGTGACAACTCAAGCCATGGGCAGGGCCAGGAGACCTCTGCGAGCCCCTGGAAAGCTTTCCCATCATTGCACCTCCTGAAGGCCTCCTGGACAGAACAGGATCCACAAGGAATGAGGATGCTGCTGGAGCAGAAGTTGGGAGTCACCAAAATGCCCTTGTTAGCTATATTCACAGAGAGCATTCAGAGAGAAACCAAGGCTCTTTGATATTGTGCCTTGAACTAGCCCTGTGGCGTCCCATTCCTTTCAACCACATACTTCATTGGTCACCAAATCCTGTTAGTTCCACAGCCTAAATATTTCTGGACTCACTTCATGGTTACTTACCTCAGGGAAATTCTTGCGCAAGGGTGCACGGAGGCGCCCATTATTTGTTAAGGAAAGAAGTTGGCCGCAACCTACATATCCATCCATGGGGGATTGGCTAAGTAAACAGTGGGTTGCCCACGTGATGGACTGTCCTGCAGCAGTCAACAATGAGTGAGGGTGCTCTTATGAACATGAAAAAATCCAAGACATATTGCTCAGTGAAAACAGCATTCCTTTAGGTTAAAAAAGGCAATATAATAGTATAGTACAAATACACTATGTAAACGTGCAGAAAAAGGTATAGGACATACATCAAGCTGAGGAAGGGGGACCTCTGTGGAAAGACTTTTTCTCATCCGTAACACGGGCATAGCACCACCTACTGCACAGGTGGTGAGCGCCAAGGGAAAGCTGAGTGTGCCTTGGGTCTTTCTTCCCATCCCCTTCTCCCCTGCCCTTCCCGACTCCTGTCAACCCAAACCCTGACTCATCACTCCTCTGCCTTAGAACCTTCAGTGATTTCCTCCCAGGGTAAAATTCTAATCCTTCAGCAGACCGAAGTCCTTCGCCATCTGACCCTACCCTAGTGTTCCAGCCTCTTGTCACTTCCCTAATCCATGGCCATGCCACCAAATATACCTGTCCCTCATGCCTTCGCACATGCTGACCCCACCATGTCTGCCTCTGTGCTCTGCAGGACCTGTTTATAAGCCCATCGCCTCATCCAGTCCTCTCTGTATGGTTGGCACAACATTTATTTGACTCACAAGAGACCCCAGTAAATACTTGCTAAATGCATCCTCACCTTCCTGACTGGAGGACTCAATGGCTTATGTCTCTCTGAACTGTCAGCACTATTATTGTGTCCCTCCTTTTCTGCTTTGGTTCTTCTCACTCTTAGCGGGTCTCATGATTAACAACTCTCTAGCCATCTGCACACTTAGCAATGCCACTTACTTGTGTTCCCTTCTCTTGGATCCCAAGGTAGGCAGTATGACTGGTTCTTGTGAAGTGATAAAGTGATTCTCAAGTTTTGTTCTGGGGGGACCCTGGGGTTCCTTGAGATAGAGTTATTTTAAGGCAAAAATTAAACCAAGGCGGTCTTTTTCTATTTCACAGATAAAATTAAGGGCTAGCGTTTTCTGTTTCTGGGTTTTATCCCACAAATGAGTCATCAATCCTTGGCATTTGTTAACACGTATTTGCTAATGAGAACTTACAGTTGATAAAACAAATGACTCGGCAACAAAAAATAAACATCAATGGAAAAAGTCTCAGAAGATTTCTTCAAATAACATTACGGACTTTTCCTTTAGACGCAGAGACTTGCATCCACAGAACAGAGCCACGTTCTCTGCTAGTTTCCGTGCTCCTGGTTCATACAATGAAGTGGATACAGCAATCATTTGTGGTGTTCTGCCACCAAATGCTCTGCAGGACTGAGGACACTGTGGCACGTGGAGCGGAAAGCGGAAGGTGTGGCCTGGTGCAAATCCCAGGCTGGCCACCTGTGTGGCACTGGGCCAGGGGTTCCCCCTTTCTGAGCTCAGGTTTCCTGATCTGCAGACTAAGGAATGGTGCGGGCCTCTCAGGGCTATTGTAAGGTTCAGCGGGAAGCGCCCAGCTCAGGCGGGGGTGGAGAAGGAAGTCAGTGTTGCGGGTGATCGGGAGTATGCTGGGCTGGGGACTGTAGGGGACAGATCTCTGTTCTTCTCTGGCCCTGGCTGTGCCTCTAGGAGCTGTGGACCGTCAGGCAAATCATACATCACAATTCTCGTGGCACATCTGCAGGAGGCAGATTCTGCCCTGTTTTATCAGCTCCTGGAGAAAGCGTTCCTGAAATGATCAAACCTGTACAACTCCAGGGTCTCTGTTAGTTACAGCAGACGGGGCTATTGGATTATTAACTCTGTGCAAACTTATTTAATGTGTAGAAAGGGAACCTATAATTTGGGGTTCCTGGGTCAGCCCCGACTAATAATGACAATAAAAAACACTGAGGGCTGCCAACCTTTATTGCCTGCTGCACATGTGTGAAGGCACTTATATGAATTAACTTGAACAGCCTAATGAGGTAGGTGACATATTCATCCTCACGTTTTTCAAACTGTGGTAAAATACACATAATATTTACCGTATTAATGATGTTTTAGTATACAATTCAGCAGTATTAAGGACACTGGCACTGCTATGCACTGTCCCACTTTTTATTTATTTCCCCACTAAATAAACAGGCCCAATGGGGCAAACCATCTGGCCCAAGGCCATGGAACAAGTAAAGCTGGGGCCAGGACCTGAACTGGACTGTGCGCTACAGGCTGTGCTAAGCCATCTCCCTCTGCCGGCTCTCACCTGGGCAACACGCTGCTGCTGAGAAAAGAAGCCCCACAAAGGATGGACAGGAAGCGCAATGACAAAGGCACCGGAGTTTACTTTATGGCAACTGCAGGGTGTGAGAGCTAGTGCGTTCTCTCTCCTTGCTGCTTTTCTATCTTTCCCAATTGTCCTGCAGTAAATGTGCCCGAGTGGGACTACGAAATTCAGAGATGAGAACTGACAGACACCGCTTCTCGGAGACAGGGACAGGCGCGCACACTCGCTCTGGCACATGTCCGCCTGTGCAGTGCCCCGGGGAGGCTGCCCTGCAGGGGCCCGCTTGAGCCTACAGAGCATTCCAAGGCATAACTGAGGCCCAAAGGCTAGAGTGAAGCTGGGGTTTGGATCTCTTCCCACAACCTCCTGCACAGCTCTCCATGCTCCTCTCCATGAGGAATCTGGGAGTGTTCCCTGCTCTCTGACGCTCTGTAAAGGCCCTGGGCATGCAGTCACTTCAATGGTTTGAAGTAGGTAATGACCCTGAGAAGTGAGGCAACATTCAATTCTTCGGAACTGTTCTCCTCCCTGACTCCACCCCCGGGGAAAAGTTGTTTGGGGCACGATGTTTGGCTCTGCCTGCTGTTTGCTGTGTTTCGCAAGGGGATGGCTCCTCAGACAAGCGCTAACGTCTCTATTGGGAAAGTGTCTTTGGGGACATGTTCCAAGTGAGGAAACCTCGCGGGCCCTGGTTCAGTAGGAGGCTCCTGCCGGGCAGTGTGCTCAATGTCCTCAGGCTCTCTTCAAGGTGGCCCTGGGTGCTCTGGGAAGAGGGCTGGCAAGCAGGGACCCTTGAACTCAGCTCAGGGCTGACTTCTGAGTGGGATTGGTCCCCACACCCCTGACCTAACCACCTGAAGGCTGACCTCTTGGAGATAATTGCGAGAAAGCTTTGAAGGGGCTGAAATCCTGCTGCTTTTGCGCAGGCAGGATTCTGAAGTCTCATTTCTGCTTTTTGTTCATGATAAGCCAGGAACACGGGGATCGGCCTTGACGTGACTGTGACCTCCAGCCTGGTTGGGAAGTGGTGGCTGTGGGAAGTGAGTGTCTTTCTGCAGCACTGCTTGCCAGGTTTGTCCCTGATCCATGGAGGTGGGCTTGGAGAACGAGGACTTGGGAATGTGTGAGTATAGCGTACAGAGGACGGAAAAGGCAAACGCTCTGTGACAGGGCTGCCTGAGTGTCCCCTCTCTGCAGAGGCAGGTGGCAGAACCGTCCCGTGAAGCTGCTCAGCCATTGCCAATGCCGGTCTCGAAACAAATGGGATTTAGAGGCAGGAAGTGGAGGCACGGATCTCAGCCGGCCTCGCTTTGGCCCTGGGGCCTTGGTCTGGGCCTCAGTTTCTTATCTGTAGAGCAGAGCAGCTGATACCAGCTGTCAGCACTGTTCAGAGGATAGAATGAATGCATACAAAGCACCTGGCACAGCTAATTTTTCTGGTCAACTACAACCCACACTCACAGAAATACATGACTTTTCTAGCCAAAACATGTCTAGGGGCAGAGCCAACGACACGGTTTTGCCTCATACCAGTAAGGCCTCAGGTGTTAAGAATTCACTGCAGATGCATCAAAAGTGAGTCAGGAATTAAAGGGCATGTAAGGGATCAGGGTCTGAACAGACAGACCTGAGTTCAAAGCCTCACTCAGAAGAAAGATTTTACTATTTTCTGTTTTTGCATGTGAAGAAGGACCAGATATCAGATACCCTTCTCCCAGATCAATACATTTTACTAAAAAAAAAAAGTTTCTGTAACTCACCTTCCCCCGACCCCCATCCCCACCCCCACCCCCAGTGGCCGGAGTTTCTGACCAGGGAGCAGAGGCTGGGAGGGGTTACCAGGGAGTGGGGAGAGTGGAGGAAGGTGCAGGCAGGCTCTCCTTCCCGTGTGACTAAAGAAGGGGTATCTTTTTGCCTTGGGGAGCTGGAAGGAGAGAATTGGCTCCAATTTTATAACTGGAAACAAGAAAAAGAATAGGCCTAAAAAATTAGTTTCTGGGAAACGCTGCCATGAGATGGCATCAGCACCTAGTGCGTTATGCCCAGGGGTGAAGTCAGAACTGAGGTCTATGAATTAAACATTGATTTTCTTTGCTCTTTTTTAGATGTCAGTCCGAGGCTTTGTGGCCAGCTCAGCTGGCTCCAGGCACACTGTAATCTTTGCATTCTTCTTCAGTTACTCAACTGCCAAGGCTGGCACTGGGACTGCCACTGCCTTTCCACAGAACTTCTAAGTGTTCTGGGTCAGTGACCTATAGGGTGGGTTGCTCACCTTTGAGAAAGTAACACCTGTGGAGGGCACGGCTCTCCTATGCTCGCGGATTTAAATGTTGGCCCAGAGACTCAGTAGGACAAGAAGCTGGGACAAGAAGTGGTTAAGCAGAGATTGGCCCTGACGGGATGAAGTTTGACTCTGCAGATGGCACCCCGAGCCACCACCAACTGGTACAGGTGCCAGACCCAGGCATGAACAAGACGGTGCCACCCCTGCTGCAGGGGTTTACAGTCTGAGACACAGAACAATTCATCCAGCCCAGCTTCCTTCCGCCAATCCTCGTCTCCGCCCGCCATGGCTAGTCCTCAGCACTGCTCTGTCACTGTCAGCAGTCAAGGGCAGGAGGGCCAGGGCCCCAGCACCTTCCGTGCTAGTGCAGGACAGTGAGGCAGATGGGAAGACAAATGGGACAGCTTCACTCATGATAAGGGCTCTGAAGACCTTGAGAAAATAGTTCCTCAAAAACTATTGTATTACCATCTGACCCAGCAATTCCACTCCTAAGTAGATACCTCAAAGAACTGAAAACAGATGCTCAAACAAAACCCTGTACACACACTCATAGCAGCACTAGTAACACTTGCCAAAAGGTGGAAACAACCCAATGTGTCCATCAATGGGTGAAGAACTGGATGAACTTAAGTGGTACATCCATACAATGGAATAATATTTAGCCATGAAAAGGAATGAAGCTCTGATACCTGCGACAAGATAAACAAACCTTAAGAAGATGATGCTAAGTGAAAGAAGTTGGACACAAAGAGCCTCATACTGTAAGATTTATATGAAATATCCAGAATAGGTAAAGTCATAGACACAGAAAGCAGATTAGCGGTTGCCAGAGGCTAGGGAAAAGAGGGAATGAGAGTGACTGTTTAGTGGGTACGGGGTTTTGTTTGGGGCGATAAAAATGTTTCGAAACTAGTAGAGGTGATGGTGGCACAAGACTGTGAATGCACTAAATGGCACTGAATTGCATACTTTCAAACAGTTAGGTTATGTGAATTTCATCCCAATTTAAAAAATAAAAACCAGCTGCTGCAGAGAGGGACCGAGGTGGGTTGAGGCCCCAGGGAAAGCCCCTGAAGGGGTATCTGAGCAGAGCCCTGAATGCCCCCGAGAAGGAACCAGTCTCAGGGAAGCGTGAGGACAGAGGTCCTAAATGGGATGTGCTTGGCCCCTGTGAGGCGCAGACAGAAAGCCGGTGCAGCTGAAATGCTGGGTGGTATTATGCAAAGAGAGCAGAGAGGAGGAGAGGAGAGAGGTGCCGACAGTGGAAAGAGGGCCAAGGGGCCATGGAGAGGGGCTGTGGACAGGAGGTGCTGGGGGATTTTAAGCACTGCCACTGCAGCTAAAAGGTTGGTGGGGCTTGGCTCATGAGAAACAAGGTCATGTCATTAAGTCCCCATCAGTGAGGACCAGTGGTGTCAACCTGCTTAACTGTCCCACTCAAATCCCACAATGCCCTCTGGGCTGTAGAGCCCTTCTATTCAGATAAGAATTAGGAAGGGTCCAGGAAGGACCCACATGAGAGAGACTGTGATGTTCTGCTTACCACTCTGCTACCAGGGGAACACCTGGGAGCAGCTCTTGGCCAGAAGGAGCCCAGGAGTGGGTGGAGGCTGCTCTGGGAGGCCAGGGCCCTGGCCCTCTGACTGGGCTTCTGCTCTGGGTCTACTGGTCCGCTTGGTGTTCATGGAGAGACTGCCCTCGTGGCTCATTTGGAAATTCACTGCCCGCCCCCCACTCCCAACTGCCCCAATGACAGTTTCTGGCAATCAGCTGTCACGGTGGGTCAGTGGGACGGGTCCTTGTGGCACTAACCATGGGGCCTGCACCTCAAAGCCAGACTCCAGAACCAGTCCTGCCTGCCACCCCAATACATCACCACTGTGGGCCAGGCACGCACACATGCCTCTGCCCTTGTGAAGACAACCATTCTGTGGGGCAAGAGCCATCAACATAAAACCAGCTAATAAATAGAAACTATGACTTCTTCCCAAGCCAAATGGAAGAAGAAAAATATATCAAAGTGGCTAGTTGTCTATTAGGCCTGATTTATATTCTACTTTAATATCTCTTCTAAGGAAATGAGAGGCATAGTTTCATCAAATATAATCATTTATAGCTTCTAAAGGGGAGACAAAGTGCTCTATGACAATTACTTGGGCCTGCAGATAGAACTGGAAGATGTGTCATGACAGTGATGGCTTGTCCAGCAGTCACCTCGAGGCAGGTGGCCAGAGTGAGGACCCCACATAGCCTGGGAATCTGCAACAGCGCAGCCTACGGCAAGCGACCCAGCAAAGGGCTGGGCTCACGGGCCACAGCTTCGGAGGCCAATCTGGGCTGTGCTCCTGATGACTCCCTCCAGCCCACTCTTTGGCTTCTGCAAACCTCTGACAAAGGTGTGGGCAGTGAAATTCAGTTGATGTGCATCTGACCCAAATCTATCATCCAGTGTATCGGCCCTCCTGGAATGCACATCTCACTCCCTTTGTTTGATGGAAATTAAGCAGAGGAATCCTCTTACAATCTTATGAAATCTTGGTTTCCTTGTCTAAGTGCCACAGAGTAAACCACCCAATGTCTAGGGTCCCAGAACGAATTTCCTCATCTTCCGGGTGTTCACACAGGGAGAAGGCATTAGGTGGGAACTGTGCCAAGGTTGTGCTCATTCTTCATTCAACAACTAGTGAACGCAGGCACAGAGCTAGGCGCTGAGATACAGTGGGGGCAGGACAGATCCAGTCCCCATGGCAGTGACATTTCTCATGGGGGAGAAAGACCATAAATAGTTACACAGATATGTCAGCCAGGTAATGAACTCAGGGTCACAGAGAAAATAAACCAGGCTAATGTGATGGAAATACCTTTCTGGGGGAGGGTATGATCAGGAAAGGCCTCTCTGAGGAGACTGAGGCCTGAGTAATTCATAGGAGGCAACCACACAGATCTGGAGAAGGATATCCAATGCAAAGGCCCTGAGGCAGGAGAGAGTTCAGTGACTTAATAGAGTAGTGGTTCTCAAAGTGTGGTCTGGGGAACCTTGGGGGCCTCCCAGGGTCAGAACTACTTTCATAAAAATAACAAGACAGCATTTTCCTTTTAATTCCATACTCCCAGGAGTACACAGAGGAGTTTTCCAGAGGCCCCATAAATACATGCTTAGGAAGCAGGAGCAGACATGAGAATCCAACTGTCTTCTATAAAGCCAGATAAATACTTAAAGCATTTATCAGTTTTAATTTCTAATCTTAAAATACCAATAGATATAATCCATATAAACCAAAGCTCTTGGGATTCCTCAATATCTTTTAAGATTATAAGGGGGTACGGAGGCCGAAATTTTGGCAAGTGCTGACTTAGAGGAGCAGTGGGGATGGTATTTGGGATGGAGGAGCTGCGTCTGAGGGGCCAGCTGGAGCCAACCACATAGTGACCATAGGATCAGAGTGAGAGATCTGGATTTTGTTCTAAGTGCAACTGGAAGCCATTGGAGGGTTGCAGGCAAGGGCTTGAATCTGATTTCTGTTCTAGAAAAATCCCTCTGGATGAATAGGAAGAAGGGTGAGACCGAAAGCCAGAGGTACTGAGGATGCTATTGCCATGATCTAGGGAGAGATGCTGGTGGCTGGGAGGGGGTGAGAGCATGGTATATTCTGTGAGCAGAGGAGGCCAGTGGGTGTGGGAGAGGGAAGAGCAGGATTCAGATGATTCCGAGATGCTGGGCTGACTACTGAGACAGCAGATGGTGAGGAGGGTGGGAGCCAGGGAGAGCGCCCCTCCCTCTCTGAGTCTCAATGGTTTCGACTTGTTCTTTAGGTCACATCTCTAGCCCAGGCCAAGGCAGGAGGGGTGCGAGGCCTCTCTAACCAAAGGCCCAGAGCAGTCGACCTGGAAAGCACATCTGTGAGCATGTCCCTACCCCAGCCCACACCTGAGCGGCACTTCCAGGGGAGAGGAACAGCCAAGGGGTGGATGGCTGCTTTCAAGCAACTACCTTTGATTTGCCAGTTCCCCTGGCCCCACCTCACATCCCAACCCTGGGACCAGCAACAGGACGCTGGGCATTCCAGCTGTGCCGACCCCTCTGCCTGGCAGGCCACTGTAGACCTGGCCACACCCCAGCAGTGGATGACCCTACAGTAACCCTGGGCTCCGGCAGGGTGGGAGAAGTAAGCAATCAGTCATTGTAAAGCCTGCTGCAAAAAGAGAGATGATTATGCAGATGTTGAAGAATGTGACATTTGCCTCTATTTATTTACTTACACTCCCCTGTTTCAGAAAGGATGGAGCGGAAATAAGCCCAGGGCATTTTTCCTTAACTCATTAGAGCCCGAGCTGAAAGAAGCTTCAATGACCCTAAAGAAATGACTTTTTAACTAATATAATGTTATATATCAACTATTTCTCAATACAAAGTTACAAAGTGGTGCTTATAAATTTATAACAACATGACAATTGTGTGTAAAAAGAAGAGAGCGAGAGAGAAAGGAAGGAAGAAATGATATTTTTAACCAGGCTAATCTATACTTAGTTAACCTAGACTCATGGTCATCACTTACATTTGCACAGCGATTATCTCTAAGGAACATGAAGCAACCTGGAGAATGTGTAACAAAGAATCCTTCAGACTCCAGAGCAGGCGAAATCATCTCCTGTTTCACAGCTGAACACAGGCAGTGCTACCATCTATCTCGTAGCCTAACACTGGTTTTAAGAATGAAAACAGCCCTGGCTTGGGTGGAAGCGTGAACTGGTGCACTTTTCCCAGAACACACGCTGCGACTACATATATCAGGATGAAAAGCCTCCCCTTTGATGGCAGGTCCATTGCTGGGAATTTATCCCACAGACACGTGAGGTTTGCACAATTGCACAGATACCCTGAGCAGGTACAAGGTGACACTCACTCAAGAGCTCAACACTGGAGACGACCCAAATGCCATCAATGCCAAAGGTTATAAAAGATTTTCTTGGTTCCTCTGCATCAAAAATACTAACAGTTATCAAGCACGAAGTTGACTTATATGTGCTAACATGTAACGCCGCCTTATTAAGTAAAACGGCCAGGCAGAATCACATATACGATATAATCCCGGTGTAAAAACAGACAAGCAAAGACATACATATGACATATAAAGAAACATTTCTGAAAGGATATGTAAAGAAATTGTTAAAAGTTTCTAGGGCCAAGTAGACTTATTTTTCATTTTATCATGTCCTGTTTGGATTTTCAAATATCATATGCTTACAGTATATATGTTTCCAAAATGAATTAAGCAAATCAAAGAATGAAAACAGAATGATTCATGGGGTGGAAGGGAAACAAGGGCCCTGACTTTGGACAGGTTCTTATGGCTGAGTTTTTTTTTAAATCGATAACTGCTTTTGAAAACATTTTTCAACATTTGTGACTGAAGTTTGAAACCCTAAATGTGGGGAGGTTAAGTTGCAGGGGCCATAGGGCCTGTTTTCTGAGGTTTTACAATGAAGAGCAAAGCTGTCTTTTGAGGGATGGGGGTGCAAAGGGAGTTACTTAAATCAGAAGTGTCAGAACAGAAAGGGGAGGGCCTGCCCTTCTGGAGAAGCAGTTCTTTCTGCTCCACCAAGGCGACCTTGAAGTTTCTATTCATGCTTCCTTTTTGGGAGAGGGGAGGAGGGGTCAGAGCTTTGGTGAAAGTGGTTAGAGAGGCTCCCAGATAGGAGACACTGGCAGCTGCCCATGGCCGGCGGGGCCCTCTCCTCAAGTCTCACTTCTTTAGGGGGTTTGCAGCAGGAATCACACACTCTCTCTTTCTAGTCACCCTACAAGGAGAAGGAAATTACTCTCCCACAACCTCATTACTAATCACCTAAGTATTTCCAAGAAATTTTCAAGAAACTTCTTTCTTAATTCTGAGAAGTCCTTCCACATCCCCAACAAATCTCTGGAAAACCAAACCAGGCGGAAGAGCACCAAAGGGAAAGCCAAGATTTCCTTCTGTGGCTTGTGTTTAATCTTGTGCTACACTTTGATCAATTCTAAGAAATTTAGCTGGTGCTTCCAACTGGCTGGATTTCCAAGAAGGGAGAAGCAGCTTACACAGGCTCAACGGAGGGAAAGCCCTGGAACCCCAGGAGGAGGACAAGTGGTGGCACGGGGTGGGGCCGGCTCACCTGGCACCTTGTCCACGGACGCGAACACAGAGCGCTGCACTGTGGGGTCACTGCTGCCTCGGCGGCACTGGTCGTAGAATCGGAAAGGCAGGTGCTGGGAGGAAGAGGAGGAGCCGAGTCCAAATCCCAGAACTTCAGTGGTCGGCTGGATTGGAAGGTCCAGGAGGGCTACGTTCAAACAAACCCATGGTCAGGCTCAGTGCATGGGACGGAAGTCTAGGTGAGGAGACTTTGGGTGGGGCGGTTGTAGCTGGAGTAGCCGGGCCCTGGCAGGCACATCCCTTGGGCGATGCAAGCAGGCAACTGACAGCCTCAAACTGGGGAAATCAGTGTGACAACTACAGGTCCAGCCTGAACCTCAAAACACAGCTGGCGAGGGGTTCAGGGCTGGACGCAGGGCCAGGTCCCACCTAGGTTGCCTGGTTTTCATCCATACAGGCCAAGGCGTAGCCAGAGGTACAGTTTCAGATCCCAAGGTAAATAGGGCCAATGCTGCCCTAAAAGTTCACATATATGTGCGCCTGGGGAAGAATGTGTGAGAGAGAAGATACACGCATGTGTATGTGTGTATTTATGAGTGTGTGCTTCCTCCCTTCCATAAACAAATCTCATGATATAGCAATTTGGAGGGGCTTTTAAAAATCAATTGAAGAAATACCCAAGGCATTAGTTCTCACAGCCACTTTACGGCATAATTCTCAATTTTCAAATGAAATATTTAGCCTTCATGGCAGCTGTGAGAAACTGCTTTACATTAAAAAAAAAAAAAAAACCTCTGAAAATAAATCTTAAAAGAAAGGACTGAGTGATTTAAGTCACTTTGCACATTACAAATGCTTCTGTAATGATTTTGCAGGCCAAGTTTCAGCTAAGTGAGAAATAAGATGAGGACTATATGGGATGCAGACCTGCACAAATCAACGAGGCATGTGCAGGAAATAACAATCCACAACGGCCAGAAACCCCGCCCTCTGCGTCTTTATTTTTAGGTAAAGAAAGCTCTCTTCCTCCCCCCGGGGGCTGGAAAGCCTCCCAGAGACCACACCAGAATGAACATCAGCGCTTGAACCAAAAGGTGTTAAGTGTCTTGAGAAAGACTTTATAATTTTAGTAATTGATAGCACACCTTTACCCCAAGGAAAACACCATGCCTTCCACCCTGACAGGAACGCCCTCATCTCAGTGCTTTTACAACTAAGCTGGGGCATTCCCAACATTGGGCAGCAGGGGGTCTCCTCACAAATTCTCCACATCCCTGTGAAATGCAAAAGGACTTCTGATTTCAGAACTGGGTCCTGGCCCCTCACTAAGCAGGGTGAACTCTCATGAGAGCTGGAAAGGGATGGGCAATAGAGTAGGAAGTTCTGCGTTTGGGTTCTTCCTGTGTGATGTTGGACAAGTCACTGAGCCTCAGTTTACTCATCTATAAAATGGGCAGAACAGGCCCTTCTAATCTCAAGGGTTGTTTTAAGAATAAAATGTGGTACAGGAATGTTGAAGCGTTTTCTAACGTAAGCTAGAGAATGTCCACGTGCAGGAGTGAGAACAGCGGACCCACTGACGCCTGCCTGTACACCGCCTCTGCCTTGGTCGGGGCGGGGTGGGGGGGGGGGCGGGGGGGGCTCTCCTTCTCCACAAGGCCCTAGAAACCCTCTAGAAATCAAGTACTTAGGAAATGGGAAATTCTGAGCAGATTCTCCATCCTCTCACCAAAACACAATTAATGCCTGAAATGTATGTGTCCTTTTCTGGAGGAGTTACGGGGGTTCTCAAGGTCAATGTGAGAACCACACTGGCAGCCCTGTGGCTGCTTCTGCCCCTGAGGGCTCAGAGGACACTGTACCAGGACCGAGCACTCACCAGCTATCCTCTGCATCTTCATGCGCCTCGCCTGTATGCGGCCCTTGGCCAGGCGCTGCTTGGCGATGATGCAGCGGATGTGGTCCGAGAAGACAAAGGTGGCCTGGAGGATGGGGAAGGGCTTTGAGTGGGGGCTGGAGGCAGGCTTGTGGATGGTGATGTTTAGGGCACGGCTGTCGTCTTCCACACCAGTCACCTGCATGTCCTGCAGGAGGAGGAGGTGAAAGAAAATAGTTCATTAGGTTCAGGAGGACGACTGCTCAGAAGCTGTGGGATCCCTGTCTCACCTACAAGCGACCCCCGCCCCCAGTTTCAACTTTGCTTTTGCCCTGAAGGAGACCATCAGCTTCCCAAGTCTAAGACAGTCAAGGAAGGACACAAACCAGATCAGGCCTAGCAAGAGAAGACAGCGTGGGAAGCACAGAGCGTTTACCAGGAGCGATGCTGGTTGCGGGGTGGTACCGTCCATAAGAGGACTTGAGTCAGCCTCTTCAAGGGAACCCAACAGTCAAACTCCAACATTCTTACTTCTAAGAATGTGATAACGAACCAAAATTTCTATGCCATCTGGCACGATGTTAGATTTATTGACTCATCTACAAACCAATTTCTTCCTGATTTCTCTTAAAAAGGGGGCATCATTAGCACCCATTTGTACGTCTCTGAAGAATTTCTGGTTCCTAAAGGAAAAACTAACTCCGAGAAAGAAGGGAGGGTCACTTAGCAGGCATTTGAAGAACACTGTGTTTGAAAGCTGGAGAAGGAACTCACACATAGCAAGTGTAATTAAGGATAAATCCAATCTAAAACCTCAGGATGGATTCCGTGTAAAGAATTTGCTTCCCACAAAGGTTTGAGGTGATTTAAGATAAAAGCCTGAGACAGGAGCTAGACAGGAACGCCAGACATGCTATGGGAGGCGGGAAAGTGCTGGAAAAGGCTCATTAAGATGGTTGCTGTCCATAACATTAAAGCTGCACGGGCTCTTTGGAAATAATACCTGCATGGAAATGTTGCTGTGGGATTAGATGAGATATTACACATTTAAGACGGAGAGTTTGGCACGCAGTAACGGCCTGACAAATAGTGGCTATTGGAAGACGACCAAAAGAAAAGGTTTATGTGGCTTTCATTGTCTGATGGAGGACATGTATTAATCCTTCGAGGGAGAAAAACACTTTCCTAACACTAAATTCTAAAGGAAATTGATCACAAGCCTAGATAAATAAGAAGCACTAAGTCACCTAATGGACAACCACTTACATGGAAGTCTTTTTATAAATAAAAGATTCTTCATATAGTTCTTTCTCACATCACCCTTGGCAAAAGACATTTTTTAAATAGAAAGATCTTGCAAAAGAGGAGGTTGGGGAAAAGGGTGCAACAGTATCTTTAAACACGTGGGTAGTTCTTTTGGAGAGCGGCACGGCACGGCACGCTGCCAGCAGGTCACATTTGTGGAGAGGCGGATGTGGGTCAGCCTGAGCAAGGCCTTGCCAGCAGCCAGGCCTGTCCAGCAAGGAAACGATCTGCCTCAGAGCAGGGCAAGCCCCAGGCCTGTCAGAGTGCACTGGACATGCAGGGACAGGGGCCTGATGGAGATGTGAGCCAGAAGGCTGTTTTCGACTCTCCCGGTTCTATGTTTCATTCAGTGAACCAGCTGGCATTAGTAACCTATCACAGAGACAAACATGGAGGAAACCCAAGCCCCCACTCGGCTTTTGGCAATCTGGAGCCTAGCTCTGCTGGACAGGGGTGGGGAGAAAGGAACTGTTACACACTGCCAGTGTAAACAATCATTTCAGACAAAAATGTGGTGATGTCTGTGAACTTCTTGGAGTCTGCCTAGGGAAACCCCTGTCCAAGTGCACAAGGAAGGAAGATCAATTCTGTTCATGACAACCCTGTACAGGTAAAAAGCTAGAAACAGCCTCAGGGCACTGGTAACCAGGCCTTGGTATCGCCAGGCAGCAATGAAAAGAATGCCAGTAAGTCTGAATTTACTAATGTGGTTCGTTCTCCAAGATGTATGTTGAGTGAAAAAAAGCAAAGTTTAGACTCCAATCAACGTGACACTATAAAAATACACACACATACCCCCTCTCAAGTATATTACACAATTTTAAAAAACATGGAGTTATATTTATATATGCATTTGGCAGAGACCAGATCTGGAAGGATCACTGGTACTGGGAGGAGGGGAGTGTAAGAAGTGGGTTTGGGACTTGACCTGTATCTGTGAGATATTTTAATTTTTTTCAATGATAGCCTGTTCATGTGGTCCTTGTGCCATTAGAAATTAACTGTAAAGATGATACTCGTGTGTGTTTGTACAGTCAATGGAGAAGAGCTTCTGCAGTTCTCAGCTGTTACCTGCAGGAGGCCTGCGAACTTGACCACTCCCCAGCCAAGCCTGGACACGTCGGGCTCCACCAAACTCATCTGGTAAATATCGACAGCCAGGAATCGCTGGACCATGCCGCCATCCTTGGTGATCACCGTGCACGCAATCAGGTCGCTGTTGTCTGGGAGGAGGGAGACAGAGCAGAATGAGGCGCTGTCTAGTTCCCAGCCTGATGGAGACTCAAGCTGACTCATGCTCTGCTGGACAGCAGAGTTCAGTGGTCAGAGTCCAGGCTTGAAATCACACATTCCTGGGTCTGAGTCCCTCCTATGAGTCACACTGGGCAACTTTCTTTACCTGTCTGGGTTTCAGATTCCTCGTTTGAAAATGGGGATAATGTCCATCCCTCTCAGGGCACTATCTGTGAGGCCTGATATAAAGTACACACAGCAATAGTGCAATGTTTACTACACTTTAGGCGCGGAGACTGCAGCTGAAGAAATAAACCAAAAATCTCGGGAACATTTCAGCGCTTCCTTGCGGACGGACCACTGTGATGGTGTTTGCCTAAATTAAGTGAAGAAGCAAAGGAAGAGTCCCCTGCTCGGTTACAGAACCACCAAGCCCTCAAGTTGGTGTCTGGCCACGAAGAGCTGAGCTCTGCACTAGATGGTGTGTGATCCTGGGCAAGGCACCTGGCCCCTCTGATGGAAATCATGTCCCCTCTTACGAGATGTTTGGTGCATTAAATGAGAAAAAGCAGGTAAAAAATTTAGAACAGGGTCCTCAGTGTATGCGGGGTCCCTTCTCTTATTTGAACGTTATCTCCAAATTCAATGTCTAATTTAGTGCCTATTCTGATGACAATGAAATCACCAGGACCATTCAATCTCTGGCCAGCTCGAGTTCCCCCCAGTGGAATCCTCTGCTACATGTCTAAAAAGAAACAGCCAAACCAGGAAACAACCTAAATGTCCCCAAACAAGGGAACATTTTGAGTATGACTTTTCCCCATCACATGGAAAATTATACACCCATTTAAAAATTATGTTTAACCAAACTGTGAGCAGTGGTTACCTATGGGGAGGGAAGTGAGAACTAGAGGTAGGAGTGTGTGTGTGATTGGTGGGGGAGGGGAAATATCAATGAAAGAGCTTTAATTTTTGCTCTATACATAACTGTTTTGCTTGAAATTATCTTAAAGTAAGAAAGTATTCAAGATACACATTTGAAATACATATTAAAAATCCAAGTAAAATATCCTCTTTACAAATACTTGCAGTGACATTGGAAAAGACATTAAAATTTTAAATGAAAAAGAGGGTGAAAATATTCTTACTATGATTTTGACATATTAAAAAAAGATATCCCTACAATGAAATACAAGTGCAGAGAAATATACTAAAATGTTAAAAGAAGTCTCTGATTAGAAGACTGGTAGGTGGTTTTTCTACACACACCTTTGAGGTAAAATTTTATATCATAAAATTTACCCATTTTAAGCATTCAGTTTGCATTTTAGTAAATTTACAGTTGTGTATAACTACATCCCAGCTGTAGACCCCTACCCAGATAATTTCTATCAGGAGCATTGTAACCTAATATTCAGCTTAAATTTAGTGGTGGTAGGGGAGTGGAGGTAACACAAATAGTATAAATCCTGGCCCCAAACACATGGGATAACAAACTTGGGCTCAGGTACTCACCAAGGTTCCCTCCTCCCATTTTACTTTTCATTTAGGTCTAAGGGATGGCAGATCAATGTCTCCTCTCTCTCAGGCACCTTCCCCACCCCCATGCACACTTCAGTTTAGTCCTCTGAGAGCATAATCTATCTGGGATTGTGGCTTCATGGGGATGAATGTCTTCCAATCCACCTTCTCGGCCTTTCCAGGCCTTGAGTTTCTGTCTATTATTCCTAGCATATGCCAGAGGCTCCCATGGCAAATACCAGCACCAGACAGGCTTAGCTCTCTGGGCTGCACTTTCTTACTATCTAGGGCAAGAATTTTCCTCCCTTTCCCAACAGTCCAGCCAAGTATTTAAAAAGATTTCTAAAAATTATTTTATCCAGAATTTCTGGTTCCACACGGGAAGACATCTATATTATCAGAAGTGTAAGTCATCATTTTCATTCTTATAAACATACTAAAGGCCTGGTGCACACAATTCGTGCACTGGGGGGGGTGGGGGGGGGCTCTCAGCCCAGCCTGTGCCCTCTCACAGTCCGGGACCCCTCGCTCCTTACCACCTGCCTGCTCGCTGCTGCGGAGGCAGGAGAGGCTCCCGCCACCGCCGCTGCACTCGCCAGCCGTGAGCCCAGCTTCTGACTGAGTGGTGCTCCCCCTGTGGGAGTGCACTGACCACTAGGGGGCAGTTCCTGCATTGTGCGTCTGCCCCCTGGTGGTCAGTGCGCACCATAGCGACTGGTCGTTCTCATCATTCCGCCGTAAGGGTCACTTAAGCTTTTATTATATAGATTCTTTGTGGTAGGTAGAGTTTATTTTCTTTACTCAATACTTAAGGCATGTTCTTCAATGGGAATCTTTTACTTTTTAAAAATAGGAAACAAAGCTAAATGAATAGAGCATGCTTTTCCTTTCCTTTTTCCCCTTTCTCTCCCCCCTTCTCTCCCCTCTAAACAGGACAACTGCCTTCTTCTATCAGCGGGGTGCAATGACAGTGGGGTTTGTCAGCAGGCAACCCCCTCATAAAGCCCAGAAGCCTCAGGGGCTTCGGGGGAAAAAGACCTACCACCTCTGCCACAAAGAACAAAAAAAGGAAGAACTAAACCCCAAAGCGGAACAACTTTCAGCAATGCAATTGAGGCATCAAAGCCCTGTGAGAAATTTCATAAGAAAACTAAAAGCAGCTGTCACCATGAGACAAGACCGCTCGGAGTGGGAGGAAGCCCTGGCTTTTCAGAACCTGTGGGGCAGTTAAAGAGAAACACAGCAGCTTCCGAGGACTAAAGAGAAGATCTTCAGAAGAAAGGGGATGCTGGTTGGGGACTTGTTTGTGGTCCTCTGGGGTGTCATTTTAGGGACAACCTTCACCACCCTGGCCCTCGCTGCTCTGTCCTGGGGGACAGGGGCTGTCTGGTCACCTCTGGGTGGCCATGATGTCTTTGGCAAAGGAGGACCCAGGAGAGAGGTGCTAAATTGAACCCAATTCTGCCCAGAGTCTGTCCTTTGCTGGCAGCCTTCATGCAGGCACCTGTGACTGTCGCTCTGGGCCAGGGCTGAGGTACCAGGAGACAGGCAACTCTGTCAGGGTGCATGGCGGCCTCATGAGCCTGCCTCTCAGGAGTGGCCTGTGGCCAGGGGAGGCCAGTGCAGGTGACAGGTCCTCCATACACCAGCACTGCCCACCTGAATCTCTGGGTCCTTCTCCCACCAACCCCACTTCAAAAGGGGACAGGTGCGCTGGCTGATTTGGCTCAGTGGATAGAGCATTGGCCTATGGACTGAAGGGTCCCAGGTTCAATTCCAGTCAAGGGCATAGGCCTGGGTTGCGGTCTCGATCCCCAGCGGGGAGTGGACAGGAGGCAGCCAGTCAATGATTCTCTCTCATCATTGGTGTTTCTATCTCTCTCTCCCTCTCCCTTCCTAAAATCAGTAATAAAATAAATAACAAATAAAAAAGGACAGGCCTAGGACTCTATTGAAAAGAAAATTACAGAGCATTGTCAGAAGACAACATAGGAGACTAGCCTTATGACCTCAGGGGAAGGAAATAATTTCTTTATAAAGAAATAAGAATCAATACATACAAATAAATATATATAAGATTGATAAACTAACTCCATCAAAATTAAAATCTAACTCATGTATAGCAAATGACTTTATGCATAACAGATCAGGGGAAATATATGCAAATTACCTCTAAGTGGCAAAAGATGAATAAAGCAGGTACTATGAGGGCTCCCGTAGGCAATGCACAGATGAGAATGGGGCAACCACTACTCACACACAAAGGTGCTCACCCTCATGAGAAGTCAGGAAACATTCAAACAAGATACCATCTTCTACCCATGAGATTGGCAAAAACAAAAATGTCTGATGACATCAAGTACTGGTGAGGACAAAGAAAAACTGAGATTCTCAAACGCTGCTAGTATGAGAATCAATTAACATAGCCACTTTGAAGGGCAAATTAGCATTATTTATTAAAACTGAAAGTTTCACACAATATGACCTTCCAATTGGTACGTTCCCTAGAGAAACACACTTGTGGGCCAAGAGACACGAACAAGAATGCTGATGGCAGGATTTGGGTCTGTAATATCCAGTAATAGAGGAAAGCCTTTAAAAAAAGTGTACATTCAGTCATTCAGTGCAAAGCCGTATGGCAACAGCAAGGAACGAGTTAGATCTCTAGGTATTTCAAGAACATACTGTTGAGTGGAAAAAGCAATTTGCAGCCTGACACATGCAGTGTAACACAACTCGTGTAAAATTAAACCACACAAAAAGAAACTGAATATTTTCTCTGGGTTCAAGCATATAGATGTAAAAGGAAAATGTAAGAAAATGTCTGGCGGGTGCACAGTGATACCTATTGGAGTGGGGGAGATGGGATTCAGGGTGCAGGGTCAAGGTCATTTCAGTTAACACAATGCTCTGATGTTTTAAAGGGAAAAGAGGTATGGTATTTGTGTATTTAAGATTAAATAAAGAGAAAAGTTCATCTCTTTCCAGACTCAGACACAAAGGGCTCAGTTCCTCCTGGGGCCCAGCCAAGGGGGGGCAGCAGCAGCAGACCATGCTGTCGGCCAGCCGGCTCTGCCTGATCCCCACGGTGGAGACAATCATCTCGAAAGGGTACTGGCAAGCAGACAGCTCTCCCACAGCACCTCTTGGTACACAGGTGTGCATGTTTTCAATCTGGCCAGGCATGCAAGCTAAGAACTCTGGCACCCAGTTCAACAAACACGTGGGTGTCAGGTGCTGCACTAGGGAAGCAGGCTCCAAAGAATGAGGCTTGACCCTGCCACAAGAATGAAGCTTGGGGCTGGCGGACACTGGAACTAGGGATCACAAAACACCAAGTCTCCATCTGGGCACTGTAGGGACAGAGCAGGTGGGATGACAATGTCTCCATCACAGTCCAGGGAGAGGTGACATGTCCCTCCTACTTCTAGGCACTGCCTTTCTTTTATTTAAAAGGCGAGGGTTTTTTGTGTTTTTTTTTTAATATTTTATTGATTTTTTACAGAGAGGAAGGGAGAGAGATAGAGAGTTAGAAACATCGATGAGAGAGAAACATCGATCAGCTGCCTCCTGCACATCTCCTACTGGGGATGTGCCCGCAACCCAGGTACATGCCCTTGACCGGAATCGAACCTGGGACCCTTCAGTCCGCAGGCCGACGCTCTATCCACTGAGCCAAACCGGTTTTGGCTAAAAGGCGAGGTTTGACAGAGAAACCAAGATGGCGGCATAGGTAAACACCAGAAATTGCTGCCTCGCACAACTACTTCAAAAATACAACTAAAAGACAAAACTGACATCATCCAGAACCACAGGAAGGCTGGCTGAGTGGAAATTCTACAACTAGAAGGAAAGAGAAAAGCACACTGAGACTCAGAGGAGGTGCGGAAGTAAAGTGCAGAGGTACGGAGGTGCACGAAGAAAGGGCTGGCAACTGAGGACACGGTTGTCTTTTTCAATCAGGAGGGAGTCTCAAGCTCCCGACTGCTCTGAACTCCAGTTCCGGGCGAATCTCTGGGGACCCAGACTCATACGGGGAGAAACTGGACTGTCTGGCATTGGTCGGAACTCCAAGGCGGCTTTCTCTCAGAGGTGCTTGCAGCGATTACTGGGACACTGAGACACGGGGCCTCTTAGGGTAGGACTGAGGATCAGCCATAGCTGTTTGCTCCACCCTGTTGATTCCCTGAGACCCCGCCCCACCCAAGCTGTGCACAGAGGCTTTTGCATATGAAAGGCCTGGCCCTTTGCAATCTGAAAATTACCTAACAAACTGCAGCTGGGTCAGAGAGACTCAGAACTTCCAAAAGAAGGCCCAAGGCCCCACAGCTGCTTGCTTTGCTTCACAGCTGGGCCTCATCTAGGCACCTCCAAACCCCAAACAAAGAAGAGGAATCTGCAGATCTCTCCATAGCTCCTGCTGGGTAGCCTCAGGCAGAGGCTAAATTAGCACCTCCTTAGAGATCCAAGAGCCAGTGTACCCAGTGGTCAGAGTGGGACCATCCAGATTACAACTCCTCAGATCCATAAGGGACACACTCAGGGGGCAGACTCAGTGAGCACCAAAGCCCCACTGAAGCAAGTCTTGCCCCAATAGGGTGTCTCCAGCACAGAAGTTCTCCCATCATAGACACAACTGATTCTCACAGCCAATTGGCCTGGAGGTCAATTCCTCCCAGTGATACCTACAACAATCAAGGCTTAACTACAACAAGACAGTGCACAAAGCCCACAAAGGGGTACACCAAGAGTGTCCACCTCAGGTAATTGGGGAGGCTGAGCCACTGGGCCCTATAGGACACCTAGCACAGAAAGCCACTATATCAACACAGGGAAGCATAAAAAATGCGGAGACAAAGAAACAGGTCACAAATGACAGAAATGGAGGAAAGCAAACTACAGAATATAGAGTTCAAAACCACACTTATAAGGTTTTTCAAGAATTTTCTAGAAACCGCTGATAAACTTAGTGAGACCCTCAAGAAATCTAGTGAGACCCTCAAGGATATGAAAAAGGACCAACTAGAAATTAAGCATACACTGACTGAAATAAAGAATATTATACAGAGTTCCAACAGCAGACTAGAGGATTGCAAGAATCAAGTCAAAGATTTGAAATACGAAGAAGCAAAAAATACCCAACCGGAAAAGCAAAAAGAAAAAAGAATCCAAAAATGTGAAGATAGTGTAAGGAGCCTCTGGGACAACTTCAAGCGTACCAACATCCGAGTTATGGGGGTGCCAGATGAAGAGAGAGAGCAAGATATTGAAAACCTATTTGAAGAAATAATGACATAAACTTCCCCTACCTGGTGAAAGAAATAGACTTACAAGTCCAGGAAGTGCAGAGAACCCCAAACAAAAGGAATCCAAAGAGGACCACACCAAGACACATCATAATTAAAATGCCAAGAGCAAAAGACAAAGAGAGACTCTTAAAAGCAGCAAGAGAAAGAAAATCAGTTACCTACAAGGGAGTACCCAAAAGACTGTCAGCTGATTTCTCAACAGAAACTTTGCAGGCCAGAAGGGAGTGGCAAGAAATATTCTAAGTGATGAATAGCAAGAACCTACAACCAAGATTACTTTATCCAGCAAAGCTATCATTCAGAATTGAAGGTCAGATAAAGAGCTTCACAGATAAGAAAAAGCTAAAGGAGTTCATCACCACCAAACCAGTATTATATGAAATGCTGAAAGGTATCCTTTGAGAAGAGGAAGAAGAAGAAAAAGGTAAAGATACAAATTATGAACAACAAATACACATCTATCAACAAGTGAATCTAAAAATCAAGTGAATAAATAATCTGATGAACAGAATAAACTGGTGAATATAATAGAATCAGGGGCATAGAAAGGGAATGGACTGACAATTCTCGGGGGGGAAAGGGAAGAGACTGGACAAAAATCATACACCTATGGATGAGGACAGTGGTGGGGGGGTAAGGGCCGAGGGTGGGGTGGGAACTGGGTGGAGGGGAGCTATGGGGGGGAAAAAGAGGAACAACTGTAATAATCTGAACAATAAAGATTTAATTATAAAAAAATAAAAAAATAAAAGGCGAGGTTTGCCATTTATTTATTTTAAAATATATTTTTTATTGATTTCAGAGAAGATGGGAGAGAGAGAAACAACAATGATGAAAGAGAATCATTGATGGCCTGCCTCCTGCATGCCCCACACTGGGAATTGGGTCCAAAACCCGGGCATATGGTCCAGCCTGGAATTGAACTGTGACCTCCTGGTTCATAGGTCGACGCTCAACCACTGAGCCATGCCAGCAGGGCCACCATTTTATTTTATTTGAAAATATTAAGCTTACCAACCTCTTGGAATAGATAACACATTCATATGTTTCCATTTAAAAAGGAATGCATTTTTTTTTTTACAGTGGATGTCAAGTCTTCCATCCACTATGTATTTCAAGTGTACATGGAGCTACATTCTCTCCACCTTGTCTTTCACAAATGGCGGAATGTCACTCCCTCTGCGTTATGCTTATGCCACTTGGCCACGAGTCTGGGTGACCCATCAGCACACAGAGGCCATCCTCACTCTTTTTCAGAGCCATACCCTCTCCCACTATCGGGATAACTAGGTGATTCAACAGCTCCCCAGCTGATGGAACATTCTTATTCATCTATGCATGTGAGAGTAATTCTATACCAGCAAAGATCTTGCACTTAGTTTTTCTCTTAAAATAAAAGGAAACTTCCTATCATTGCCATGAATGAAAAACCAGAAGTCCTTATAATAGGGCGACCATGAAAATAGAATGAAATACAACGTGATTAACTTACAGCCTAAAGAACACTCTTTGGACAAAAAGGGAGAGCCACTAGTTAGGGAAGTTCTAAGACAAACTAGTACCAATCTGAGACTTTCTCCTTAATGTAATAGAAAGAGTGGCACTGAAATGGATTTTCTTATGGATTATACTTTCCAAAGATGGCCACCGCAAAGTCTCCCACCTTACCAGCTCTTCTTACAGTGGGACCTTGACCCCCTTCCCATCAGGTGGTGGGGCTCTATGTCTTTTCTCTGTGAACCTGAGTGGGTCTCTATGATTGCCTAGACCAGTGGTCAGCAAACTGCAGCTCGCGAGCCACATGTGGCTCTTTGGCCCCTTGAGTGTGGTTCTTCCACAAAATACCGACTTCTGCGCATGAGCCATGAAGTTTCAATCGCACTGTACGTGTGCGCCCGCACGTGGTATTTTGTGGAAGAGCCACACTCAAGGGGCCAAAGAGCTGCATGTGGCTCGCGAGCCGCAGTTTGCCAACCACTGGCCTAGACCAACAGAGTACAGTGGAAGTGATCCTATATGATTTCTGGGGCAAGGTCATGAAAATGCTCTTAGAACCTATCCGCCATGCTGTGGGAAGCTTACACAGCTAGGGAGCACCCCAAGAAAAGCTAAGGCCCCACCCGACAGCCAGCCCAACCTGCCAGCTCCCAGCGAGTGATCCTCTCGTGCCCAGCTGGGCCACTCCAGAGGTGTGGCAGAGAGGACCTAATCCCACTGAGCCTTGGGTAAATTACAGAGCTGTGAGCAAAATGAATGACTGTAGTTTTTTTAAGTCACTCAATTTTAAGATGATTTGTTACTTAGAAATAGAGAACTTCAACAGTGATTTACTATAATTTAATGTAGTTTACTGCTGTATCCAGGCATAAAATTCTGAAATTCTTTTAGCACCACCAGGGGCTGCACACCACAGCGTGGAAGATGGGCCTGGACAAACGGCCCAGAGCTGGTGATTTCGGATGTGCAAAAGGTCCTTCAGTGTTGAGCAGAATGAAGGAAAAGGAGTATAGCCATTTCCCAATCAAAGTTTAAGATGTTGGGAAAGAAGAGGAAAAAAGCAAAAAGCACGAAAGGGCAATGTTACCATGCAGTGTAGAATCAGAACAACTTGGCCTGGCAAAAGTATCTTGGGCTTTGGGGCCATGGAGACCTGGGTTCGAAAACCAGCTGTGCCATTAAAAACGGTGTGACCCTAGACAAGCCACCTCCCTGAGTCTCAGGTTCCTCGCATATAACACTAATACCTAACCCCCTGCAGGACCGTTGAGGGAATCTGAGAGAGGCCTGGGATTATGCCCAGAGGAATGCCGATGGGAATCACAAACACAAGCCCTGTGGTCTTCATCGGCAGTGGGGACTGCTCGGAATGCCCTGACTCTCGGGAGCCAGGACTCTAGTCAGACGGTTCTGCTGAGGTGAAGTCATGCTTTTTGAATGCAGGCTCCAGACTAAGCAAGGTTCCACAGAGGGAAAGTGAATCATGGCTTTGGGTTGTTCCTCAGAACTCCTGTGGGGTCATGGACAGTGAGCTAAGCTATATTGTACCCCCTCCACTCCAACCCTTCATCTGTGGTTGCCCCACCCACACAGTCACGCTCTACCTCATGCACCCATCTCAGCCCTACTGCTCCCCAGTGCCAGCCAGTCCCTTCTTCCTGGTTGAGGCCTGCTCTCTGCCTAATGCAAGCCCCCAGAAGCCATTGTCCTGACCTTCTTCACTGCCGTGACCCCAGGAGGGGGCCTGGGCAGTGGCAGGTGTAGAAGTACTGTCACTGGATGAAGGGACGCTAATATCTTCTGGTCCTCTGGCTTTGAGGCAAAGGACTTCTCGACCAGCTGTCCTTACGGCCCCCCGGCTGCAGTCTTCCTCCACAGCTCCTTCTGACAGTGCAGCTCATTACTGAGCAATAACTGGGGCTGATTGACTCTTGCTGCATTTAAATGATCCCTTCGTAATAAAATATGGGTGCCAATAGCATAATTTAATTCTTGGCATTGGTGGCTCCACACACATTTAGAATTGAAGTCTTTATACCGACAGTGAGGTTTCAAGCCAGGAGAGTTCCAGTGCTTTGAAATCCAATACCGTGGGACTTAGGGCCAAATTCTTGGAATACCACCACACAGTGGACCTTGTCCTTCAGGCACGTGCCTGCGTTGTTAATCAGAGGTCAGGTGGGCCCAGGAACAGGATGCACTGATTTCCTGAGAAAGGCAGGCTCATTGTGGGTGGGGTTCCAAGATACCAGGCCCATAGGGAGACTTTACAGCTGATAGGAGACCAGGAAGCAGAAAGGCACGTGGCTCCATTTGCAAGGAACGTGTGGTCCCCACCCCTCCTTGCATCCAAGAGCACGTTGAATTTCTACTCCAGCACCTGCACGTGTGCCAGGCACTAGTGAGACTGCAGTGGCCTGCGGGCCCTCCCGGGGTGACCTAAGGCAACGGGATCACTGACTTTCCTGGAGTTGGTGGCCCTGTGCTGTGGGGATTCAGAGCCATCCAGGGCTTTGGTTCTCTGAAGCCACCTACTGAAAGACTGTCAGGGCTGAGGTTCTGGAGAGGGGGCCCCCGCCCTGCCCCCCGCAGTTTATGACTGCTGCTGATACCACGACCGACCGACCTTTACCGAATGCTCCTGTGTGCCAGGTGCTGAGCCCCCACTAGACAGGTTCCGGGATCCTATGAGGTGGATGCACTGATTCCAGAGGACACAAGCTGCAGCAAGCAACTTCCCCAGGGACACACAACTGATAGCGAACGGATGACCTTCACACCATCCTGAGCAAGCCCATTGTAACCTGGGTTCTGGTCCTCTGGATGGGGCCAGAGAGAGGGCTGACCCTCGTTTACCTCAGACGGGGACACCCTCGACCCCGGTTGGCTGGTTCTGGTAGGGGGACAGTCACATGACACAAGCTCTCAACAGGCAGCCCGAGAGGTCTTGATCTCTCATGGTGGCTGTTGGTGTGAAGCCACCTCAGTGCTCCTGGGATGCCCTTGGCAAGGTTCCCCTTTCACCGGGCACTTGGTGGCCCCTCCAGCAGCACATACGGACCGGGCAGCCCACACAGAGCTTTCAGACCAATGCACAGGTGGTGGTGCTTTGGAGCTGCCCAACTCCGGGAATTAGTGTGGGAGACAGAGAAGGTGCTCTGTGGCCTTGTGCTCAGTTCCAAGACTCCAGGTCTGGCATGGCTCCCCGATGACAGAACACAGCTGAGGGGAGAGGCCTTAACTGGCCAGTAATGCAAAGATGGGAAGTGACTGATGAAGCGTCGGCACCCGTTGGCTCTCTGGGTTGGAGGTGGGGGTGGGGTGTGGAGGGAGAGGCAGGCACATCAGTACAAGGCAGTCAATCAGAAGCCCAGTGGGAAAGTGCAATCCATCTCCCAAACGTCACTACTCTATCAATATCTACTATAAGAATGAAATGATAGCCCTTCAGGGTGTAAGAAAGTTACATACGTTTCCTTGGGAGCTACCCTGAGTGCTTGGAAGCCTTGTGCTGATTCAAATGCAACCCAGGGAGCTGGGTGACAGGCAACCGGGTAAATTCTACAGACCCAGCACAGGAGAATGGGCTTGTATGAGCGACACCCAGACCTCCGCTAGCCTGACTAATGGGAGAGACTCCACGCATGGCCCAGAACATTCGGAAGTCAAAACGAGGAAGAGATCCGGTTGTTCCCACTCAGGGTGTGAACCATGCACTCAATTAGGTTGGCTGCTTCTCCTGACTGTCAAATCAATCCTTTGAAGAAAATTAAGTAACCATTTCTCCATCAACCCAGCAACAGCTTATGGGTTATTTGCTGCAAGTAGCAATCAATTACTTTGTCTTCTTTGAAGCTCCCTAAAGCCTTCCTTCCCAGCACAGCACCAGGGCAGGTGTAAAGTGAAATATTTCCTGGATGGAGAGTTTTGCCACACTCCTACTGCCAGGCATAGAGTCCAGTCCCTCCAAGAATAAAGATAAAAAATGTACCAGTGTTGTTCCTAGGATTTGCAAGGGGAGTAGCAAGTGGGGATACAGATATTAGGCTATGGGCTGAAATGCAGTCACCCAGGGAGACTGACCTAGTGCTCAGTTCCAAGATTTCAACCACGATCACCAGGCTACCTCAACAGCCGCCACTCCTCTCCTCAGCCTCCTCTCCATCCACCTGCACCCAGAGCTCGATGCTCTCCTAACACATTCCAACTCCACTGCCCCACTTGTAATCGCAGCTCTAAGTGCAGGCAGCCATGCAGGGAACAGTCGCCCACCAGGCCTGAGTGCTGGCTGCCTGGGGATGAGCTGTAGCTCGTTGCTCTCTAGCTGTGTTGACTTCGCTTAGGTTGTCTCATCTGCAGACAAGGGTAATAAAATGACAAATGACTTTATGGCTCTACTTCATGATATGCATGCTGATGTATTTAGGGATAAGGGTACTGATGTCTGCAATTTACTTTGCAACACACACACACACACACACACACAGAGAGAAAGAAAAGGTGGATAGGTGGGTGGTGGATGGCTGAATGGAGGAGCAGACATGTCAGGGAATGATTTTCAGGCCAGGAGCCCAAGGCTTGGGGACAGTGCTGGGCTTCGGCTCAGCGCCACCTGCTTCCAGGAGGGGTTTTCCACGACTATTTCCTTCCTCTTGCTTGAGACACTATGATTGGTAAAATAGTGTGACCAATTTTCACAAAGCAGCCAAGAAAGCCCGTCACAGGTCTTCATTTTTCCCTCTTGGAAAATTTCAAGAAATTCTCTTCTTGGGAGAACTAAGAATGAGAATTTGACTTTTCTTATTTGCCACACGTCCAGACATGTGTGGGGCGCCTCCCTCTGACTGCTCAAATCTACATAAGGATGGGCAACTTGCAAAGGTTCTATTCCTTGTTTCTTCTTCGCACTAAACAAAGTTCATAGATAGACAACTCCTCGGTGAAAACACAATTACCAGAAACAGAATCCAAATGAGCAGCAATTCCAAGTAGAGCCTTGCATATCCCCTTATCAAGTGACACACAGCCTGCCACCAGAGGCACAGTGATCTGATCTTTATAATGCATTGGTGACCACACTTATCTCTACACTCACTCTCCCCGGAATGCCACATTTGCATAGTACATTGCATAATTTCCTCTCTGAAAATGGCCCTGTTTAGCATGAGTAAATAAAGTTACCTAACTCTGTGGCAGCCGAATGGAATACTTGAGATTTCCAAGAAAAGATTTGAATACCTAAGCTCTTCACTATGCAAGATAGTCTAACACAGAATGACTTTCAGCACAGCTCCCTCCTTCCTGCAGCCCAGCAGCAGAAGATGGAGATATCCGGGTCTTAGGAGCCCATGTGTCGCTGCTCCCGCCCTCCCCCCCCCCAATAATTTCTTTGCTCTGGGCCCCTCCACAGGATGTGGTCAACCGACCTGGGTTTGGATCAAGGTCCTGTCTTTCCCTTCCTTCTTTTTATTCTTCTAAGAGTCTTTCTACCTAGTATTCGCCTGCTGGCTAGGCGCCAGGTACTGGGCCATAGGGACGAAGAAGGTAGAGATATCCCTGCTCTGAGAGACCTTTCTGAGCCTCAGTCTCCTTATCTGAAAAATGGACACAATACTTCATAGGGATTCTGTGAGGAGCAAATGAGATGATTTTTCTCTGCAGGGGTCATGTGGACACATGTGATTTTTCTCTGCATGGGTCATGTGGGCACATGTGATTTTTCTCTGCATGGGTCATATGGGCACATGTCTCCTTTCTTCCTCTGGATAGAAGTTCTAGAAGACAAGGCCAAATCTTCCCTTGGATTTCCTCTTTAAGATACTTCATCAGAAAAGTGCACATGGGTATTTTAGAGAGCAGATCTTGGCCCAGGAAATTCTCCCTTCTTGGGTAGGGAAGGAGTGGAAGGGGGGGTTCCACCTGGGAGAGAACATCAGCTAGAGAGTTTTCCCCAAGTGTTAAAAACTCCAGGCTTTAATATTGCCAATGCCACTAGAGAAGGCATATGTGGGTGCCACACAGGCATCGGTGGGGGATCTGTGCATCCCCAGATGCTGGCTAACCTTCAGGGAGCTCTTCTGGTCAGTGGCTCTGAGCTTGGCCTTCAAGGTCCTTCTTGGATGGGAAATGTTCTCTCTGCTAATATCCAACCTGGACCCTCCCCTTGGGATAGGCCAGTCAGTGGAAGAAAATGGCTTTGTAGACAGAACCCTTTACGCCCACTGTCCTCCTTGCTGTCTCAGACTTTTTATTCAACATTTCTGCAGCACTTTCCTCTACACTGGACCATGTGCTTGGCAAAGGAGACCACAGAGATGGGCAAGACTCACGAGCAGCTCCTGTTTAGTGGGGGAGACCAAACAAGTGACCATTACATTTGTAATTTGTGACAAGGCCACTGCAGAAGACAAGGGGGCTGTAGAAGGCTAGAAGAGGGGCTACCAACAGCCCTGGGGTCATCACCTTCCTTCAGGAGGTGATGTTTTTTGTTTTTTAAAATAAATTTTATTGATTTCAGGGAGGAAGGGAGAGGGAGCAAGAGACAGAAACATCAATGATGAGAGAGAATCATTGATTGGCTGCCTCCTGCACGTCCCCTACTGGGGATGGAGCCCACAACCTGGGCATGTGCCCTTGACTGGAATCAAACCCAGGACCCTTCAGTCTGCAAGCCAAAGCTCTATCCACTGAGCCAAACTGGCTATGGCGGAGGTGAAGTTTTAACTAAATCCTGAAAGATGCCCAGAAATTGGTCAAGCAGGGGAAGGAAGTGGCACTTCAGTCCAAATAAAGCTGCTGTCCGTCTCCAGAGGGCTCAGGCTCCTCTCTGATATGCTCCTGCATCTGACCCTTCCTGGACCAGCACCAGCCTCCCATTTTTCCCCAACCTTTTGGGGTTTCAGGCTGTTTTCTTCATTTTGATTGGAAAGGCTGAAGGGATGTCCACATGCTCTCCCATGCCCATCGAGTGGGTCTTCCCTCCATGTCTGCCCCTTCTGAGTCATACCTCCTGAGGCAGCACTGTCACACGGGGGAGGGGCCAGACTGTGCAGTGTGGGCCCTCGGCACACCACCGCTTACCCTGGCTCTTAGGTACCTCATCCAGCAAATGGGGGTGACTGTAACAGAACTTTCCCTCTAGGGCTGCTGTGAAGACTAAGCGATATTCGTAAAGGACTAGAACCGTGCTGGGCACTCAGGAATAACAGACTCTGAATTCAGCTGAGCAAGAGCAAGCAGGGTTTGGTGAGGAGAGTGAGCTGAGAGCAAGAAGGGACCTGGGTTTGAATCCCAGCTGAGTGCTTATGAGGTGGCAAGGCCTTAACTGACCTTTCTGGGTGGGTCTCAGTTTCCTTCTCTCTCAAATGAAGAGGCTGGGACTAAACCACATGCCTTTTTCTCTGATGAGAAAGTACGTCTAAATTTCATACCAGGGGACACATTTATGGCCGTTTGGCAGAAATTAGTTCACAGAGTGAATGCTTACCGGCATAGCAGTCTGATTTTTAATTAGCTTGTGGGAATTCAGTATACTTCAAACATTAGCAGTAAAATATGGGAGACCTCTGGTGGAGACAAGCCATACCTTTGGGCTTAAACAAAAGCTGTATACTTCACACATCAAATTACCTGCTTTATGCTTCTAATCTCTAGTGCTCGAGCTGAGTGTCAATAAACGCTTAGCACTAGCACAACACTTCCAAAGCATGTGATTTAAAGTGCTATGGTTAATAGAAACTAAATCTTATCAGCCTAACTCTGTACATCCTACACACCCAATTAGAAGGCCTTCTTTAAATTATTAAACTGTTTCAAACAAGATAAAAATCAAGAATCTCAACTAACTTTCCCTTGAAGTTTTTTCTTCTTTTAAAAATGAATTTGAACATAAAGTCCTCCATTAAATTCATGAAGAACAAAATGAGAAAGAGAACTTGATTCATTCATTCATTTTACTTTAGGCATTCAAGGTGGTGGGTCCTCACCCAGCCTTCTGAGCATGTGCTGCAGTCAGCAGGGGAAGACACACGGGAGGACATGTGAGTTGGGGAAACTTCTCTAGTTCCGTGGGGCGGAAGTCTGTGGAACAAGGAAGCACAGGCAGGTAGGGGGTGAGGCTGCAGAGGCTGGAAACCTGTCAGTAAGGGCTATTTATTAAAGCCATGCTAAGGAGTGGAAACAGATGCCCAGGAACTGGGGACCAAGGGAAGGTTGTCATGGCAACTAAAGATTTTGCCTGTGTGTTTTTGTTTTTTTTTACTAAAATTTAATTCAGGTCTTTAATTGGAAGTTTATAATTAACACTGGAAGTTATAATATACATTTTAAAAAGGGTTACTAAGGGTATGAAAAAATGAACATTTCTCAATAATTCCTTTATTTATTAATTCAACAAATATTTACTATGTATCTGCTATGTGCTGAGCACAGCCCCGGGCACTGACGATGCAGGCGTGAAAAAGAAGGTTCCTACACTCATGAAACTTACAGTCTGGAGGATGCAGAGAAATCAAAAACAACTACCTTAAATCTATTTGTACAAATTTTGCTAACACAAGGGGAAGGCAATGCTAAATCTGCTTATAAAGAAACTCTTTTAAAACATTCATTTGCAAATCCTGAAAATAAAAAGACTGGTTTCGCAAGTTCCATTTATAAATTCTACAAATAGACTTTTCAAAAGTTCCACTTGCAAATGCATACCTATGCTCATTTCAAATAATAACAGTTACAGTTTAATGAGTATGTTAACAAGCACCTGGCTCTGTGCTAAGCACTCAAATCAATCCAGCGAAGAAGGTACTATTCTTATCTGTAGGTTCCAGATGAGAAAGCTGAGACCCTGACAGCGTCAGTAACTAGCCTGAGGTTGTGCTGCTGTGACTTTTCAGTAAGGTCACTTCCCAGGACCCCAGGCAGGAAATACCCAAAGTAAGTCAAGTCCAAGTTCTTCCATACACTTGAAACCAAACCCCAATCCTGCAGATAGATTCTTGTGGGTCATACTCTATAGTAAGTTAGGATCCAGACTGGCTGGGAAACGTTTGACTGCCTGTGTTAAGACAGCTTTTTTTAGAGCAAGAGCTAGGTGACTTCATTTTGGTGGGGCTCATGAACATCACTGCTTTGTGGAATTCTTGGCAGAGGAAATCCACCAACAGGGAGGGAGGAGAAAGATTAGAGACTGAGATGTTGGCAGGACGGTAGGAGGAAATAACAGGTAGCAAGAAAGCCCAGGCTCCAGGAAGCTGGGTGCCCTGCACACCTATCTCCTGACTTTAGCGTGATTGGCACTGAAAACCCTGTGCCTCCTTGAGCACAAAGCATGTTTGCAAAGCTAGGATGCCACAGATTCATATTTCTTAGGCGAAAAGAAAGGAAAGGAAAGAAAAGGCAAGCACTGCTTTCTTTATGTGAGAGCTAGTCAGGTTTGTCCACTAGTAAACAGAGTGAGGCAGAGGAAGGGAGAAGATGGCCAGGCTGCAGAGGCAGCTCGGGGCGGCCATGCGCTAACCCACAGGTACAACTCTGGCTGGACAAGAATCACAAGCCCCACTGTTTCTGCTTCCTGCCACGTGCTGGGTGCATACCCACAATACAGGCTCTAGGCCTCTACTTCCCCATCTTTAAATAGGGGTAATAACAGCACTTAGCTCCCAGGCACTGAAGAATAAACAAGCAGAGAGTCAATGCCCAGGAAACACTAGTCATTTCTTCAGCTACCACCAGGTCACAGGTGAGGGCGTCTAAAGCTCAGCAGTGTTAAAAACACAGAGCCAGTGTCCTGGCGGGGTGGCTCGGTTGGCTGGAGTGTCATCCTGTACATCAAAAAAACAACAACAAAAAAACCCTAAAATAATAATTAAAAAAAAGGCTGCAGGTTTGATTCCTGGTCAGGGCACATACTTTGGATTTAATCCCTGGTTGGGGTGCATGTGGGAGGCAACCAATAGATGTTTCTCTCTCTCTTTCTCTCTCTCTCAATAAAAACATATCCTCAGGTGAGGATTAAAACCAAAACCAAAACCATGGAGGCAGTATTCTGAAAGACCCCAAAGTTGTGCTTTTCCTGGTTCCCGACTTCATCCCACCTGCCAGACAGTGCTGCCCAGCAGGATGTCCTGCGCTAATGGCAACATTCTCTGTCTGCTCTGTCTAGTCCAGGAGCCACAGCCACATGTGGCTGATTAAATGAAAATGTCACCCTCTTTCATGTTAGCCGCATATGGCAACTGAGCATCTGAAACGAGGCCAGTGTGACTGAGGAACAGAATCTTTGGTTTAATTTAGGCTTAATGTTATTTTCATTAATTGCGATTTAGATAGTCACATGTGGCTCGTGGCTAGAAGAAACCAGGAAAGAAGAGACGCTGACCGCTGTGGGAGACTGTGGGAACCGGCCCTGCTCCATCTCTGGCTAGGAGCTTGCAGGCGAATGACCTGTCTCAGGAAACCTTGGCGACACAAGTCAGCGTGACCCAGGGCTGGGAGCTCCCTAACCTGGAAAGAATAGGGCACTCTGGCCACAGGTGCTCTACTCACTTGATGTGGGAGCCTTAGCACCCATGTGTAACCTTAGCTGCTGTCGGGGAGGGAGAATTCTCCCAACCCTGTTTTAGTTCTTACGGGTAGACTAATACAACAATAAAATGGGCACAAGACTAGATTAACAGGAGAAAAACCAATTTAATACGTGTGCATGGGAGAATCACAATATGATCATGAAACAGGGCTCAAAGAAATGACTGGACCAGATACCTTTGAAAACTTTTTAGACAGCCCTAGACGGTTTGGCTTAGTGGATAGAGCCTTGACCTGAGGACTGAAGGGTCCCGGGTTCAATTCTGGTCAAGGGCACGTACCTCGGTTGCAGGCTCCTCCCTGGCCCTGGCCCTGGTCAGGGTGCATGCAGGAGGCAACCAATTGATGTGTTTCTCTCACATCGATATTTCTCTCTGTCTTCCACTCTCTCTGAAAATCAATGGAAAAATATCCTTGGGTGAGGATTAAAAAAACAAACAAAGAAGCAAAAACTTTTTAGATAAAAAAGCGCCAATATATTTGTGAGAAACTGACAGGAAAAAGAACGTTAGTGCTCATTAGAAAGGAATCTAGGCTAGGTTTGGGTATTAGTTGATAAGAAATTTAAACAAAGTAGTAAATTAGAAAAGAGGCAATAAGACTTGATGATATAGATGTTTAACTCCATGCATGAGGGGTACCTCCTCCCAGTGCACAGGACACCTTTCACAGTGAGATTTATTTCCTGTATCCAAGGAGACAAGGGAGGGTCAAGGTGCCTTTCTGGCACTGGCTGCTTGTCAAGCAACTTTAATTCAAAGTAATCAATATGCCATTGTGGGGTATTTTGGGGCAGCCAGTCTCGGGTCCTGATGCTGCTGTGGCCCTGCAAATCCCACCGAGGGCCACATCCCACACAGCTCTCTGGAGCACGAGGGACAACAATAAGGCCAGCAAGTGCTGCATTGCTGTTTCACTTCTGGGGGGCGATCACTCACGGGCTGCCTGCTGCTCTCCAGCTTGACCCCTGAGGCAAAGCAGGGTGTGGTGTGTCCACTGCCCAGTTTTCCCTATGCCCTGGCCTCCACACGGGGTTGGGCACAGTGTCAGGGCAGGGCAGGAAAGGCTCATGGAACGAGTGAAATGGAAAGTTACTCCCTCGCACCTAGCACTTGGAAAGGGACATTCAGACAATGAAGAGGCTGTTGCTCAGACACACGGATTGAGAGAGATCCAGGATTTCCCACAGGAGGGCCACCGACAGCCTGGGCACCTGGGCAGTGCAGATCTCAGGACTTTAGACTATGCAGGTGGGGTCTGGGAGAGTCTGTGAACATGTGCTTTGGAGACCTGTTGAAGCCTAAATAAAATTACAGCTCACGCTGAGGCCCAGTATTCACAACTCTTCATGAAGAAGCCACAGCCGGGCCAGGCCTGGCTCCCCTCACTCAGGAGTGCATGATTCTCCCAGGCAGAGGGGACTCAGCAACACAGGCCAGGATGTAGAGATACCTGCTGGCAACTTAGAATAAGAGGCTGACCACCCCTTGGTCCTCCTTTCTCTTGCTGGGTCCCAGGCATGCACAGGCAACCCCCCCAGGGGGCATTCACCCAGCCCTTCCTAAGAGAGGGGGTGAGCAGGGTGTGACTTCTGATACTCCTCCCCAAACCAACTCATTTTTTTGAGGGGTAGGCACTGAGCACCCTTCTGTTAGTCCTCACGCTAGAGTGTGCCTGAGAGATCTCCGTGAAACTTACAGCAGTGGCTCCCAGACTTTGTTGCAGGTAGAGTCATTCAGCTCCCACCCTGCACAGTCTGATTTCACTGATATGGGTTGTGACCTGGGCACTGGGAGTCTTAAGAGCTCGCCAGGTGACTCTACTCTGCAGCCAAGTGTGCAGACCGCTGCCTCCAGCATCACCTGAGGAGGCAGACGTGGCCAAGGCCATCGCCTGCCCAACAGTGAACCCAGCCTTGGTGAAGAGGCTTGTGGTCCCCTATTAAAGTGCAAGGAACTCGCAGGCCACCAGTAATTCAAACAAAACAAAACACAACACAGCATCCTTCCCCTCGTCTTACTCTGAGACCTTAGGGCATGATGTTTCAGGCCATTCACAAGACAGATGTCTAACGGGGCCAGGAAGCTGGTAGGTTCTCATGTGCAGGGAGGGCTGGATGAGAAAACAGTAAACACACGGCGCTGCAGTGCCATCCCAGGTCTGATGGATTGCTTACGGCGTCCTCGGGAGTTCATTGGAACAGCCCTGAACTCGGTCCTCTAAGTCAGCACTCTTTGCCATTAATGATTCAGGTAAAGAAAGATGGAAAATAATAGGGCAGGGAATGAAATTAATTGAGGTAAGCCTTTTAAAAATATTTCTGATACATCAAATTCTAATTAAAGATTAACACACGAAATGGAAATATTAAAAGGCACTTACAAAGGCCCCCAGAACACAGGGAGAGCATGATATCTGTCAAGGGTGAGGGAATGGATTAAATCTTTCAGATAAAGGAGTGGTCATGATGCACTCAGAGCTGTGAATTTAAATCAGGAAAACAGCCCCTGGTTACCCACCCTGCTGCCCACACAGGTACCGCCTTCCTGGAGGGCAACTTGGCAATAGGTAAAGACCTTCCAACTGGGCTTGCCCTTGAACCAGCAAGTCCACTTCTATGCTTCAGCCTCACAGAGATTCAACTACATGAAAGTTCAAACTCGTGTGTGTGTGTGTGTGTGTGTGTGTGTGTGTGTTATGGGAGGAGGGGACTTAAATAGGGAAAAACTCAGATACAGGGAAACTAAATCTTGGCAGACTCACACAATGGGGTGTTATATAGCCAGTTTTTTAAAAATTTATTTTTATTGTTAAAAGTATTACAGATGTGCTCATTTTTTCCCCATTGCCCCCCTCCACCCACTCAGTATATATAGCCAGCTTTTTATTTATTTATTTTTTAAAAATATATTTTATTGATTTTTTTACAAAGAGGAAGGGAGAGGGATAGAGAGTTAGAAACATCGATGAGAGAGAAACATCGATCAGCTGCCTCCTGCACACTCCCTACTGGGGATGTGCCCGCAACCAAGGTACATGCCCTTGACCGGAATCGAACCTGGGACCCTTGAGTCCACAGGCTGACGCTCTATCCACTGAGCCAAACGGGTTAGGGCAGCCAGCTTTTTAAAGTGCTCTTAAAATGGTGTTTCCTAAACCTCAGTCATTTCTTTACCAACCCTATGGATTTTTCCATAATTGTAGTCTCTGCACGATTTACTTGATATTTTCCTTAAATTGTGTCCCTGCCTTTTAAATTTATTTTAAAGGAAAACTCAGTTATCATTTACATAAGTACAAAATTAGCACCATCTGTCAACAGAGGACATAACCATTTATACGAACAAAATACCACCAAACACTGTCTCAGGTACCAACCTCCTGAGAGGTTCGGCCGAGACAGCTGATGACCGGGAAACATGTGCCCCTAGGCGGGTGTGAAAAATGAAGGCTACTAACAATGCACAGAATGACCTCGTTTCATATAAAAAAAAACTTATCTTTGGGATTTTTAAAAATGCTTATCTCTAGTTTCTAAATTTTCTACAGTGAATCGATAACTCTTTTATAATAAAAACATAAATTTATAAAAATTTTCATGGTCCTGTATTTCTGTGGGTCCCCATTCTTAGAAATAGATCTGGAAGAACACCCATGTGACTGTAACGTGGCTATCTTCAGGAAGGTGGGGTGGAGGCGGGGAGGGGGGTGAGGCAGGAATCACCTAGTTTTGTTTTCTTACAAGGATAATGAATTTGTACAATCATAATTTAATGAAAAAACATTAAATTCCAAAGTGAAGTTTCATTTAGTGCCAATCTTTTAGCTCCCTTTTCCCCTGATCATCCAGAGTCATGGCCCACTGCTGGGCTCTCTCTGCTCCTCCTGCCTGGCACGCAGCTCACTTGCTCCCCCAGCACAGAGCTGGCTGTGGAGAGAATGGCAGGTCCCCTCAAGGTGAGGCAGGCAGAACCCAGGGGTAGAACATGATGTGGCCAGTCTGGGATTAGGGCCTGCCCAGCCTCAACCCCTCACAGGGGCTTTTTCTTATTCATTCTCCACTCTCGTCTGCTCATTGCCCTTCTGTCTTTCTTCTCTCTGGTTTTTGCTCTTAAAGCCTGGCCTAGAAAAGCAGCCTTTCCACGTTCCATAACATTACCACCCACTTTTTCCTGCTATTTACCATCAAAGATCCCAAGCTCACACATTTGAAACCAAATGTCATTTAAAAGATTACCGACTTAAAAAAAAAAAAAGATTAGCAACTGTTCAAAGAAGAAACAAGTCATGGAAAATCTGACTTTCATTCTGGTTCTGCTTGATCACACCTCCCAAGAAGAAAGCAGAGACTTCAAAGGCATCCGTGTACCCAGGGAGTCCAGACCTGTGAAAGGTTGCTTGTTATTTCATTGGCTGATCCACTGGTGGACAAGTTTTTCCACCTCTAACAAGGGGTGGAGTGCTTAAAGGCTCACAACCCCTTTAAACTGGCCCCCACTTCTTCATAATAAGGATAATAACTTGGTTCCTTCTACAGACTTTATTGATTTAAATGTGATTCATGTAAAATTTATGGCCACCATGCAAAGCTAATTTTTCACATTTGAGTTATATTATGAACTACACAGCAGAGGCAATAGGGAAATGAGAGAAGGCATATTTGGGCAGCGGGGGCCCAGGCAGGCAGGCAAGGCCCCAGAGGGAAAAAGAGAGGGATTCTTTCTAAAGAACCCAGATGCAAAAGAGATGCATGAGGCCAATTCTCAAGAAGGAAAATGCTTGGTGTATGTGGTTAGCTGTGGCAACCAAGACTTGGATTGGGTGGTTGGGGGGGAAGTGCTACAGATGCCTCAAACTTCAGAAGGGGAGGCCTCCTGTGAGATGCAGCTGCCCCTGTCTGAGCAGCTGGCGCCCTGAGGGCCCGTTAAGCCGCAAGAGCACAGTCTGTCTCCTCCCACAAACCTTGCACCTGTAGGGGAAGCCTGGCCTCGGGACTGAGTACCCTCACCCCGCCTCCGCCCACCCCCAGGCTGTTTACTGTAATCACACAAGATGGCTGGAAACTTCTCAGGCAAGGCCTGACTGGGACTGGTGCAGAGGTTCGGGGTCAAGCCTCTGGAATCCCTGACTCATATCACCTTTCAGTTTCCCTTTGAGCCCCTGGAGCCTGCGTCTTCTGTCACCCAAAGGTGACACAGCAGTAGGAACTGTTACAACATAGTTTATTAGGACACAGGCTGGGAATGGCCTTGCAGAGCCAGCAGTACCCTGAAGAAAAGGTTGAGACAGGGGCATCACTTAGAACAGTGATGGCGAACCTATGACACGCGTGTCAGAGGTGACACGCGAACTCATTTTTTTGGTTGATTTTTCTTTGTTAAATGGCATTTAAATATATCAAAAATATAAATCTTTGTTTTACTATGGTTGTAAATATAAAAAAATTTCTATATGTGACACGGCACCAGAGTTAATTTAGGGTTTTTCAAAATGCTGACACGCCGAACTCAAAAGGTTCGCCATCACTGACTTAGAAGAATGGGGTCAGTCCTGCTTCCTAAGGCCGCTGTTACAAAAGAAGATAGAATTAGCCCAGCCGGCATGGCTCAGTGGTTGAATGTCCACCTATGAACCGTGGGTCACAGTTCAATTCCCAGGCAGGGCACATGCCTGGGTTGTGGGCTCGATCCCCAGTGTGGGGCATGCAGGAGGCAGCCGATCAATGATTCGCTTTCATCATTGATGTTTCTATTCTCTCTCCCCTTCTCCCTTCCTCTCTGAAATATCTATATATAAAAATATAAAAACACAAGAAAGAACTAAACTGCCATGGCAGCTGCACAGATTGAGAACTGCCTATTGTTCAAAGGTACTCACCTTCACCCACTTCCCCTCCAACAGGTCATGAAGCCAGTGGACCCTTCCTCCCAACTGCCACCCTTCAGACCCCCTGGCTCACATCATCATCCTCTTGCTCAAGGTCCAATGACAGGCACCTGTCAGCAGTCCCCTGCCTCCAGCCTGCTCCCTCACCATCACGCTGACCGTGGAAGTGACCTTCCTGGAGCACACATCCTAGTGCAGTACACCTTTGCTCAAGGCACAGCCCAGAAAGCTCCAGGGGGTGGGGTGGAGAGGAAGAGTCCTGGGATGGGTCCCTAGAGATGGTCCTGATCCGTGGGGACCTCAACACTTGGGGGTGGGGCACCTACTTCCTGGCCTGTCTCCCACCAGACTGGGGATGGTCATGACAATGAGGGTAGTGACAGTTGACATGTACTGAGCATTATATTATGGGCCAGGCACTGGACCGGGCACTTTCTGGTATACTAAGAAATTTAATTCTCACAACAACCCCGTTTTAAAGATGAAAAAACTAAAGCCCACAGAGTTTTAGCCCACAGTGAATAGACAACTGACCTGGTGATCAAACCCTGATGAATTCTCACTATAGAGCCCCTTCTGTTACCATTGTGCTCAGAACAAAAGAATGAAAGACAAACCCAAAGTTTTGGGGATAAGAACTAAAATCAATTATGTTCAAATTTGTATTTGCAAATCAACTTTCAAGGAAATGTTGGAAATGTCTGCCAGCCAGGGAATGGATTAAGTGTGTTTTAAGAGCTTATTTCCAATGGAGTATGAAGGACTCCTGCACATTGAGTCCAAGCAGACCCTACAGCCGAGCTGGATGGTGGAGAAGCCTAACCAAGCCAACCCACAGCAGAATTGCCCCCAGGGGGTCAGAGCACCCCTGCTCGGGACCAGGTACGTGGGCATGCCTTTCCTGCCAAGAAAAGTGGATGCTTTCGAAGGGAGAGCTCAGGCCCCAGACAGCCAGGAGCTGTTACCAGAAGCCTAGCAGGTCACTTTACAGCCTCAGTCATAAAACTGGCTCACCCCTCCTAGAGGCCTGCTGTGTTTCAGGCATGGTGCTCAGGGCCTTCCCGACAATGCTCCGCGTTTTCCAGACAAGGAAACCTCAGGCCAAAGCCACCCTGCTGGCGAGTAGCAGCGCTGGCTTGAGGGCCGCTGGTCTGGTGTGCACTGCTATCCTGTCCTCTACCCCTTTTTGCCGCTGCACTGGGACCTCTCCCCATGCTGTGCCTGCATTTCATGACAGGGTGCCCGGGGCTGCAGGCACTGCCTGGTCACACAGCGCTGCCAGCCCAAGTGGCTGAGCCAGAATCTCAACCTCCGGAGCTATGCTCGCGTCTTCTGGCCCTGCTCTCAGACCCTGGAGTAAATACCCCACAGAGGGGCCCTCTTTGTTGAGTGGTCGACACTGAAAAGGCCAGGGAGCTTTTACTGAAAGCCACACACAACTTCCCGTTCACCCTCTGGAATAAGTGATATCTTTCTCTACACCAGTTATCAATCTCCTGTTTCTTTTAATAGAAGCAGTCTCTGGTGTGAGTTGGGGTGGATATAACATAGGAGGGAAAACTGCTTACCTCAGGCCTTTACTGAGAAAGGGGGTGGGGAGCTTTAAAAGCAAAATCCAGGGGCGCCTCCTAAGACACAGGACTGTGATTCCATGGTGATGGGGCAGGGTGGCGGGAGTGGGGGGTGTTACTGGAAGGATGGAGTAATAAAATGGCCCACTGCGGAGACGCAGAGGCTCCATGGCGCTATTTCTGCTGCCCACCGACATCCACTCTGCTCCCTGAGGACATCTGTCATGTAAGATTTCCAGTTCGGGTCCCCCTGGTCCCTTTTCTGACCAGCCCCTAGAGTCACCTGATGAAGCTTTAGCCTTATGAGGCAGGTCCCCCTCCTGTGGATCTGAAGAACCGCACAGGGGATGTACTATTTCACATGATGGACATTGGCAGAGAACCAAATAACTAAGCAAGCACATTTCTGGTACTATTTTAAAATAAGCAACTGCCAAGCAGAGGGTTGGGAACGCAAAGCAGATATCCTGAGTGTAAAGGATGGCGGAGGTTTGAGAGAACACAGCTGCGTGTCCTCTAAACACGCATGGGGCCAGGAATTCCAACTGCAGGAAGTCTTTTCTGATGAGCAAAGACAGGGTTGGGACAAACAGAGGGAGGACATGGAGTTGGCTGGTTTGGATGGTGCCTGGGGGAGCTGAACCCAAGCTGCAAGCCAAGCCTGATGCTGCTTAGCAAGCTGCCCTGCTGTTCGCATCAACACTGTTTCCTGAGCTGGGTCCCTTACCCCAGGCACCTGGGGCCTGGGAGGCCGAATTCCTGCAGCCTCCTTTGACTATTTACCAGGTTGACAACACTTAGAGTGTTGTGCCTCCATGCTGGCACTGATTTAAAAGGCCGACAGTGGTCAGCGTGGGTGAGGGGTGAGGAAATGGGAACTCCCCTACGCTTCCAGCAGGAGGACCGGTGGGTCTAGCTGCTTTTGTGAAGGGCAATTTGACGACAGCTGTCCTGCATATCAAGACACCTAACTCTAACCCAGAGATTTCACAGCGAGGCCTCCCTCCCACCAGAGCTGCTCACGAGGCCCGGCTCTCCTGGGTTCTTTGGAAGCTGTCCAGTGCCCACCGGATAGGGGTGATGCGTGAGGATGCACTCGAGCACTTCCACTTAATGCAGTGATGTGCAAATAAGCTCCACCCACAAGTCCTGACACAGGAAAACCCTGCTTTTAATTGGAAAAGCCAAGTTGTGGACCAAAACAGACATGGTCCCATTTGTGTAAAAACAACGGGAATAGTCATGCAGTCAATAAATATTTATCACATACCTACTAAGTGCCAGGCCCCGTGCCCGGGGTGACATGGTGAACAAGATGAAGTCCTTGCCTACGAGTACAAACTTAGAGGTGTGCATGTGCCGAGAGCAGAGACTGGAGGGAGACACACCCAGTCCAAGCTGGGCGTTCCTGCTGAAGAGGCTGGGGGGCATGGGAGGGGTGGCAGGGTGGCTGGAAAGGGTACACTTTCACTTTTTACACACTGAATTGTCTGAGCTTTTAAAACGTGAATATGTTTCTGTGTTATTTGGTGACCTTTAAACAGCACAAGGAAAACATGAAAGTACTGACTTTATGGCAGGACTTCAATCTGAATGGGCCAGGACAGGTGCGTGAGGGGCAGAGACAGATTAAGTAGGGGCCCATTTTCCAACCAATGCCAGGGGTCTGGTTTTGCATCATTTTCAGGCCCTTAGGAAAGAAGAGGCTCGCAGAGCACGGACTTCTGCAGCCCATCAGGCTACTTTAGTGAAGGTCTCAGCCCACGGCTGGGTTCGGGGCACCTTCTCGAGCCTGAGGCTGTGCATCAGAGGGCAGAAACGCCAAGCGCACTGAACTTCCTCAGCTGCCCAGCAGGTGCACCTGTGGGCCTTCTCCAGCAGCTCTCTCTGGGTGTGAGAGAACAACCAGAGGTCCATCCTCTTCCTCATCAAGGCTCTACCTATCCCAACTGAAACTGGTACGCGGAGAATGACCTATGAGCACCAGCAACAGCACCTGAAGAGGAAACATGTCACCCACTCCACCTGCGTGAGGCTGAGGGCAGAGGCCTGGGCATGGAGAGAAGAGCAAGGGGCCTTGGGGGCCAGGCAGCCGGGGCTCCGAGGCTGGTTTTCCACGTCCAAGCGATGTACTTTGGGCTGATCACATGACCTCCGGGAGCCTCAGTCCTCAAAGATGTAAAATGAAGATATTACCTGCTTCATAAGTGCAGGAAGATTCCTTTCACCTAACACATAAAATACTCCATGGAGTGCCTGGGGCAGAGTAGGGCCTATGTATGTTACCAGTACTGAGGGATGAAGGGGTCATGGTGCAGGGACAGCTTTGGGGATGGAGAGCACCAGGTAACAGAAAGATCTAGTAGGCTCTAAGGCAGTGGTTCTCAACCTTCTGGCCCTTTAAATACAGTTCCTCATGTTGTGACCCAACCATAAAATTATTTTCGTTGCTACTTCGTAACTGTAATGTTGCTACTGTTATGAATCGTAATGTAAATATCTGATATGCAGGATGGCCTTAGGCGACCCCTGTGAAAGGGTCTTTCGACCACCAAAGGGATCGCAACCCACAGGTTGAGAACCGCTGCTCTAAGGCAACAACAGCCCTGAGGCCACTGGACTACGGGAGCGGGGGGGATGAGGGGGGGAGGGGGAGAGAGGGTCTCATGCTCATGCAGTGTCTGATGTGACGGAGGCTTCCAGGACAGCTGTGCACATGCAGGAGCTCTGGCCAGCATGTTGGACCTTTCCTGCTTCAAACTTGCAGGGCCTTCCCTCCCAGACACCTCACATGGCAGCACTACCTTCACCTGACTGGTGATGTGGGTAGCCCCCCCTCCTCCCCCCTAGCAGTGGGTCAAGAAATCAGCATTTTAAATACCTATCCCTAGTGATTATGACACATAATTGGTTTGTATGGGTTCCCTGCCTCCCTGGAAGAAGTGCTGATGAGACAGAAATAGAAGTTTCTTGCCTGGGCCCAAAAGAACCTGGGGTTGAGTCCTACCAGTATTATTCAAAACCCAGCCTTTTAGAGCAATGTTCACTCAGGCAAATTCTGTGAACATTTAACATCTGTAGGTGGCCATAAAAAAACTAGTAGTAGTTTAGGTTAATTCTGTAAATTAGAAATGACAATGCCGAATATTAAATGTGGTTTTACAAACTGCCTCACAGCCCACCGCCTCGAGAGGGAGTGCTTCCTTCTGGGAGCCCTGGGACCCGCTGCTCCAAGGGCAGGTAGGGCAGGTAGTGACCAACAAGGACATTTATGTGCAGACCTCAGGGGACGGGAGATGGTTTTAGACGGCACATGTGTGAATGGTTACTTTTATTTGAGTCATTCTATATTTATCTTCCCATGTTGAGGAAAATATATTCTTAGCTCATGGGTATAGGTTAGAATTAGCTCAACCCACCCCTGCCCCTGGCCCTGAGCAGGAGAACTTGTGAAGAGATTCAAAGGAAAACATGAAATAGATGGCAGTACATTTAGTCCTGTAACATGGCTAACACCCTCAAGGTGGTACCCAAGTGCGTCCTGACTGGGGAGTACTGGTATTGGGCACAGAGCTGCCTCTGCTGAGCGGAGGTGGAATGAAGAGAATGGAAGGGCTAGTGTAGCACTGATTTTAAAAAATGACACTCCAGAAAGGCAAGAACCGGGCGGCGTCCAGGCACTCGGGCAGTCTTGCCTGTCCCTTTTGAGCAGTGGTATACAGTGACTCGGCTTCTGCCGCCATCTGCCCTGCTGCCATCATCTGAAATGACATCTTGGCTATATCTTTAACAGGGAATTCAGTTACTGGAGTTACTATTCAGGTACTTAGTACAGCAAAGCACAGTGAAAACAACATGGAATGTCTCACTGAATCCTCATAAGCCCCGGAGGGGGAATGAGTTATGATCTCGTTTACAGATGAGGTTTAGTAACCTGCCCAGGGCACAGAGATAGCAGGGGAGCTATCTAACCATTACACACCCCTGGCCCCCACCTTCGGGCCAGGATGTGAGTCCAGGGACCCCACCGGAGCCTTATCCTTGGCTTTGGTGCTTGTGTACACACCCCAGAAATCAAAAAATCTTCATAAAAAGCAAGCCCAATGACAACAATGGCAATAACAGTGCACTTTCAGCAGTGGCTCTGTGCTTTACACACATTATCTTATTTCATCCCCGTGACATCCCGTTGAATAGCCATTATTTATTATTCCCCCTACTTCACTGAGAAGGAGACAGGACCTGAGAGGTGAGGTCACTTCTCATGGCACACAGCCAACAAGTGGCAGAGTAGGGATTGGGACCCAGCCAGCCAGCCCCCAAAGCTCGTGCTCATACCCACTACACTCCCCAGCCTCCTCTGCCATGCAGGCTTGACCTGTGCTACGCATGGTACTAGCTCTCTCAGTCCAAACCAGCTCTGAAACCTGAAGGACATCCAACCACAATGGCCAAGCTGTGCTACTGCCCGCCCAGTTGCCCTCTTTTCTGGCAGTGGTTGGGGGTACTGGGGTAATTCTGGAGCTTCCTTTGGTGCCCGATGTTCAGTCAGCAATGGTGATGGTTTCAGAACACGACCATTTGCAAAGCATCCCCCCCCCTCCCAATAGGGCCGGCCTCATCTCAGCCCAGCCCACCCCAGAATTTGCCTACTGTCTTGAAATCAGTCAAGGCCTTAATTCACTGGGTTCTTCCCTTTCCCCTTCAGTTTTAGTCTTTATTCTTAGTTCCTCAGATTTTTTCCTGGCTTAGTGCAGGGAGGGCCTGGGTACACTTGATCTCCTAAATCCTAGCTACTGAACTAAGAGATTTCCAGGAGACAGACAGAGGCTGTATACTCGCCAGCATGGCCGAGACAAAAGCCATGCCTTCCCCCATTCCCTCCCCTCGCCCCAACAGTTTGGTGAGGCCATAGGGACAGTGAGGGAAAAGTGTGTCCCTTCTGGGTAGAAGCATTTAAGAGCAGGGCATGATCTTTCACTCGTCCCTGCCCTTCAAGCTGAGGAGGTGGGTGTGTGCCAGGCAGCACAGCTGTGGGATGGTGGCGCCTCCGTCAGCCTAGTCTCTGAGTGACGTGGGGAACAGGGCACCCCGCTGCCCATGGGGGACAAGGAGAGTGAACGGAAATAAATCTTCATGGTGCTGAGTTGCGGAAGTTAACCTGTTCCTGCAGACGGCCTGGCCTGCCCTGAAGAATACAGCATGTGACACTTTGGATGAGGGTCCCATAGACAGTGATGAAGGCACTTACGACTAAAACACGAGGCTGTTCTTGGGTCTGGCCATCCAAGACAAGGGCGGGGCAATAATGACTGTGAGTGCTTATAACACACAGGTACTGTGTAAGATCATTTTAAACGTGCTTTCTCACTCACTCCTCCTTACAGCCTTACATTATGTTGAGCCTCATTACCCTCATTTTTTCAGATGAGAAACAGAGACTTGTAAAGATGCAGAGAGCAACCGCAGCCTCAGAGCGAGTGACAGAGCAGGACAGGGCCCAAGTCCACCGCTGCCTCCAGCGTCTCCATCCCTGGGGACTCAATCTGAGGCCAGTTTCTCCCTCTTTCACGACAATCGCCGGGCCATTTGTTTTTTATAAGCCACAGATGTGCCCTCTGACCATCCAATTAAGGCTTGCAGTGTGAAAATGGGTCTGTCACGTGTGCTCTGACAGCCAGGCTGAAAGCCCCTTCCCATGATGCTACTGGGGACAAGGATGTGGGCACCACAGCTCCGTCCACAAACCAGTTCAGAGCTTGGCCCCGGCTGAGAATGGGTGTTGCAGAGGTGCCTTTCAACCCCTCAGACCGAGACAGACCCTGGGGAAGAGGGGCTGTGGTGCTGGTTCCCTTCCCCCACCCGTGACAAAGGCACCTGCTGGCTCTCGGGGAAGACCTGCTGATTTATCTGCAGGGCCAGGGCTGTGAGTTATTCCAGCCCATGCATAGCCATCTGGCTGTGGGCCCTTTCTGCCTCAGAATTGATGGCACGGTATTAATTTTCCTCGAGGTAATCACCATCCGCGCCTGGGCTGCTGCTTCCTCGGCAGCATCTTTGGGGAGCGGCACAGGGGCAGGCGTTTCAAGGAACTGGAAGGAGCCCTGTAGGCGCAGTGTGATTTACTACATATTTTGACGTATTGATTGACCTTTCGAGTTTCAGACTGCCTACCTCCACCATGGTGATGACTCACATAGCCGGGCGAGTTCAGAAAACTAACACTGGACCCTCGGATCTAGTCTTGATCTCATTCCAACTTCCCAGTGAGAAGGGACCAGCCCAGAGTGAGGATGAATGTCAGAGTTTGTTAAATGAGCGAGGTTTCCAAGTGAGCCCCTGGGCCCTGGAATCACGGTCTGATTTTTGAAAATAAGGACAATGTCCTCATTTATGGGCTCAGTTCCTAAGCCACTTTCTTGTTTCCATTCATTCATATCTGGCAAATCTTCACCGAGTACCTACTACGCTGTCAGCGCCAGGATTCAACTGTGAGCAAAAGAGTCAGGGTTTCTGCCCCCAAGCAGCTTGGTACCCACATGAATCAAATAACAGCACAAAAATAGAAAATAAAAAACAGTAGCCAATGCAGTGAAAAGAGAGAGACCTGGCAGTCAGAAAATGTTTTGCTGGGACGTGAGCCATCTGGAGAGATCTGAAGGATGTCAGGGATTTAGCCAAGCAAAGAGGACCATGGTGGCAGGAGAGTGTCCCAGGGAGAGGGGCTGGCCCATATGAGGGTCAGAAGTAGAGGGGAGCATGCAAGGCAGGCCAGAGAACTAAAAGGGGTGGTGTGGCCGGGACCCAGAATGGGCAATGTGGCTGGAGAGTTGGCTGAGGGTCAGACTGCACAGGCCCTTGTGGCCCCTTGGGGCTTGGGCCTTGAACCTGCTGGTGAACAGAAGAACCAGCCAGGAAGAGCTGAACATGGACGTGATCGCTGCTCCTGCCTCCTTGACCAGGTGCCTTCCATCCCTAGCAGATTAAACCCATGAAACAGCAGGTCAGAGCCATCACCTTCTCCCCCAGTCAACAAACTCCATGACAGGTTCCTGTAGACAGCCTGCCGGGCCCTCCCAGCTGACAGAGCAGTTCCACAGGCAGGAGGAGGTTGGGAGGAGAGGGCTCCCCAGGTCAGGAGATAGGGCTGGGGCTCAGTGTGTTTATCCTGGGTTTCTAGCACCACCTGCAATCAAGATCAGTACTGGGGAAACTGGAGATATTATTACATGTGCTGAGAAGAATTAGGCTTCAGGGTTGGAATGGCTGGGCCATGCTAGGATGGGATGAGACGTGGTGGGGCTCGGTGGATGAGAGCATGGCGCTGGAGCTGAATGGACCTGGGGTCATGTAAATCCTCAGACAGCGCCTGACGAGAATTAGCTGCCAATGAGTGGCAATTCCTACTACCCCTGCCTGCTCAGTGGCTTAGGGTCTGCAAGATTTCTCAGAGTCTTTGACTAGGCTCTCCAGGGGTCACTGTTTTGCAGGGGTTGGAGCCAGAAGGGTAAACTCAGAGATCAATTGGAGGAGAAACTGCAAGCTTGGACCCTGTCGGGGAAATCCCACTGGGCAGAGAAGATGTTGATGTGCAGCTAGTTCTCCACCTCCCACATTTTCTAGAGCTAAATATAATCTCACAGCCACACACCAAACAACAAAACCAGGATATAGATTCACCAAATATGGAAGTTTTAAAAATGTGTATCCAAGGCGGGAGGAGCCTGTTACCCTGGTCCCAACTGTGAATGAGCCTCTTTCTTTTCAGGAGAAGGTTGAATAGAGAGATACAAGAGGTGGGAGACCCCTTATCTTTATTTCCAGTGCCCTACCCTGCTCCGGCACACAGTAGGGCCTCTGTAAATGGCTGCTGAACAAATGCAGAGCCCCTTTGGCTTCCTAGATACACTATTGGTTCCCAGTTCACCAGTAAACCCATCAGGGCTTAAGCCCTGTCAACTCTCACTTTTAACCCTCAAGTTTTCACCCAAATGAGTTCCTGTCTTTGGTGTCACTCTGTATCATTTAGGGAGGGGGAGTGCTGTCACTTGTTTTCAAGAGAAACACTTTCTTCGTAGCAGGAAGAGAAGTGAAAGACTGGACCTGGGTCTTGGGGAAGAGCGGCCCAGATGGGGAAGTGGGACCTCTCATGAGCCATGGTCCCAGGCCCGAAGGGATGACTGGAAATGAGTGAATCTGGATTTCCATAAAGCATATTACTATGCCTTCCCGTTACATACACACACATGCGCATGTGCATACACATAAACACACATGCCCGCACGCACACACAGTATCTAAGGTTACCGTGGGTTTATTTTTTTTAACAAGAGCCGTCAAAATCCAGGAAGGCATTTGCAGAACTTTGCAGAACCTCAATTCTCATACATATACTTAAGGCCTGAATCAGAATGTTTTTCCATCATGGTCAACAATGTTCTCATTTCTTAAAAAGAAACAAAACACACACACACACACACACACACACACACACACACACACACGAAACCGAAAACATTTCTTTTATTTCATTTTTAAATCCAACCACTTTAGTCAAGGACTAACATTCTGCAACAGACCATTTAATGACTGGAACTCTAATCCTTTCCTGGAGAAATGTCCCTCTCACAACCAAATTGGGGCTTTTGATTAAAATTCCTCCCGATTAAAATCGGCTGGAGAGAACCCGCCTTCTAGTCCCACTGTCCTAGACTAATGATGTCCGAGAAGAAACAAGAAGGGCCTCTGTGGTTTGAGGACCCAAGGGAGTGGTGCCTCGTGTTTGTGTGTGTGGGAGGTGGTCAGAATGCCATGGAGGGTGACATCTGAGCCTTTTAGGGCAAAAAGGAGTTTTGGGGAGAAGTGAGCCTAAGCTGCTGGGGATGGCACCAATCACAGGAAGGGCCTATGGCAGGAACCCAGGGGAAGGATGGAGAAGACTGGCAAGAAAGGCAGGAAGTGGCTGGGTGTCCGGAACTGGGGGAGGCAAGTTGGGGAATGTCAGTGGGCAGACATCAGGGACACCCTGGGGACGGCGGCAGGAAGGGGGGAGGCACGGAGAAAAGAGTCTTAAACTGTACCACCAAAGAGGAGGCCTGCTGGGCTGGCCTCAGCCCTGCATGGGGCTGAAAGGTCAGAGGAGCTGCCAAGGATGTGGCTGGGGGTGGGTTCCAGTCACATAACCCAAGAGCATCTCAAGGGTTACTTCCTAGCCTGTGCATCTGCCACTGGTTCTTGGGGACCCCGTAACTACAGAAAGTCATGCTGGGCCTTGGCTCATCTTTCTATCCCCCACTTTGCCAGATCCCACACTCCACCCGCGGCAGATAGAACAACAGCCCTCAAACATGTCCATGCTCTAACCCCTGGAACCTGTGAAAACGTTACTTTACAAGAGGATTTTCACAGGTGTGATTAAATGCCTTGCAATGGGGAGATGGTCCTGAATTATCTGGGTGGCTCCATCTAATCAGAAGGGGTCCATGAAAGTGGAAGAGGGAAGCAGAAGAGGTCAGGGTGATGTGGTATGAGAATGGGTCAGCCCACCACTGCTGGTTTTCAAAATGGAAGAGGGGCATGAGCCAAAGGATGCAGGCAGTCTCCGGAAGCTGGAAAGGCCTGCATAAAGCTAGCCTACGGATTCTTCCTTAGAGTTTCCAGAAAGAACAGCAGGCCTGCTGACATCTTGATTTTAGTCCATTGAGACCCATGCTAGCTAGACTTCTGACCTATAGAACTGTAAAACGGTAAAGGCTAGACTTCTGACCTATAGAACTGTAAGATGGTAAGTGTGTGTTGTTTCAAGTCACTAAATTGATAGACATTGTTATAGCAGCCATGGGAAATGACATACCACCTGATGTTCTAGACACAGGGTACTGACCAGTCTCCACACGCAACTTTGTGACTTCACTTAGGATGCTCTCTGCCTGGAACACTCTTGCCCAGCTTGTCTGCCTGCTAAATACCCACTTAAAACAACACTCCGCTCAATAGCTGGGGCTCCCAATAGCAACTCCTATCCCTATTTATCCCCCATCATGAGCAAAGGCACAACGACTCTAGTCTCCTTGCTGCTCCCTACAGTTTCCATCAAAGCACCGACATCCACCTGCTGATGTAGCTCCTGCCAGGATGTCAGCAGCTGCCTGAAAGTGCAGGCTGTCTTATTCCTCTGTGTATTTCTGGCACCTTGCACAGGGCCCACCATTCAGTAAATAATGGATGGACAGGAGGACATGGTAGAGGGTAACTGAATGGACAGAGGTGTCCTAGCCCAGAGTTAAGTGTACAAGTTCTGCATCTGAATCTTGCATTTGTGTCCTGGCTCCTGCACTTCTTGGCAGTGTGACCTTGGCAGGTTATTTTACCTCTGTACTTTGGCTTTCTCTTCTGTAAAGTGGGGATAATAATAGGACCTACTTGGCCAGGTTGTTAGGGTTAAATGAGTTAACCTGAGTAAAATGCTTGCAACACTGCCTGGCCCAAGGAAATGGATCAAAAGATTGTATCTCCTATCATGACTGTGTGATCCAGCAGAGGATACAGAATGGGAAGGGAAGCAGCTGAAGCCAGGGCCAAGGGAGTGGCAACAAGGCTGCATAAATCTAGCCTAGAACCTTCACTAGATACTACCTGGGACTCACATTTCCACCTCCAGGTTGCTCTGCTAGAATCTGGTTCTGGGACTCATGGGGTGGATGCAGCAGAGGAAAGGAGGCCTAGCATGGAACAAAAAAAAGCTGTAGATCTTCATCAATTTTGCTGCTGTAGAGAATGCAATCAACTCATCACTAGGAGAGAGGCAAGTTTTATGAGCAACCAGTTAAAGGCTAAAGGTTAACTGGAGTCATTTAAATGACATGCATATTTCCTGGCTTTGCACAGCGCTGGAAAACCCCAATTGCATTTAGAAAAACACAAAGCATATACAACTCAAAGGCCTGCGTATGGGTAATGAAAACAGATGAATGCAAAAGATAATTTGGATGTGCCAAGCTGAAAACCAGGAAGTTGCATGGAACTTTTTTTTGCATAAGGATTTGGCAGGGAGATGAGAGATCTATTGAACCTGGTATAAAAATGGTGACCCCACCAGACCAGGGAGGAAAGAGGGGAAGATGGGATGAGAACTTTTAGCTCCTAATTATAGGCAACTGACTTCCAAGCCTCCTCTTCTGCCTGTCTGCTGTTTTTACAACTCTGCCTGAAGCAGAGCAGGCTGCTTTCAGGACAACCAGAGAGTCAGGGATAGGATGAGGTTTCAGTGCTGCAGAGACTACCAGCTCTGCAAGGGTCCCCCTGGCCCAGCCCATGTCAATCATAACCAGGGCCAAGCACATGGCTGCCTGAGCACGTGTGTAGCTGGGGGAGAGGGAGGTGGGGCTGTAGGGCTGCGGGGGGAAGAGGTTGGGAGGCCCAGCCCCTTACCCAGGCCCTTCTTCTCTCCAACAAGGTGACCCAGGCTTGACAGGTAAAGTGATTGTCTTCAACTAAGATGAAGGCTTGCTGCACGCAGAGTTAACTTAAACTCAACTGTGCACGTTTAGGAAGGGAAAGGGGAGAGGAACATAACAGCTTAAATACTACATAGGCCGCTCTGGCTACCACCCCACCGAAGGATTGAGCCTGAGGGGCAGGTGGAACTCTGTGCCTCCCAGGGGGCCCCTCCTGCCTCTCTCCTGAGCACCCCTCCAGTGCCCAGTGGGAGTCTCCCAGGGAGATACCTGCTCTCATACAATGCAGCCTCCCCCTGCTGGTGAGCAAGGACAGGTCTCTTTCAGCCCTGCAGTGAAGACCAGCAGTGTCAGATGCCTTGCGAGATGTCACTCTCCTACAGGTCACCTTTCTGAGGGATTTGTAAGGGTGATTTGGACGGCACAAGGTTTCCACCTGGGAAGCAGACATCAGAACCTAGAGAGAGACGTGACTACCATATCATGTCAGCAAAGCTGGCCTCCCTGACAACATCTGGTTGACTAGGAGGAGGTGGGCAAAGAGAGCTCCTAGAAGGACTGGAATGCATGGAGAGCAGCAAGTACAGATTGAGTGTTCAGTTCCAGAACATTCCCATTCTGTCTAACCCAGTGATTATCAACACTGGTTGTACAATGGAATCCCCTAGGGAGCATCGAAAAATAGAGAAGCCAGGGCCCCATCCCCAGAACAAGTGAATCAGAACCTTCCGGAGTGGCGTCTGGGAACGGACAGTTTCCAAGTGATGCTAAAGTGATTTCAAAGCACAACTCGGGTTGTATCTCCATTGTCTCCCTCTTCTGACACAGAGAGCCCCAGGCCAGAAATAGCCAGACCACCAGCCTTCCCACTACCCACCCGCTGCCCGGGCCCTGTCTTGTCCTACGGAGACAGAAGCAAGTTAGACCCCCTGAGAGCAGTTCCTCTGCCGTGTGGCCGCACACAAGGGCAGCATGGCAAACCAATTTTCACTTTTATTTTCAGGCAGGTCAAAGTGAAATGACAATTTAAGCTTTTAAATGTCCCAAGATCAGTAGCCTGTACATTTCTTAAAGGCTCAGCAGAGCAAACAACATTTGACATTCATTTGAAAAATCAGTCCAGACAGTCTACTGAGCCCCACAGCATGCTGGTCACAGGAGTCCTGAAGTCTTAAATCAGGACATTCTCTTAACTCAGAGATTCAATGGTCATTCCGTGTTATTCCAGGCGCTTCCTAGGCCTCCACTTAGATCCTTTCTTAGAATTCTAGGTGGAACACTAACCTGAATGAAACATATCTCCTCCTTAAGAGAGGGAGGGAGAGAGGTACTGGTCCCTTTCCCCATTCCTGTTTTTTCTAGTGGGGACTGGGCTGGGCTGCTGGTGAGGCTGGGCTGACAGCAGAGTGGGCCTGCTAGCAGGATAGGTGCTGGGGAACGTGACACTGGCATCCTGGCCTGGGGGAGGGGACAGCACAGGTCAGAAGAGCTGTTCCTGTCGTGGACCTTTGGTAAAGGTCACGCTGTCTGTTGCTGCTTCAGTCTCCCCAGAGATTTGTTTGGGGTGTTCTGTGGTTGATGAGATATTAGGGCCAGAAGCCAATCCTCAACTCCTGAGGCCAGAGCAGTCCTGTGTTGTCCCTGTGGCAGGGCAGGGTGGTGGAGGTGGGCGGGAAACTGTCGGCTTTGGGGTGAGGAGCCCTGTGTAGGCAGAGCCCCAGACAGACTCATAGAGTGGGTTGGAGTGAGGGATGTCTTGAAACTCAACGTTAACCCTCAACCCCATTCCCCCCACGAATTCCTATTTCCTGTGACAGCTCACTGCCCTCCCCCGCCAGCCATGAGGTTAAGGAGGCTGACTTCGGTAGTACCTCAAGGGAGTGGGGGCTTGGGAGCCACTCTGAAGCCAGCAGCCCAGGTGGGATTTTCCATGTTCCTATGGCTGGGGTAGCTGGGTGGGGAGAGAGGGGAGGAGATGGAGGAGGCACTCATTATACAGGCCCTGCAGATCACAGACAGGAGACTTGGAGCTGCCCTGAGATGAGCAACCAGGGTCTCTGGAGGGTTCTGCTGGACAGTTTAAAAGGTTACAATGGGCTGATGGTGGAGAAAGGGCAGTGGAGGAAGCTGGCATCCCAGTCAGAGGGTGGTTTCCAGAGTCAAAACCAGGGTGGAGGCGATGAAGGCGGGGAGCAGGGACAGATCTGGGTCTATCTAAT
>NW_005871224.1:1680031-1701684 GCF_000147115.1 Myotis lucifugus | reverse complement strand
GATGAGAGAAGACGATAGTACACCCCAAGGCTTTGGCTTGAGCAACGAGAAGGCCGGAATTCCTGTTTATTAGTGGAGGAAGACTCAAGTTTGAGGAGCTTCTCTGCTGGCCTTTGCTGGCTGGGCCCTCTGCTCAGCACACCAGGCAGCTCCTCTACCTCCTGACAGCCCCCTGCGGTACAGACAGAGATGGGTGAGGTAGGGGGAATGCCAAGGCTACACAGCCTGTGAGTGCCAGGGCGGGACTCCATCACCCACTGGAGCCCCATCTGCTTCCCTGGCCACCTGTATCCAGAACCCACCCACCTCCCGAGGGCTGTGATGTGCCTCAGAAGATATTGCTCCTTGAGCAAATCTAAGCCACCAGGTCCCTTGTTATGGGAGAAATCAAAACTTCGGTCCCATTTTCAAATGTGTGGAAAGGACTGGGATTTGGAAAAAAAAATACTTAAATTGTAGAGTACCTTCAGCAGAAACTATCATTTTTATAGGCTGAGAAGGAAAAAGCTCAAAACCCAGTCTCTACTACTCAAATGCCTCATTTCCCCAATACTCAGAATGGAATCTAGAAATTCTGCTTTGTAGAGGAAAAAAAAATGACTTCTGTCTTTTTCAGAAGAACTGTCCTAGGACTGCTTCAATACATAACCAACAAGAGGGCACAGCCATTAGGTGACCTTGTGATTTCAGCAGAACATGTCTCTCTAATGCAGCTCAATTATGATTGTAAGTTTATAAAACAGGGAAAGATTACAGGAATATACATTAAACCACATCAATGAGCGCTACTGAGAAAAAAAATAGGTTCAACAGACAGGTACCAATCAAATAATCAATACGCAGGAAACAGCTACATTACCCTGCTTTAAAAGAACCAAATAATGTTGCAATTGGATTTACTTAAAAATTTTCCACTTGAACAAAACTGACAGCTGTATTATAATCACATTTCCAGTCACTTTATAAGATACAAATTTCATTTCTCCATATTTCTACTTCATTTCTGAAAAGGGGCCAGCAACATTATTCATCAAGCCCACGGAGAAGGAGCCTAATCAGAGAGGGGGGGGCGACGCTGTTAATTCCATGTTTTCCGTTCCCTTAGAGAATTGGTGGTTTAATTCAGACATGCTTTTTTTCTGATCAGTCTAGTTCAGGTCCTAGTCTCAAAGAGATGCGGGGGGACGGGAGGGGGGGGTGAGTATTTTAGCCCTTAGGTAAAATGATTTGGGATAGTGCAATGTTGAAATGAGACAATCTATATTTTTAGAAAACACCAAGGTGGGTGTAAGAGTCTTGGTATATTTCATTGGTGGGGAAAAGTCTGCATTAGGAAATTGCTCATTCAAATGTATGAGAATGATGAGCAAACATCATTCTTTCAACACAAATCCGACTGCCCCAAATTACTCAACATTTAGAAACATAATTTTTGTGTTAATGAAAATGCCTTAAGTGTTTGAGTAAAGTGACTGCTAAAGCTTTAGTCAGTTCAATCCAACGAGCCCTCTTCGAATGCGTACTACGTGCCAGGCCCTGTGCCCGGCACTAGGGCTAGAAAACAAAGTGGCCAGTGCATGTGTGAGGTGCTTGGGGAGAGAAGAGGAGGAGGGGGGTTACCTAATTAATTCTGCAGTGAGGAGGGAGGAGGTTGGGAAGGAGGTCTGGGAGGGCAAGCCAGGCAAAGGGGACAGCCTGGGCAACGGGCTACAGGCGAGAAGCGGCAGGCAGGCTGGGTCCAAGAGCATGCAGGCGGCATCACAGCCAGGTGGGCTCAGATATAGTGAGATGGAAGGCGGGAGAGGAGGGACAAGGCTAAGTGTGGCAGGTCTGAAAGTTTACAGCAGGGGAGTGATGGTAGGATAACTGTGTCTTTTAGACACAGGCAGCAGGGTAGATGGACCAGTGGGGCAAGGCCATGGGCGGGAACCCCACAAGGGAGACACTGGCTATGGGGAGCCTGGGGTGGGGTGGGGGCAGAGCTGCAGAGGTGGAATGCCTGGTGACTTCCTGGATGTGGATTAAAGCGGGTTCAGGAGTGGTTCCAAGTTGGCCGGTCAGGTGACAGGCAGGTGGGGTGCCCACCATGGTGCTCTGCCACATGTCTACATGTGAGGAGACCCAGTGTAGACGGCATTACTTTTGTTGTTGTTAATCCTCACCCACGGATATTTTTTCCATTAATTTTAGGGAGTGGAAGGGGAGATGGGAGGCAGGGGGAAGAGAGTGAGAAACATCAATGTGAGAGAGACACATCGATGGGTTGCCTCCTGCACGAGCCCTTCAGTGAGCGGGCTGATGCTCTATCCACTGGGCGACACCAGCCAACGCAAGGACTGCATTACTTTTAAAGACAAAACACAGCAGGAAAGTGTAGGCCGAAGAGCCACAAAACTACACTTGCCTGGAGAGTGGGCTTCAAGGGTTTCATGTTAACAACATTGGCCCACTTCAGCGCCAGCACTACACAAACCACTTCTTAGGGGCTCCATGCCTGAACACTTGAACTAAACTGCCCCCGAGGAACCATCTGGGCCTGAATCATGCCTTCCCTGAGGTTTCAGTTCTTCTCCAGTCAGCCAGCACCCACTTTCCTAAAAGTCATCTTTCCAAGAAACTGACCATCTAGTTAACAAGCCTGTGTGACCTCCTCCACGTTTCAATGCATTCCATGGACAGAAGAGGAGGCTTGGCTTTGTCAGACTCCTACCGGGAAAGGAGTATAATAAGAAAAGAGTTTAATGCCGGATGTGTAGTCCCAGATGATGAATGCTGATGACTGTTTTTACTAGGAAAGCTCTGCACATGGAAGACGCTGCTGAGCTGTGTTTTTTTTTCAATTCTAAATTTTCTTTGCAACTTTCTTTTTGTTGTTGTTGTTCACACTATTACAGATGTTCCCCCATGCTACTGAGCATTTTTGATGGATTCTCTCCTTTAATCTACAGAATAACCCTGAAGCGAGCACAATCACCCCCACTTCACAGATGAGGAAAAAAAAGCTGAGAGGTTAACTAGTTTGCTCAAGGTCACACAGCTGGGATTCAAACCCAGGTTTTTCTGATTCCAGGGCCCTAGTTCTTAAACATTACATTCCTCATTAATTCAATGTTCAATTTTCAAGAATGTTGATTTTTGAATGTAGATTTCCCTCTTGCTACTCCTTTGGCTTTTACTTTGAAAACTTTCAAACTTCCAGAAAAGTTTAAAGAATAGTACAGTAAACACATATATGCCCTTCACCTAGATTCATAATTAATAGTTAGCTGCATTTGCATCCTCTCTCACTACTAATATACCCACACACTCACACATTTTTATTATGTGAATCATTCCAAAGCTGTCGGCAGCATGACATTTTACCCCTAAACACTTCAGTCCGCATTTCCTAGGAATAATGACATCTCTCACAGAACCACAACATCAGTATTACACCAAGAAGTATAAGACCTACCTCAATTTTATTATCTAATCACAGCTATATGTAAAATTTCTCCAATTTTACAAAAAAATGTCCTTTAAAGACACAACCCTCAATCCAAGACCCAATCCAAGTGGATAGCTGTCGTGTCTCTTTTCATTTCAATCATCTAGGACAGCACCCCAGCCCTCCCTATATTTTTGATCTTCCATGACATCCACACTTATAAAAAGTTCCAGTCAGTTGTCTTCTAGAATGTTCCACATTCTGGACATGTCTTTCACAGTCTGCATTATTTATAGGCTATTTTCTAATTTTCGCCAGGATGAGGCACATGACAATGACTGGAACATCAGCAAAAGAAGGCAACAGAGAGAACTGACAGATAGGACCACAAGAAAAGAAAATCAATGAGCTCACATTTTCAGGGACTTACACTCAAACCACATAACTGGCTTGGGGAGCTTCATAACACTCTTGCTGGAAACAAATCTCTAGGCAGCCAGATGATACACAACCAGGGACTTCCACTTGGTCTAAGAGATCTGGCCTGCAAGGGCACCGGGACAAAGCATGAAGGGAGATAGGAACTGGGGAAATGGGGGAATACTGCAGAATCATTCATGACATTCACAGTCATATTTGTCAACAAACGAAAGAATAATAAAGAAAGGAACTTGGTCCAGAATTCAAACGGGGAGGGAGAATTTGGAGTATGGCTGCCACACGGGGCTTCTATAAGCCTAGTAAGCGTCCCCAGCTGCACTTGTTCTGCAGAAGAAGCAGTTTGCAGGTGGGCACAAGCAGAGCAAAGGCTCTGAGGTGGGAACATGCCTGGTGTGTCTGAAGAACAGCGAGGAAGCAGAGAAAAGCCAGGTGGTGCCAGATGGCGCTAAGCCTTGTAAGTCACCATAAAGGTCTCCGCTTTTAGTCGGAATGACTGGAGGCTACTTTGAGTACAAGCAGGACATGATCTGACATATTTTGAGAGGATAACATTGGACACTGTATCGAGAATTAACTATAGGGGACAAGGCAGAAGCCAGTGACTGGCTAACAGGCGATTCTAACAAACCAGGTAAGTGATGTTGGTAGCAAAACCAGGTGTTCAGGGCTGGGGTTGGAAGAGATGGTCAGAACCTGGATATACTAGTATTTGGAAGGGAGAGCCAAATAGGTATCCTGACCAACTCGAAGTCCAGTTTGAGAGAAAGAAGGGAGTCAAGTATGAGCCTCAGGATGGAGTTCCACCAACTGGGAGATGGAAAGGCTGTGGGAGGCAGGTTTGTGGGGAAGATCAAGTTCCACTGGGTTCATGGTAAACGTGAGGTGCTGAGCAGGCAGTTGGGTCCTCAGGTCTGGGGTTAAGTGGAGGCTCATGGCTGGAGACAGAGTGAGACGGTGAGAAGGGCGCATGCCCAGGAAGAGAGGCAGCCAACTGCTGCCTGTGGGTGTGGAGGCTCCATGGACAGACTGTCCAATTTTCAAAGTGATAGATAGCTATGTTTGTACAATAAAATATCCTGATTTAAAAATGTTGGCAACATTTAATATAAAATTTAATGGAAAGTGCTCCATCAGCCTACAACTGTGGGCCTATCTGCCTGAGGGCCAGTAGTTTGCAACCGCTATACACAGCTTATTGTTCTGCCTTACAATAATCCTGCAAAGATGGGCATTGCTGCTCTCATTTTGTCAATGAGGGAACCGAGGCTCAGAGAGGCTAATCAATTTGTCCAAGGTCACACAGCACGGAAGAGGCAGAGCTACGATCAGATGCCAGATCTGTCCTCTCTTAAGTCTGTATTTTTCTGGGACCCAAGGTTCCACCATACCTTCAGCTTCTTCTTAAAGAGGCAGGTCTGGGCTAGAAACAGCCAGAAGGAGAGCAGATGGAAGGTCCATAGCAGCCTGCCTTGCCAAGGGACAAGCACAACTAAAATAGTGTTACTATTGTTAATAATTAGCTTCAAAGGCATGATGGCTTGGGTTCCAGGGAACAAGCTAGATCAAACAGGATGGGCTTCCCTGAAATACAGTCCCTGCACTAGGCCATAGAGCAGAACACAGCAGCACCCAAGAACAATTCGCTACGGGTATGTGAGAAACACATGGGCACCACCTTTTGGACACTTCTATAAGATGGTTCTTGCATGCTTGGTATCCCAAGGGAGCTCTCTGCTGTAACTATTTGCTCCCACCAGGTCCATAAATCTTCTCTTCACACTGAGGCCCGAGGGGCTCTCTGAGGTGCAAATCTGATCATGTCACCGGTTAAAAACTCCTCTCACTGTATTTAGGATAAAATCGAATCTTTGATACATCTACAATAAGCATGTCAAACTCAAAGGCTAACATGGGCCAAATAAACAAGGTTTAAGTTTATGTGGGCCACAAAAAAACAAAAGCTTCAATTTTCATAGAAACGTAGGTTTATTTGGATAGAGACATGCTGAATACAAAGGGCTGAAATAAATGAGTCATCATTAACACAAAATAATAGAACATTTTAATAAAAATTAATATTATTTCCTGAACATTAACTTACCAGACACTGAGTAACTGCACAAATTAATAAGCGTAACACAAATAAACCTATTTTCCTTGTTCTCCGAAAGTTAAATATTTCCTGTTGCGCACACCAAACAAGTCAGTCTAAGACTAATTATGTGGCAATTGGCTGCTAGTATTAGTGGAAGAAATGGTGCGCCTGCGCATAAGGCACAAGGGAAATGAATGCAACAAGATTATAGTAATCAGTCATTAGCGAACGCTGTAGTTCGTTATTAGTAATTATGTATAATAGGATATTGTAAAAATTAAGTCACAAAATTTTTATTGAAATGCTTCTTACATACCATTATATTGGCTGGGCCGCAAAAATATTCGTTGTGGGCAGCATGCAGCCCATGGGCCGTGAGTTTGACATGCTTGATCTCCTTAGCCTTATTGCACCAGTTTTATTTATCTCCTGCCTGCCCTTTGGCCACACTGCTATTTCTCATCTTCCTGACCTCCCCATTAGCCCCAGGGCCTTTGCTTTTGCAAAGTTCCCTCCTCGCACCCACATCCACACCCAGCCCTTAGATGGGTCTCTCTGACCTCTGGGCAGGTCATTCCCGTTACCTGATCCTACAGAACTTAGCACAGTGGCATCTGACTTTGGTCTGTGTGATGCTGTGATCAGTGCTCGCCTCCCCCAGAAGAAACTGAATCAGTAAAAACAGACATTGGCTTTCGCTTTTGTCATTGATCTGCACTTGACATTTTTTTAAGACACCCATTAAAGCACAGTACATGGGCCTACAGTTAGTCCCACTGCTGTTTCTTGGAAAGACTTTCCCTCATTCTGAAATGATGTCCTGTCCTTTCTTTTATGAAATGATAATGCATAAATGCTTTTTTTCTGAATATGACTACTTGGTGAAATAAAAAGTTGGCAATCCCATCCCCAGAGGTTTGTTGGGTTTTATTTTTGTTTGGGCATTTCCCTGGGCTGTGAAGTCCCAAGGTCTCCGAACCACTTCCATACTATGCTAGATATTCTCTAGGCCCGCAGCCCTGGCAAATGTGTCCAGTCTGGTGAGGAATCAGATCTAGAGTACAAAGACCTGCTTATCTGTGCACATCAGCCTGGAGGGCTGGGCTTTCTCACAGACCGCTGGACCTAGGATTCTAACAAGCTGCTGCAAGGCCTTGAGGAACAGCCCTCTTGGTTACAAAGCAGAAGTGGAAGTGCCAACAGCTTTGGAATGGTTACATGAGTGGAATATTACACAAGTTACTAAACACAGTAAATCTGAAATCTATGAAATAACGTGGAAAACAGCTTCTGAGGCGAACAAGAGGTTTCCAACTCACTCCCTAGACATCGTGGCCAAGCCGCCTTCTGGCACCTCTCACCTGGCCACCAACTCACCCCTCATCTTCTGTTTGGAACATTCTCTTTCCCCAGGGCTGGGCCTCAGATTATGGAATCACCATCCCCTCACCCTTTGCTGTCTAATTGCTCCCAAGCTCAGAACCCAGAGTCGAGCTAACTCTCCAGCATCCCCACGGTGGATTAGTCACAAAATGCTGCCCCCAAACTGTGGCCCCATTCCCCTTTCCACTGTCATCAGCCCGTGGGAACCTGCCACAGCCTCCTAAATGGCCTCCCTGCAGTTGTGCCAGGCAGTGTTCTAGGCACTTCACCAATATTAACTCATTTATTCCTCCCAACAACTCCCATTTTACAGATGAGAAAACTGAAGCATCAAGAGATTAAGTTACTGGTCAAAGGTCACACACTGGCAAGTGGCAAGGGCAAAGCTGGGATTTCATCCTGGACACAGTCTGGCTCCCAAGTTCATGCTCATAACCCTATGCTCTGGGGCCTCTCTAGCCCTGGCATGGTTCACAGGCCCCTGCTGGGACTGCCTGACCTGGCGGTTACAGTTCTAGAAGTGCACTTGCAGGACACATGTCCCTCCAGCAACCCTCTGATGGCTTCCCTCTAATTTTTGTTTGTTTGTTGTTTTCCACTGAGTTTTAGAGAGAGTGGAAGGGACAGGGAGAGACAGAGAGAGAAACATTGGTGTGAAAGAGAGACATCGATTGGTTGCCTCCCTCACGTACCCCAACCAGGGCCGGGGATTTAAAAAAATATATATTTGTATTGATTTCAGTGAGAGGAAGGGAGAGGGAGAGAGAGATTGAAACATCAATGATGAGAGAGAATCACTGATTGGCTGCCTCCTGCATGCCCCCTACTGGGGATCAAGCCCACAACCCGGGCATGTGCCCTTGACAAGAATCGAACGCAGGACCCTTCAGTCCGAAGGCCGACGCTCTATCTATTGAGCCAAACCAGATAGGGCAGGTCTGGGGATTGAGCCTGCAACCGAGATACGTGCCCTTGATTGGAATTGAACCTGGGACCCTTCAGTCCGCAGGCCAACACTATCCACTGAACCAAACCGGCTACGGCTGTTGGCTTCCCTCTACACTAGAATTGAGATTTGGCTCATCTTAGGTCTTCCTCCCCTTGCTCCTTACCTGCCAGACACAACAGCCTCCTTTAGGATCTTAGGACACACCAAGCTTTGTCCCATCTTCCAGCCTCACCTCGCCATCACCTCTAACTGGTGGGCCTCATTCTTGCATTTTCTCATAGAATCTTCTGGTCCCTCCTATACAGCACCTCTCTGGGGAGGCCCTCCTTAATCAGCCTACCAGGTCTTTCCTCCTAGCTACTCCCTAGCACAGGACCCTGTTCATGACCTCACAGAGCCATCTGAAAGGTCGTGCATTTACTTCCTTCACACCTACTGCTCTCTCAGCTCCCCTCTCCCCCATCAAACTAGAAGTATCATAAGAGCAGAGACCAAGTCTGGCTTTAGCTCACTATCACATCCCAGCTCCCAGCACTGTGCCTGGCATACAACAGGCACTCAATGTAATTGAACAAATGGATGGATTTCACTGAATGGATTTCATAAATGGGCTTTAAAAATCAGAATACAATCAGGTGCATGCAGCACAAAGCATGGCTACAACATGTAAAAGTCAAGTGCCCATGTGGATAAGGCTGGGAAGGAAACCAGATGGTTCCTGAGGATGCCTGGTTGCCTGTATCTCCCTAGGATGTCTGGGTAATGGGGGAACTTCCTCTACCATGATTGCCTCTGTTATCTGGAAACAGGCAAGACTCCTTCGAAAGGCTCCAATGCCAATCCAGGCAGGAACCTGGCTTCTCCTTGAAGTCTGCTTGTCCTCAGAGCACTACCAGGACTGCTGGTCAGTAGGCCTACTGGTGAATGTGCAGTGTGCCTTGCCTGGACAGGGGGTGCAGCTCTCTTCATCTCAGCCCAAGCAGCCAGAACTGCCTTTCTTGCCCCCAAAACACTGCCATCATACAGGTGTTGTACTGGTTTGAATATTTCAGGATACGTTCCTAAAACATTGTTAAAGCGGAAAAGGCCCGCCCCTTGGTGCCCCACAGTATGAGTTACATCTCGATACTTAGCAGCTACAACAGGGACGACAGCCAGCTCTCGTTCACTGAGCACCTACTATGTGCCAAGCACAGTGCTGTGTGCTGTATGTGCATGTTCTCATTTGATCTTCAACAGCCTTTGCAAAGTCTTTTCGAACCATCTTAAAGGCAAGGCCACTGGGCCTCACAAGCATGAAGACCCCGAGCAAGATCACAAAGCTGATTACTTCCAACTATGCCAGAGACTGCAAAATCAAGTGTCAATGGGGCCAGGGTGGCAGAACACAGGAGAGCACAGGCCCCAGGTCTGACTCTATCCAGATGAGCAGAGAGGCTAGAGAAGCTCACAATTTGCCATGATGGCAACCAATTCAATTAAGATTAACCAAAGTCCCTATCTATTAGAAGTATTTATAGATGCAATAATATGATGTCTTCCATTAGCTTTTATACACTGTCAGGGGGCATATTATAATTTGAGAAATGGTGGGGCAGATACAATGAGACTGTACTGTGCAAAAGGGTAATAACTGTTAAAGCTGAAGACTGGGCTTATGGAGATTCATGTTGTTCTCTCTAAAGAAATCTAATCTACTTTATCTAGTCTATTTTCTCTTCCCTTTCCCCTTTCTTTCTTCTTTCCTTCCCAGCCTTATCCACATGGGCACTTGACTTTTACATAGTTGTAGCCATGCCTTGTGCTTCATGCACCTGATTGTATTCTGATTTCTTCCTTCTCTCTCTTTCTCCTTTCCTTCCATTTTCCTCCCTCTCTCCCTTTTTCCCTCCCTCCCTCCCTCCTTGGCAGCCAGTTTGTGACCTCTGCCCCCACCACTCTCTACAATGAAAACAAGACAGGCTTTAAGGACAGTTTGCTTCCTTCTGGAGGACTGATAACAGGTTGATGCATCTTTGATGATCCTTGTCAGAAGTCACCCCACCAGAGCTCACCTGCTGTACTTGGCCTAGAGGCCTGCTGCTGGTCAGCAGGCATGTGAGATGGCTCCTGAGTACTCATGAACTGTGGTTTCTTATCAAAGTGTGACAAGCTTAGTAAATACACTCTTCTGTCACCTCTTCCTGCTGTACAGAGCAAGCATTTCTTTAAGTGTGTCAGACCATATCACCTTAGATAAAAGTTGACCAACCCTAAACTTTTCTCCCTGACTCAGCTTCCTTTTTTGTTGTTGTTGTTAGGGAAACAAAACACTAAGCTCATAAGAAGTGTGTCCAGCTTCCAATCATTTACCAAATACAAATGCTTCCGCCTACATTATGATGCCTCCTTCATTTTGTACAAACGGAGGACATCTTGTGAGACGCAAAGCATGCTAATTTCCCCCAGTGGAAGATGAGATGGGGCTCAAAAGGAATAGGCTCCACTTCCAGCTCCGGGCATATGACCCCAGCCTAGCCAATCACTGAGTTGAATTCCTCTGGCCATTCCAGCATTTAAAAAAAATCATACACACACACACACACACACACACACACACACACACACCAACACAGGTCAACAACACGTGTAGAGCTTATTCTATGCCATGTACTTGCAAAATCCGTAATTCCTAATATTTTCTGGATGGCATCCTCTTTAACAAAGACATAATTTGCAACCTGACTGGGTAAAGATAGACAGCCATTACTTTCTTAATGGCCAACTCCCCAAAAAGGCTCAGTTAAGTGACCTCAACTAGCAATATAATCAATTAAAATTGATAAGTGAAATACTTTTAACCTTTATTTCAGCAGGCCATTCTTGGCGGGAGAGGGAGGAAATGTGAGTTCCCAGCATAAAATTTAATTCCATTTTCAAATAGAATACAGTAGCCCCCTTTAAAGCAAGCTGTTTCCCTTTCTTTCTTTGAATCAAATCAGAAAAAGACTGGTTTGTAGTTCTCTAGAAAACTTGATCAATTTAAACCCTTACAGAACCCACTATGGCCATTTCTCAAAAACGAAAAGCCAAAGGAGATGGGCATAGAGCACAGAGGGAACATAGCTTCTTTGTTCTTCCAAGAAAAAAAAAGAAAAGAACATGAAGAGGCATAAAAAGAAGCTAGACAGCCAGGTAAACGCATAATAACCACGTACTCTGCTCTTCGTATGCTTCACCTCATTTAATTCACGAGTGATTCTGACAACAATTTCCTGAGAATAGTTATATGCTAGACACATTTGGTCAAGTCACATTTCTTCTTTTTTTTTTTTAATCCTCATCAGAGGATATTTTTTTTCATTGCTTTTCAGAGAAAGTGGAAGTGAGGGGGAGAAAGAAACATCGATGTGAGAGAGCAATACAGGTATGTGCCCTTGACTGGGAATCGAACCCAAGACCCTTCAGTGTGAGGGTTGACACTCTAACCACTGAGTCCACCAGCCAGGGCTCAAGTTACATTTCACTCAAGTGTCAAAACAGCCCCAAATATAAAGAAGGTCATCTCCATTTTCCAGGCGAGAAAACAGATACTGTAAGGGTTTCAGTCATTTGCTCAAGGGCAGGAGTATTTGGCTTGAAAGCCAACCCTCAGTGGGCTATATCATGATCGCTGGTCACACAATTGAATCGTTTTGTCAAAACTAATTCAATTGTACACTAAACTTGGTGAATTTTATTGGCTGTAAATTATATTTCATAAAGCTGATTTAAAACAAGGACCCCTCTCCTCATACTACACAACAAAGAATGGCATTTGCTGTTCCTGCTTGCTCAGGTTCCATTTCTTCTTTACAAGTTTCCCATGAAGGTTCTTTCCTTCCTCTCTCAAGTGATGGGGCTCAAAAGGAACAGGCTCCACTTCCAGCTCCGGGCATATGACCCAGCCTAGCCAATCACTGAGTTGAATTCCTCTGACCATTGACTGGTTCAGGGATGGTCATATGACCCACGCTGGGCCAATGAGAGCACTGCCCTGGACTTCTATAAAAGGGAAAGAGTAGCTCTGTTTCTGTCAGGGCTGCTTAGCTGCTTCAACAGATCTTGGAGCTGCTGATGGCCACTGGTCTCACTTGGTGAGAGCCCTCCTGAGGATGAATCCAGAACAGAGGAAAGCAGAGCCGAGAGATGCAGGGTAGTAGCTTCCTGATGATACTGCTTGAGCACCTAGATCCAGCCATCCCCGAAGGCAGCTAATCCTGGACTTTCTAGTGACATCAGCCAATTCCCCTTGCTTTTTCCTTAAGCAAGCCTATGTTAGGTTTTCTGTCCATTATAATTAAAGAGTCCTAATATACTACAATGCCTTTAAGAATCAGAAAACCATCTTGTCTGCTCCCTAGCAAATCGAGGAAAGAGAGAGCTATGTAGACACATGAGGAGGGTTATGGTAAAATGATCAGGCTTTATACCTTTTGTCTCCTTTAAATCTCAGCCTCATGCTGCAGTGTATTAAATAAATAGTCCAAGGATTCAGGTTGAGCACAGTTTTCTGGCCTCCAAAGCTTTTATTCCTGTCTACCTAAATACTGGTGATTTGCTTCCTTTTGTTTTTTAATCTTCACCCAAGGATATGTTTGGGGGTGTGGGGGGTAGGAGAGAGAGAAAGAAACATTGATTGGTTGCCTCCCATATGCACGCCCCAACTGGGGATTGAACCTGCAAACCAGGTATGTGCCCTGACCAGAAATTGAACCGTAACCTTTTGGTGTACGGGCTGATGCTACAATCAACTGAGTCACCCGGTCAGGCTGTGATTTGCATTTTTGAAAGCCCTTTTTTTTTTTTTAAGCAGCAGAACCCTTTAATCGTTGGATTCATACAGAAAACCCTTAATAGACAAAACCAATCAAACTGATGCTGCTATGATTGCATGGAGGACGGAGATCCTGGAGCTTGAGGATCCCCAAAGCCCTGGCACAGATCTTTTACTAAACCACCTGCACAGCTCCGCCTGGTCTCCAGAGAGCAGAACCCGCAAGCCCAGAATCAAAGTGCCTAGAATCTGGGTCCCCTTCTTCAAAAGTTTTATGGGACATGCACACTCTATTACCAAGGTCACACATCAACACCAGTACAAAATGCAGGTCACACACCGACCCTTCCAGTGACGCGTGAGTCAGCACCACAGTGTCCCCCCTGCTGTGACTCAGAGGCCAACTCACTGAGATCTAGGACGTCATCGGTTTTAATCAGATCTTCCTCCCGAGTCAGTGGCAACTGGGTCTCCGGCTCCCCTCGCAGTTGCAGTGACAGCGAACGGAGCATGAAGAACACCCGGATGGCCTGAATGGACAGTGCAGAGACAGAGAAAGGTGAGATTGCAGTCATTTTGGTGAAATGCTTCACATGGAGAACTCACACTGACATTTGATTAAAAACAAACAAAACAAAGTCTGCCTCTCCCCCACTCCCAGTATCATGGCTCTGGTGCTTTCAGGGCAAGACAAAAACCAAAAAACTGCAAAGGGCACAGCCTCTTTCAGTTATCCATATCCAGGGGTTCAGGCGTGGGCCACTTTCCCTCAACTGAGCACCTGTCATTTGCCAGGACATTTAGCCTCATGTCATGTGACCTTGATGACACCCAAGGAGGTGACATGATCTGCCTGGGCACACATCTAGGGAGGGCTAGAACCAGGCCTCTTTCAACTAAACCAGCATGGAATTTGGAAATCCAAATCATGAGTGAAAGTATTTCAAGGTCCCACCGACTGAATGTAGGGGCAGGGGCGGCAGAAGAGAGGCGATGCTTGGGGGGCTCAGAGCCAGCGAGACCCCATTAAAACCCTGCCCCGCCCTGGATGAGCCCCTTCACCTCGGAGCCTTGGTCTCTTGGCCTTCCATCAGGGTATGTTACTGACGGGGCAGCACACCTGGCACCTGGCAGGTGTTCAGTGATGTTAGTGCCCTGAGCCTCCCCTGCCAGCTCTCTGGGGGCAGAGGCAGCTCCATTAGCGCTGGGATTCTTGGCCCCTGGAAGAGGCGTCTGGAAGAATCCTGTGTGGTCATTAGGCATTTCCAGAGAGCAGGAAAACAGCAGAAGCCCAGGCCCCAAAAGCCAGAGAAGTTTGTGCAGAAAGCAGCCTTCACCCAGGGCCTGCTTGCTCCCCTTGAGTCTTAAGTTGGGGCTGACTTGCCCACCAACCGGAGGCCAGGAAGCAGAAGGGCAGCCCACAGGAGAGATCTCCTCCAGACCACTGTCCCTGACTTTAGCTGATGGCCACAGGTAAACAGCTCTGGAGTCAGGCATATGAGATCTGTGTTGGACTCCCAGCTGTGCCACACTGGGTAAGGCCTCTGAACTCCGTGAGTTCAATGTCCTCATCTGTGAAATGGGGATGGTAGTCCCCACCTCGCCGGGCTGCTAGAAGGTTCTGAGATAAAGCTGGGGGATGGGCAGGAAGCAGCCAGCATGTGTTCTGTAAAGGGGCAGCTATCCTTTACTCCAGTCACTCGCCAGCTGGGCACGGGGGCGGGCATGGGACAAACCACTGTCGCCACTGGTGAGCCACACGAAAATGAATTCCAGCCCACTTTTGGGTCCTCTTGTTTACAGTTCTGAGGACTACAGGCTTGGCCTACTGAGAGAAGAGGCTGCCCTTTATATGACAAGGTGTCTCCCAAAACCAGGACTCCTGATAATCCAGGCAGTAAAGATGCCCCACGGCAGGCCTAACACTAATCCTGCCTTGGCCTGGAACCAGCAGGAGACCTTGGGCCAATCACTTAATCTAATGTAGAAAACTAGAATAATCCTACTTCCTGGACCTACTGTCAACCATGAGCCCTAGAGAAAAATAAGCTTTTATATTGTAACTTAGAAGCCCGATGCACAAAATTTGTGCAAGAGTAGGCCTTCCTTCTCCCTTTTGCCGGCACTGGCTTCCCTCTGGCACCCGGGACCCGGGTTTTCCTCCAGCTGCTGGCAGCCACCTGGGGCCCAGGCTTCCCTCCGGCCGCTGGCAGGCACCCAGGACCTGGGCTTTCCTCGCAGCCCCGCTTCATCCGGAAGGTCGTCCGGAAGGACGTCCAGTCTAATTAGCATATTATGCTTTTATTATTATAGATGGTGATGGTGGTGGCATTAGTAGTGATCTGAGTTTTTAAAGTACAATCTTCATAAAGACATCTGCAACAGTAAGAAGAGGTATACTTTCATTTAAAAAAAATCAAAATAGCTTTTATTCATAATGCTCCTATTGTGTGCCAGGCAATGTGGGTACTTGCCTGCAATGTAAAGATTTTATTCAGGAAGAAACATTGTGGAGGGGCAGAGAAATCTAAGTTTACGCAGCTGCTGAGTGGCTGAGCTGGGGTTGAACTCAGGAATGTGTGACACTTGTGTCACTTAACCAAGCACATGAGGAGAAGACGTTCCAATGCTCACGGCAGCCCAAGTGCAGAAAGCCCAAGATGTGGGTGGGCACCTAACCTATGTGGCAGTTTGAGAAAATAGGGAGTCACAGCCTTGAGATGAGGGAAAAAGAAAGAAAAAGGCCCATGGCGATCAGGTCTGAGTTATGTGGATGCTTCATTTCACTGCCAACAACCCATTCCTCTTGGGGCTCTGAAGGCAGAGAAATCAAGAGGACCCTGGACGGGGATGAGGAAAGACAAATGTGTGCAGCTTACATCCATCACTCTGAAAACCAGAGCCTTCCAGTGTAAAAGGGGTTTGAAACTTGGCCCCTAATGTGGACCTTTTTGGTAAAAGATCTGCTTTTGCTCTTCAAGCAACAGATGGAAGATAGTTCCAGGAATACAAAATAATAATAAAATAATAAAAATATGAAGCATATATAAAGTAGAACCCACAATATTATTCCTGGTTCCTGCCTCAACTGCTAAGAGCAGGAAGAATGCATGAGAAGCCACGCCCACGAACGTGAGAGGGGGCAGGTTCCCAGAAGGCCCGGTGCTCCACTTGGGGGAAAGCTAGGTCCCATTGGGGCTACTGGGTCTGGCAGGCACTTGACAAGCAACACAACTCCCGTGAATTCACAAAAGTTAAGACACCAGGAGAAGACATCAAATTCATCCCACCACCCCCTAAAACAATACCCATGCCCTCTGCTACCCACCGCCTGCCAGGTACAGGAGGGCACTATACTGTCATCTCATTCTAGCCTTTTAAAGACCTGCTTGTTTCTCATTGTACAGATAGGAAACTACAGCCCAGAGATGTTAGGCAGCCTCCTCAAGGTGACTCAATTAACAATCAGACTCCCAAAGTCTACGTTCTTCCAACCACATGCCTTTGTCTTTAATAGATTTAAGCTTGGGATCCAGCTTTAAGCTTTTACTGAGTACTTTACTTTGCTAAATACACATGCAAATTTAAAAATAATACTAAAAAAGAATTATTCTTTGAGGTGCTGCCACAGAATGACAGGAAGACTGACTCTGGAAGAGCAGACTAAATTTGGGAAAGGTGACAGCTGATTAAACTCAGATATAAAGAACTCCTCCAGTTTGCTTCAATGCATGGGGAGCAAACTCTGGCAAGGAGAGTCCTGGGATGAGTTCAGTGAGTGGGGCAGGAGGATGGGTTCAGTCAGACAAACCTCGACTCAACCTGGGGTCAGGCAAGTAGCATGAATGCCCCAAGCCCAGGCTCAAGCTCTGGAAATGGGGACCCACCACCCCTGAGATCATGGGGCCACTACAAACATGCAGTGACAAAGTGCAGGTGACACACTGAGCCCTGGGGCTGGTCCTGGATCAAAGGCTCTGCTGGAGCCCTTCCCCCGCTTCCCTTGCTGCATTTGCAAGCTGCTGAGTTTAGGCGACAGTCACTCAGGTTAGCAGCCCACCAAGACCGTGGACGTGGCTGTGAAAGTCAGTCATTTTTAAGAGTGCTGAAGCCGTTTACAGTGGGCACAGCCCATTGGGAAAGCAATCTGGCAATATGTAGAGAGTCACACACACAAAAATATTCATACCCTTTGAACCAGAAATTCCACTTCTGGGAACTTATCCTAAAGAAATAAGCCAAAAGAAAGAAAACACTGTGAAGCTGCTCATTACAGTTCAGTTGAAAATAATGTAATACTGCAAGCAACCAAAATGTCTACCAACAGGAAAATGCCTAAGTAAATTATGGCAGAAGCCACCAGATAGACTTTTATGCACCAGTAAGAAAGTAGACTTATTAAAGTTGTATTACCACATGACAAACTTCTTGCTCTACAAAGGAAAGAGAAAGGGGTGTGAGGATAAAAGCAAGGTCATGGCACACTCTCCCTGAAAGCATGTTAAGATGTGTTTGCAAAGAGAGGGAGGAGACAAAAAAATGTCTAAGTGTTGATTGTTTAGGGTGATGAAATCATGGGAAATTTTTCGCTCTACTTTTGAAACTTTATGAGGTGCTACTGTATTTTTTTTTAATGCATAATACATATCCAAGGAGTAAAGCAAAATATCCTATTTCCTCAAGGCCAGTAGCGATAAACAAAAATTGTTTGTGGTTTTACATGAGAACGGGGAAATAGAATGCAGGGACAAATAAAACTTTATGCAAATAATTTATTTCATAATGGTTTCCAAGATTACTAACATAAAGATGGCTAGTGGCTTACATTCAGAGTTTGATATCCACCAGAAAATTCTCTCCCAACCTCTTTTCCTTAGCATTAAACTTCGGTAGATTTAGATCAATAAAGACTATTTCTTCCCCACCTAAGATGTTGGAATGCTCCACCAATGTTCAGCCAACATTTCCTAAGTACTTACTGCCTGCTAGGCACTGGGCTCTGTCACCTCACAGTCACTCTCTCATCTACTTTGAGCAAGAGCTGATAGGACACACAAGGAAGTTCAAGCACAGAGAGGTTAAGTAACTTGCTCGAGGTCACACAGCTAGAGTTGGGATTGACTGACGAGCTTTCTCTCAAATATCCCTGCACAGGGGGAAGTCCAGCCCGAGTCTGAGGTTCTGCTTTCATGTTCTCATCAGACCCCAGTAGTCCTTGTGACCCTCATTTCAACATGAATTTCCCTTTTTAGCTGTCATGACCAAGTGACATTCTTGCTATTTTGATCTTTCTTATATTATTTGTTCACTGTCTAGTCTTACATCTTAGAGTGCCTAGCACCTAGAAAATGCTTAATAAAGATGTCAAATGAAAGAATAAATAGTGTAATTTGCAAAATGCATGAGGGAAAATATGACTTTATTGCCAGGTGTCTCTCCATGGCCTGCGAGTCCCAGCACCCCTCCTCTCGTGACCCTTTCCCCCCCTCCTGGCCCCTTCACTCACTCTGCTCCAGTTACCCTGCTCCTTGAGCACGCTGTGTTCTGCCCCAGCAGGAACTTTGCACTCACTGTTGCCTTCATCTGGAAAGTGCCTCCTTTAAGTCTTTGCATGGCTGCCTCCTTCTCGCTCTTCAGTTTCAGCTCAGGTCTCAACCTTGGCGGAGGAGCCTTCCTCCTACGATACATCTCTATATATCTAAAGTAGTGCCAGCCCCCTTTCCTGCAGAGGGACAACACACTTGTCATTCGTTTACTTGCTAATAAACTTTACCTCTCCCGATTTCATGGGAGGTTCAGAAGGCAGCCACATTTTCCCTGGTCCCCAGCATTTGGCACAGGAATCTGGTGGTTCTTTGATGAATGTATGAAGGAATAGTTTACAAGTTAGCAATGATTTACTAGTCTGGTTGTTTGAACTTCTCTCACAAGTCCCTAAGGAAACTAAAGGGTAGGATTTCTGAAAGGCTCAGCCTCCTAGAGTTAGAAAAGTCTAGTTAGTAGGAAAAAAAAAAAAAGCCTTTGAATCCAAAAGATGAAATGGAATGTTCTTTGGATACAAGCAAAGAACTTGAAACAAACCACATAAGCCCTCAATTGCTTGCTAAACCATACACTTCCTTAAGTTCAAATTCAAAGCACACCGCTGTGCTCTCATGTCTGAAACGGGCTGAGAAGCTAAGCTTCTGGAGGATTCCAAATAGCTACCTTGCAACAGGAACTGGACTGAGGTGAGTGGTGGAATCTCCCCTTCAGAAACTGATTCTTCACTATATTGTCCACCTGAACCTAATACAACATTGTATTTAGACTAAAAATAGAAAGAAATTGATTCTCGAAGTCAACAAGGGAAGCTTCTCTTAGGTGGATGGCTGTGCTAGCAGGTGGCCAACCCTATTTTAATATCAACCTTCTCCCTGGCTCTAAATCCATGGGCCCTGGATTTGCTTTTATAAACTTGTCAGATAGACAAAGGCTGACCAAAGGCCCTAGGGAAGCCCAGATGTTCCCAGAGGTTCTGTCCATGCTTCAGTTATCAGTTAGGACTATGCAACACATCTGGGGCAAGGGAGGTGGGCAGCACAGCCCCAGGAACTTGCAGCTAAGTGAGCTGTGAAGGGCAACGAGAAGAAGCAAACCCCTGTCATCAGGAACTGCCACTGGCTTCCAGTGTTTCTGCCTCTCACTGAGTCCTCACAACTTTGGCAAGGCGGGCACATGTTGCTTTTTAGATGGAGAGAGAGTGGCTTACAAGGTAGCAGGAATCCCAAAGCCCAGGCAACCCTTCCTCTGCCATATGCCTCACCGTTGAGTTTCTCCCATTCTCTCCTGTGGATCAGGACTGTCTGCGCTAAGCCAGCAGAGCATGGTGTCAGAAATCTGCTAACAGGGCCAAGGGCCTCGCTGGGCTCCAAGGCCCCCGAGATCTGGTTCCTCCAGCCCCTCGACTCATCACTTCCTATGTAGCCTCCCTCACTCTGGCTCCAGCCACAGTCCCTCCTTGGTGCTGCCTTTTCCCACCTCACCCTCTAGACTCTGAAGACTGGGGCTGTGTTTCTTATATCCCTGGTGTCCAGTGATGAGTAGCACTAATATATACAATGAAGGGAGCAGTGAGGAGCAGCAAGTCAGAGTGGCTCTGAGGCCACTCCAACTGAGCTGAATCCTGGCTCTGCTACTTTTTAAAAATATATTTTTACTGGAGGCCTGGTGCATGAAATTCATGCACAGGAGGTGGGGGAAGGGTCCCTCAGCCCGGCCTGCACCCACTCTAATCCGGGATCCCTCTTGCAATCCGCTCCTAACCGCTCTTCTGCCTGCCTGCCTGCCTGCCTGCCTGATGGCCCTAACTGCTCTCCCCTGCTGGCCTGATCTCCCTAACTGCTCTCCCCCTCCTGGCCTGATTGCCCTAACTGCCTAACTACTTCCCCCTGCTGGCCTGATCCCCCTAACTGCCTATCTGCTCTCTGCTGCCGGCCAGATCCCCCTAACCGCCTACCTGCTATCCCTTCCTGGCCTGATCGCCCTAACTGCCTATCTGCTCTCCCCTCCTGGCCTGATCCCCCTAACTGCCTACCTGCTATCCCTTCCTGGCCTGATCCCCCTAACTGCCTATCTTCTCTCCCCTCCTGGCCTGATCACCCTAACCACCTATTTGCTCTCCCTTCCTGGCCTGATCGCCCTAACTGCCTATCTGTGCTCCCCTCCTTACATGATTGCCTTGCCTATCTGCTCTCCCCTCCTGGCCTGATCCCCCTAACTGCCTATCTGCTCCCCCCTCCTGGCCTGATCGTCCTAACTGCCTATCTGCTCTCCTTTCCTGACCTGATCGCCCTAACTGCCTATCTGCTCTCCCCTCCTTGCATGATCGCCCTAACTGCCTATCTGCTCTCCCCACCTGGCCTGATCCCCCTAACTGCCTATCTGCTCTCCCTTCCTCTCCACACCCTTTGGACTCCCGGTGCAGGCGTGCTGAGAGCTCTCTGCCACGGCCCTACCCCCGTCCTGATTGGTTGTTATGTGACAGCATCCCGGCCAATTTGTATATTCCTCTATTATTAGTATAAATTGGTTCAGAAAGGAAGAGGAGAGAGAGAGATAGAAACATTAATGATGAGAGAGAATCACTGATTGGCTGCCTCCTGCACACCCCCTACTGGGGGTCAAGTCCGCAACTGGGAAATGTGCCCTGACTAGGAATTGAACCATAACCTCCTGGTTCATAGGCCAATGCTCAACCACTGAGCCACATCAGCTGAGCCTGGCTCTGCTACTTAATAGCTGGGTGACCTTGAGCAAATCACTTGACCTCTTCGTGCCCCCGTTTCTTCCTCAGTAGAGGTGGGAATAATAGTAATGACAAACTCTTAGGACAATTGTAGAATTATGTGAGAAAATTCATTTAAAGTACAGCTATGAACACTCCACTTTATAATAAAGAGTGGGAGCTCATGTAAGTGTTAACAAAGCCTGATGGACCATGTCCCAGGAAGGAGGCAGGACGCAACCCAGAGTGGCAGCTCTCAGCATTCACAGCCTTCCATGGTCCATCAGGCTTTGTTAA
>NW_005871224.1:1677604-1679931 GCF_000147115.1 Myotis lucifugus | reverse complement strand
CACTGATATGACTCACACCTGTCAGAACCAGTCTCTTGTAAAAGCCGATGCCAAGAATGCCCAGTGCAAACACCACCACCCACAAACACAATCGTGTGCCCGCCGCAGGGCCTGCAGCGCTGGCTGGGAGCACACGGAAGGAAGGCGTCACTGGCTCGGACAGGGCGTGTTCTGTGGTGAGGCCTGTGGGTTTGGTCAGGCAGCAAGGAACGTGGATTGACTTAAGACACATGGGTCCCACTTCCTCTGCCCCGCCCCCCAGGCCTCTGTGGCAAAATTGCCAGCTGGGTGGAGGAAGGCCACAGAACCCTCTGGTCTGAGGCAGATCTAGCAGGTCCCTCCTGCTTCTCATAATCCAAAACTTAAACACCTCAGCTGCTCTGGTTACAAGCGGATTAACTCAGAGGAAGATACAGGCTGATAACGAGAGTTGAGTGCAATGAATTCCACTAATTTATCCACTAGCATTCACGTCTCCAGGGAATGATTTTCTAGGAAAAGGTTATGGTGCTTTCTAAGAAAGAAAGTGTAATCTTACGAGGGAGATAAAATACCATGAACAGCCCCATGAGACTGCTTCAGAAAAAAACGCTGATAACGGAAACACACACTCCAGCTGGGTTCTGAGAACTAGTCCACCCTTCACACAGGTCTCTCCCGCAGGCCGGCAAGAACCACCATTTCCATTGTTGTGCCTCACCCCGAGATCCCTCAGATACCTTAACATCACACCATCCTGGGGGGTCCTGAGCCTCGCTGGGCTGATTCCACGCCAGCCCCATCTGCACTGTGTTGGCTCTGCTCACTCCCCCACGTCCTGTGCAGACCCGGCCCCTGGCTTCCTCTCCCAAGCTCAGGGAGGGCCTGCACCAGCGAAGGCAGCCTGCCTGCAACCCACCCGGTGCCAGAAGCAATGGGACTCCAATCCCTGCTTTAGCAGAGGCAGCTGCTTGGGAAGTTTCTCCTCTTGAGGGGTGTGGCAGGTGTTGTCTGTCTCCCTACTGTCTGCACTTGTGTGGGAAGGCGGACTCATGACCTGATCAGAGACCTTTCTTCCCTGCTCTGTGAGCGGTCCTGGCAGACAGCTGCCAGGAGAGGCCAGGTCCAGCTCCCACTCACCCGCCGGGTCCTCTCCACGTCACCACATGGCAGCCGCTTCACAAAGTCAATGCCCGTCAGTGGCGTGCCCGTGGGGGGCAGCAGAATGGAGACGTCCATCATGAGATACTCCACGTTCATCGGTTTCATCTGGAAGAGAGACATCACAGAGACCTCACTGGAAGGAGAAGGGGGCAGGGCAGGTCACATAGGTAGTTCGGCACATGAACCCTGGATTAAGATTGGGGGGAAGCCTGGAGGCAGGCAGATGTGTGAGATGGGCCTTTTTTTGGTTTCTAAGGTACAGATTTTCCCTTCGTTGGAAGTGACAGCTCTGACACTCTTGAGAAATGGCCTCCCTGCTCATCCTCACTCCCCTCCACCCAGCAGGGAGGGGGTCCTTAGGAAGGAGCCTGGTCCTGTTACTGTGGTCCCTTCAGGGTGGTCAGCCCCACGTGGATGTGCCTGACTGCTGCCCACCTCCTCCTCTTGGTACTTCCAGCTGAAGACACGGTTATAGTGACGGCAGCTTGCATTTAAGGAGAGCTGACTAGGGGGCAGGCGACAAGCTAAAGGCTTTGCATGTAGGATCCTGTTTAACCCTCCCCAACAGCTGCAGAGGGAATGTTCCCCAATCTGCGAATGAGAAAAAAGACTCAGAGAAGCTGAGGAATGGATCTGGGCCCCCTCAGTGGGCTGGTGACAGAACCAAGACACAAACCCAGGCTTACCTGGCTCTAGCCCTCCTATGATTTGCACCACACGACCAACATCCCCTCCACCTTCCTTGCCCCCTTAGCATCTTACCTGGGATAATATAATAAAGCCACTTATTGAGCATCTATTAAGTGGCAGGCACCACAGGGCTCACCTCCTACTGGATGGTGGGTGCTGGTGCTGTCCCACATCACAGAGGGGAATACTGAGCTCAGAGGAAGGGCAGATGTCCATAGCCACTGGGCCAGTCAGGCGCGGAGCTGTCTCCTCCTTCCACACCACCTCCACAGGCCTTCTCTGATTACTAAGACACTGTAACCTCCCCTCCCCTCCTGAACTGTTGCATCAGTACTGACCATTTACTGTACACATGTTGGACACTGACACCTCATTTATACCTGGCATCATAAAGGAACGAAAGGGGCACCAAGGTGAATTTTCTATAGAATTCATTGTACTTTCAATCGATCATCACAAGCTTATTTCTGTGTCTTTTAGAATGTGCCTCAGTC
>NW_005871224.1:1666586-1677504 GCF_000147115.1 Myotis lucifugus | reverse complement strand
TGGACACTTTAAACACTTAGGCTTATTATAAACTTCCCGAATCACTTCACTCTTTGACGAGTAATTTCCATGAAAAAGATCATTTATCATCTATTTATTGAGTGTCAACTAAGGGGCAGATGCTGGGGATGCAGAGACCAAGGAGCAACACAGAGAAAGCTGCAATCTGCTAAACCTATCTTTTCCCACAATTCTGCCTGCTAGATGCAAAAAAAGGAAAGCTTTAGTCTGGCACTGCAACTCAAGGAACATTTCAGAACATTCCGGTGGCATGGCAAAGAAGGAGGTGGCATAATATAGAGAGAAGGACTGGGAGGCGAGCTGCTCTGCCTCTCTGGCTGGCACATGTGGGCACCTCACTCAAGCTGACTCTCCTTTCCTTATCAGTAAAAGGAGGCTAATGATAGGAGCTACTCCACTGGGTTGGCATGGGGATGAGAGGGTTAACATGGATCACAGGCTTTCCACACCTGACATAGATTAAGTCCTTAATCAAATATTATTCATATCAAAGTGAATCTTTCTGACTTGTCTTAGGACACAGCCCAGCTCAGGGGGAGTGAATGTCATCTGAAATTTCCGAAGTGGTGGGGACCACCATTTCCAGTTTACCTCCCTACCAATCTCTGCAATCTGAGCAGAAAGCCCCAAGTCAGTGCTCTCTCCTCTCTCTCGGTTTGGCTGGGCAAGCTTTGCGAGAACACAGATGCTTCTGGCCCCTCACTTACTGTCATGCTTCTGTACTCATCTTCAAACATGTCCAAAAAAATTTCTTCTCCCTAAAAGGGAGGGAAGAGAAAATTATGCATATTTCCCCCCATAAACAACAAAGCATTATGAACTTTAGTTCACGGCTTCTGGGACCATCTGTTTCTCATTAGAGAGTTCTCGTAAATCACCAGGAAGTAAAATGCACACGTGAACATGAACACATGCTCCAACGAAAGCCCAGATATCAAATTGCACCTCTCAACAGTTCTCTCCCTTGCTTCAGCATATGTAGCTAGATTTATTCTGTCAAGGCAGTTAGTTAAAAATACAAACCAATAAAACACCATAGATCATTAAAATATTAAAATGGTTAACGTTTCAAGTGTTTATCATCCTCTATTTGTCGAGCATGGTTGAGGAATGGGGAACCCTGGTTAACTTGCCATGTTAAAACTATGAGGCTCTGCCCTAGCTGGTTTGGCTCAGCGGATAGAGCGTCGGCCTGCGGACTCAAGGGTCCCAGGTTCGATTCCGGTCAAGGGCATGTACCTGGGTTGCGGGCACATCCCCAGTAGGGGGCGTGCAAGAGGCAGCTGAATCGATGTTTCTCTCTCATCGATGTTTCTAACTCGCTATCCCTCTCCCTCTCCCTTCCTCTCTGTAAAAAAAAAAATCAATAAAATATATTAAAAAAAAAAAATAAAAAAATAAAACTATGAGGCTCCACATCTCTGAAAGGAAGAGTATAATTAAACATGGTTAACACTAAAATTATAGGCCTGCTCCATTTGTTTTTGAGCCATGCCTTTGAGGTTCTGTAGCCTTGAGGACTGTCTAGGACAGTGGTCGGCAAACTGCGGCTCGCAAGCCACATGAGGCTCTTTGGCCCCTTGAGTGTTGCTCTTCCACAAAATACCGACTTCTGCGCATGGGCCACAAAGTTTCAATCGCACTGTACGTGCAGGCCCGCACGTGGTATTTTGTGGAAGAGCCACACTCAAGGGGCCAAAGAGCCGCATGTGGCTTGTGCACCGCAGTTTGCCTACCACTGGTCTAGGAGGTCCCTCTCAGAACAGGCTGGTGTATGAACTTGGCTCCAACACATAACCCAGGGGCCAAGTCCCAGCTTCACTTCACCGAGACTCTCTTTGTTTCCCTGAGAGACTGGGATGGCAGCCCCTGTCTGTGTGGGTCTTTGTGAAGATGAAATGAGTAAGCACACAGAAAAAGCTGAGCACAGAGCCTGCCCCTCAGTCAGGGCTAAGTGTTAGCGCCACAGTCATTATGATCACTACTGGACAGGACCACAGCTAGGGAGGGGCTGGGAGATTCAGCTGAATGTATCATGACTATTAGAACTGTCTTGTCTCTCTCATAAGTCCTGAATCAATCAATTTCTCTCTCTCTCTCTCTCTCTCTCTCTCTCTCTCTCTCTCTCTCTCTCTCTGACAGGCACACACACCCCACACACCGTCAATATGGGAAAGGCAATAGGTCCTTTATATATTTTTCCAGTTATCAGATCTACAGATAACTTTGAATATTCTTGTGTGGTGTAAATACCAGGTAATAACCACAGAAATAAAAGCCCCTGAAAACCCAAAAGCTTCTGAGATATACTTAGGATGAAAGAGAAAACTGGGGTGGGAGAAGGGAGCTACAATTCAAATACAGCAAGTTCTCAATGTTGTCGATAGGTTCTAGGAAACTGACTTTCAGTGAGATGACATAAAATGAAATCGATTTTACTAAAGGTCAATTGATATAAACAAGAGTTAAGTTCTTATAGCATAACTCTGGTCACTGAAACATCACAAATTTCTAAATAAAAACCCAAAACACTTCTAATATTAAACATTTAAGAAACATTAATAAAAACCAGGCAGATCATTCTTTTCTAACCCACTTATTCTAGGTCAGGGTCACAGGTGGCTGGAGCCTGCCCTAGCAGTTCAGGTACAGAACGCCCTTCCCAGGCCACTCACACAGCCACATGCAGTCAGACTGGAACAGTGCAGACACCAATTCTCCCCACATGCACATCTCTGAGATGTGGGAGAAAGTGGAGACCCTAGAGAAAACCTCTGCAGACACGTGGAGAACATGCAAACTCCACAGGTGGCCCAGGCTGGGAATCCATTTCTTCCCCTCAACATTATAAAAAAGTGACATTGATGCCCTAACCAGTTTGGCTCAGTGGATAGAGCGTCAGCCTTCGGACTCAAGGGTCCCAGGTTCAATTCCGGTCAAGGGCATGTACCTTGGTTGCGGGCACATCCCCAGTAGAGGGTGTGCAGGAGGCAGCTGATCGATGTTTCTCTCTCATCGATGTTTCTAACTATCCCTCTCCCTTCCTCTCTGTAAAAAATCAATAAAATATATTTTTTTAAAAAGTGACATTGAACAAAATGTTACGAGAGAACCTGCTGTATAAGCTCTCCTTTTGTTACAGGATTATAAGCTCTCCTTTTGTTACAGGATTCCAGAGCAGCAGGAATAGGGAAACTGAGACAGGAAAGTTAAAACAAGGCCAAATGGTGTTGACAATTTGCAGCCAGCTTCTAAGTAATAAGCCATTATCTTTCCCAGCCAAGGACACTTGAGAGCAAATGGTTAAAAACCTCCCTAACAAGAGGTGGAGGAAGGAGGGGGAAAGGGGAAAGGAAAAAAAGGGCCTCAGAGTTTTATTCCCTAAGCAGAAAAGCTAGCAGTCTTGAAGCTTGGCGAGATAAAGTTGCCAGGTGCTTCTCAAGAATTCTGGGAAGGTCACAACAAAGTAAAAAGGGACCTTGAGAATTAATCTGTACCAAAATATTCAGCTAAGAAATTTTGAAGCCTATAGACAAGAGGGTGTGTAATGCCTTGGACCCCCACCCAACTCGCTCTTCAGATTAGCTGAGAGCCCATCTGCACATGTTAGGCCGGAAGATAGACCTGCTTGCCATGCTTTAATAAATTTGCTTGCTTTAATAAATTGGCTTTATCACAACACAGTCAAGGTCTCTTGTATAAATTCATTTATATCAGACGACAAGGACTGAGGTTGGAAACAGCCCTCCCCTCAGGGGGCTGTCTGGTAACACCTCTTTGTTGTCAGTGAGAGTGTCGGCCGGTGGACTGAGGGGTCCCAGGTTCAATTCTGGTCAAGGGCACATGCCTAGGTTGTGGGCTCCATCCCCAGTGGGGGGCATGCAGGAGGCAGCCAATCGATGATTTTCTCTGTTTCTCTCTCCCTCTCCCTTCCTCTTTGAAATCAAAAGAAACACATCTTTTTAAAAGTTGATATGTAAATTTTAAAAAAAGAGTATCCTGCAAAGAAAAAGACTTCTTGCATATATGTATATAATCCACAGAAGTTTAGAGAGAATACAAAAAATGAAGCAAGAGGAACATGAAACAGCAGTACTGACACCATCTCCTAAGAGGATCTCTTCATCGGTTAAATTACTGGGGGAACCATCACTAACCGGATCTGGAGAGATCTGATATGGAGGCCAAAAATCAGAAATCTACCAGACAGTTTGACATATGGATTAATCCACTTTTGCTGACAAATGATAAGCTTTTCCAAGTAATATACTATGCCTTAAGATAAGAGTTAATAAAAACCATCACAATGAGATATTTAAAAAGTAATCACCTAAAACCTAAACACAAGTCTACAAATTTTTCAGATACTGTAAAGTCATGATGGTCCTTGACAAAAATCTCACTAAACTTAATGACAAATGTTTGGAAGCCTGTATGAGGTTTCTTAGCATAAATGTATATAAATAATATATATGTATATAATTCATAAGTTCATATGTAATTCACAAGTAATTTTATATGTATAAGCAATTATAATTCATGAACATATAAATTCATATATATAATTTAGTCATGTGTGCATGTATAGATATAATTCATAATTTACATATGAATCCATCCATAAACAAATTCATATTGAGTTGATAAACAAATTGTCACATACTAGGGTGAGTCTTCGAAAGTTGTACTGATAAGAGGGCATGGGCAGAAAAGTTGAGAGACCACTGCTCTGGAGATTATGAAATTGAGCATTTTGACTCAGAACCACAGGTAGCAAAACAACTGAAGACATGCAACCTTTGTGTGTACAGGGCAGACTCCACAATCCTGTTTATACGCCGCAACCACCCTGCTGAGCCCCGTGCGCTGCCAGTTTACCTTATAAAAGTGCCGCAGTAGGTGAACGCTTTCTTCTCTCGCACCCTGTAAAGAGGGAAGATGCGGAGGCAGGTGTCATGGAGGCAAGCGAATTGGGTAAATTACTGACTCTAAAATCTGAGTGGATACAGACAGATATGGGGCAAATATCCTTAATCTATAAGTGGTTTTTAATGAGAAAAGGAGAAAGAGAAAGAGAGCTCAAAATTAGAAATGAGCAGAGGATAGGTGATTCATTGTGACATGTAAAGCTGTTAATATACAGCTAAGTGGGGGGAAATGGGTTATAAAATATGGTCATGACTCTTTTTATTTTTTAAAATCTGTGTGAATGTAGGTGTTATCTAGAAAGACACACACACACCAAAATGTCAACTATAGTTACTTTTAACAACTGTACTTTCTAAATTTCTAAAATAAACATGGAAAATAAAGGGAAAACCATTTAAGCTATTTAAAACAATAGAGATATTAGCTCAATAAACCATAAACAAATGTATGTATATGTTCATATATGTATAAAACCTTTGTAATATGAAAAGAAGAATTTCTAAATCCTGGAGCCCAATAAGAGCCAAATAATTATAACAGAAACTACTAAAATTCACATCAAGCCAATCCCAGAGGAAGGGAAGTTCTGTGGGAACAGGGCTGCAGTAGGGCATCAGTGCTACTGGGCCCAGCTGCTTGCTGGTGCTGTGGCCACCACGGACCAGAGCTCCCTCTCACTTTCCAGGTGGCAGTGGCTCACGGGCATTGCGGGTAGGGAGGTCCCTTACCTCCAGACAGGCCAGATGCACGTCCTTTATGATGCAGCCCGTGCTGGTCACAACTTGCTGCTTTAGGAGCAGGCAGCTCAGCTCCAGTGTCGTCAACCGGATCTTCCCATCTGCAGAGCACACAGGGGTCAGCGTCGCACACCCAGGGCTACATGCCCTTAATCACAACCTCTTGCCTTCCAGCTTTGAGGTTAACAGGTTAGCTGATCAGCTGACTGCTCACGGCCTCTGGCATCCAGTGGGGACGACCCTTGCCAACCCTTTTCCCAATCAATTATAATTAAATGTTCCCAGTAAAACTGCTTAGACCTAATATTCCCCTTTAGTCTCTTCATCGGGAGAGGGGATGCAGGAAAAAGAAGGCACTAATTAATCAGTACTGAAGGTCTAGGAAGTGGCCTCTGTGCTTACTTTGCTTGTCCAGCATTCCTTCCTTTTCTTCAGGAATGAGCACCCCCACTATTGCACATGTGATTTGGGTGGAGCTGGTCCCCCTTCTGCCATCTTAGGGGTGAGCACATCACCCAGGCTGGTCAGGGTGCTCTATCCTGGGTCAGAGTAACTGGGTAGGGAATGGGAAAGGGGGCCAGTCAGAGCTAGTAAGGCTCAATTCCATAACTTGCTGGAACCATTTGGGCACAGAGAGGACAGGAACAGTGGTGTGGCCCTGAGTGGCACAAGCATTTTAATCCACAGTGGCCACTTCCCCATTCTTACCAGTGTTTGCAATTTTTGGTAAAGTGTTCTGCAAATTGAGTCCCAAGCCCCCCTTTCCACCAGATTACCCAGTGACTCTCCTAGAGCATGTCTAAGGCCCCAGCAGCGAAAGGGGTGGCTGAAGCTGCTGGCAGTTATCTTGCCAACACAGAAGCTGCAGAGGCCAAAGGCTGTCTTCAAAACAGTGCTTGAGCCCCTGGATCCAGCTGTGCCTAAAGCCAGTGCCCAACACACTTGAAGTTACATAAGCCAACAGTTTTGTTTGTTTCTGTTTGTATTGTTTCAGCCAGTCTGAGTTGGGTTTGTATCAACAGGGACCAGGAGGGCCACTAGGAAAAATCAATGCAAATACACCACGGCATACCTCCCTGCCCATCCTTTGATGCCTCATGTCAGATGGGAAACAGATGAGAAGAGGGCATTGTCTGCACAAAAATGAACAGCCTATATGCAAGCAGAAACAGGCCTTCCTAAGCATGATACAAGCCCAGGGCTGTGTGGGAAAAGGCTGGTAGTCTCAGCTTAGTCATTCTCCCTGCCGCAGCCCCACCGGCCCAGAACTAGCCCCACTTCTGTGCTGCTTCCCTGCCCACATGGCACCCCCCATCTGTCTTCCTCAGATTTCAGTAGCTTCTCCGGAGCCCGGTGTCACTCCTGCCTGCCCCTCCACTGAGCCGCACAGTTGGCCAGGTCAGAAACACCCCTTCTGCTGCCTCCAGGGAAATGGAATGGGATTTTCCACCAAGACCCTTCTCCCTTTGCAAGCTCCTGCCACAATGAGCTGACTTCTTCCCACTGGGCTCGTCTCATGAGGGAAACAGAGGGAGTTTACTGATCCCCTGTTGACACTCTTGGGGCCACGGACTTGGCTCTCCAGACCTGCACTCCCTCCCAGGGCACTCCTCTGTGCTTCTGCCACTAGTTGGAGCCACTCCCCTTTATTCCTGAAGTTTTTGTCTGCGATCACAACCCCCTCCCCGGCCGGTTTCCTGAACCTGACCTGGGCCCACTCCCTGGATTGCTCCTCATGGCTTAGCTTAGCAGTTCTCTCATTTGGGCCACATCACAGTCAAACCCCTTCCCATGCACTCACTCCAACCTGCCAGCCTCTCTGCCTTGCAATCAGGGTTTCCCAGCCTTGGCACTGTTGGCATCTTGGGTCAGACAATCTTTTGTGTGGGGCTGTCCTGTGCATTGTAGCATGTTTAGCAGCATCCCTGGCCTCTCCCACTCCATGCCAGTTGCACCACCTTCTCAAGCTGTGACAACCCAAATTGTCTCCGGGCTCTGCCAAATGTCCCTTGGGAGGCAAGGTGGTCCTGTTGAGAATCATTGTGCTAGATCATTCTGCCTGCTATTTGTAGCCCTTCTGTGACAGGTCAGTGTTGACTAAAATCCAGAACCAGGCTGACAAGACCAGACACTGGGCACATCTTGTATTATCAAAAGCATCCGACCCAAATCTTTTTCCCACTCATTCACACTCTCAGCCTTAGTTCAAGCTCAAACACGGCCTTGGACTACCCCAAGATGAGGGCTGCAGACGTTGGCAAAACTGGCCAAAGAAGGGTGCGAAAGGAGACAGAAAACAGGGTCTGGCGCAAACACCATGGTGGGAGGGAAAGAGAGGAGACCCAGAGATGGAGGGTACGGGTGGCCCAGTCATGGATGTGCATGCCAGAAGGAGTGGTCGAGATCTGCCTGGATCACCAGAAGGGCCAGGTGGGGAAGCCTGATCCCTCTAACTCCGCCACCCCTGTGAAGAGCCAACATGCTCCAGGCACCTGGCTGGGCAGCGCTGTTCATGATCCTGATGAGTCTTTCAGCCAGTAGGTGGTTGTAGACGGTCTTCTCAGCAGCACTGGGCTCTGGGAGCTGGATTCGCTCTAGTTTTTCAGGTTCCATGCCTGGAATGGAGAAAGGAACAAGTTGTAAGTGGAGCCACATGATCGCAAGCCCTCTTCATCCTAAAAGGCCTTTAGAGCAGGGCTTCCCCACCCTTGGCCATCCATGGTGCATCCTCATGATTTCTGCCATGGCTGTGTGCTGTCCATACTATAACTTACATTCGAATTTTCTGTAAATGGAACTTAGGTAAATATTAAAACACTAGAGGCCCGGCGCACGAAATTCATGCATGGATACGGTCCTTAGGCCTGGCCTGCGATCAGGGCCATCTTCCCCCCCTGCCGGCAGTTGGCCCTACCCCTCACCACCACCCACCCCGGTTCCCTGTTCCCCATCAGGAGATCGGAGTCTTCCAGGCTAGGGGAAGGGACTGAGAGGTTGGTCGGCAGGCCCCTATCGTGGCCTGCGGGCAGCTCCTGTGTTGAGCATCTGCCCCCTGGTGGTCAGTGCGTGTCATAGCGACCGGTCATTCTGCTGTTCGGTCAATTTGCATATTGCCCTTTTATTATATAGGACTAGAGGCCCAGTGCATGAAATTCATGCACGGGTAGGTTCTCTAGGCCTGGCCTGTGATCAGGGCCGATCAAGGCCTTCCGGCTGCCGGCCGGGGCCTTCCTTTGTTCCACACCGCCCCCTGGTGGCCAGTGCACGTCATAGCGAGTGATCGGTCTCCCGGTCGAACTTCCACGGGGACAATTTGCACATTAGACTTTTATATAGAGAGATATGTTTCCTACCCAGTCCCTCAGTGGTTGAGCGTTGACCTATGAGCCAGGAATTCAGTTCAATTCCTGGTCAGGGCACATGCCCAGGTTGCTGCCAGATCCCCAGTATGGGGCATGCAGGTGGCAGCCGATCAATGATTCTCTCTCATCATTGATGTTTCTCTCTCTCTCCCCCTCTCCCTTCCTCTCTGAAATTAATAAAATGATATGTATATGTAAAAGCAAATTTACCTTCAAAAAAATAAAACATACATTTTCTATCACTATATGTCAATAGGAAATCAGATTGCTGCAATATTGACAGTAACTATAACAACAAAAAAATAAAATGTTTTTACATTTTAACCAAAGACCGCTGACTGGTTACTTGTGGCCTGAGGCCTACTCTGTCTGAGCGGGTGCTTAAAAGGTATTGAAGACACTAGCCCCAACTGGTAACACACTTCTGGATGAAATCAGAGGGAATGGAAATGGAATGGAAAAAGGAGTAACTTTCACACAGTGTGCTTCACTGCCATTTTGTGCCAGGTCTGGGTGCCACTCCTGTAGGAGACACAAGCCACAGTGGGGGACACAGACCTAGAGAAACAGAGACCAGATAGAAAGGAAAGGACAGTCATACCCAACAATCACACCTCAAGCTCTTAACACCGAATTCAAAAGAGCTGGGCCCACCACTCAACACGTGTACCCACAGGCTGTAGCAGCAGGCGCCATACTGGGCCAGGGGGTGGCATTGCAGAAAGAGACTAGGCTAGACCTTATGACAGAAAGGTACACATACCATGAAATCCATGGAGTGGCTCTGTCTTTAAGAGGCAAAGGAATGATGTTTTCTCCAGTGCAAACTAACAGCTTTGAAAAGACAAAAGACAAGACCGGAGAGGTGGAGGAGGGAAGAGCACGCAGTCTAATTGTGAATAGAGTGACATTTTCCCTAAAGCAGACCAGAAAGCTGGGGCAACAGGAAGACCTGTTAGGGCTACTTCAACAGGCCAAATGTGGGACGAGAGGCGTTCCAAGTCCTTATCCTCTCATCTAAGAAAGCTCTGGAAAACACACTTGCAGAAACAAACATTTCTCCTGATCCAAGCCTGGAGAGCTGAACAGATTGTTTGTGCTCCAAGCACGTCTCTTCCTGTTACTCTACAAAAGGGGGGAAGGTGGCACTTCTGGGAACTCTTGAAATACAGTCCCTTGAGTACTAGATGACGCTTCATTTAGAACCTTGACAAAACAGTAGAGGATAGCATTGAAGAGCTGATTGTCTGGATTCGAAGTAACTCCCCCCGCACACATTGACGTAAGAAACCATAACAATATATCTTGTTTTATTGAGTTCCTTCCAGCTCTGAACCAGAGGCTAAGTCATGCCAAGGAGATGACACGGGTGAGGGACGGCTGGAGGGCTTGAGTTGGGTAGTTCTCTCTCTCACGCCCCATCACCATGGCTTCTGTCAAAAAATTTGATTGCAATGAAAATTTAATTTGTGGATTCTATATCCCATTTTGATGTGAAATGTCTAACTCCGAAGCATTCTGGTTTATTAAATGGCACGAATGTCAACTAAATCTTTTTGGCATTTGTTTTTTTCCAGAGATGTCAACACCGTCTTAACATCTCTCTATCTTTTCATTTCTGGCCCTTTTGGGAACTGTCAGTCAGTGGTTCTGGGAAAAAATGGCTCTTCGGCCTGCCCAGAGCATCACCCAACTTTATGACCGAACCATCTATCATCCCACTTCAACGAAGCCCTGCTGCTGGCTCCCTCGGATTGTGTGTGCCGGCAAACGCAGGGAGAGACGACTCAGACCAAGGTTGAATTTCTATGGTGAGCTCATTTGTCTCTTTCCTATTATTGCCCCTGATTCTAGAACTTGTCAAAATGA
>NW_005871224.1:1645614-1664915 GCF_000147115.1 Myotis lucifugus | reverse complement strand
ACTCTCTAACATCAATCCCTCCTCCTCTACATCCTGCTGGATTTGTCTGTCACTGGCTCGAACTCTCATCATAGCCACCCAATTCCAACCTATTAGACCGTCTAACTAAACACTCTAGAAATTCGCAGCTCCTGGCCGGACCTCCTGCCCATGGCCCCAACCAGAAATCCGGGCTACACCAAGGAGCCCCACTTTCTTGAGCCCTTTTGACCCTTCTTGCTCAACCACCGTCTCCTTACTGATCCCCCTCCCCTGGGTACGTATCTCCCATATCTGCCTTTAATCAGGCAATTGCTCCGAGAACACGAGAACAGGTTTCTGCCCAAGCCAGAGCCGACCGACCAGGACTCCCAGGACCAGCCCTTCACCCTGGTGAACCCTGGTCCTCCTTAAGAACCTACATCCACAAGCCTTGGAGCCTAGGTGGGTGGGACTTCACACTGTAATCCTCACAGCCCCCACCGTGGCCAAGCTGCTTGGTGACCCCATCCCCTGCGGCAGAGAATTCCTTAGTTGAATGCCGTGATGATCCCTGCGGCAAAGAATACCTCAGCTCATGTCCCCGCCCCTCACCCAACCGCAGTATAAAAAAAGCGCCCCCCTCCCTGTTGGCGTGAATCCACGTGCCCTGTCCTTGGGGGTACGTGGGTCTCCCGGGGACGCAGAATAAACTTTCCTTCCTTCCTTCCTTTTCTGATCAACTCTCTTTATTTCCTTCGCCGCCTCCTGAGCCACCTAACCTAACATGAATAAGGCCAATGTCACATATGACAAGGATCTGCATATGAAAGGGAAAATGGTACATGTGTGCATGGGAGGACACACACTCACTGGTGTTCAGTCACTGAAAGGCAGGTTTTGTTGCCAACTTCATTGAGTTTTCCTTGCTAGCCATTTCCCTCTGACTGAAATAAACACTGGAAAATATATTGTCCTTTTGGCTTCAACCCTTAAGTGCTGAGTGACAGACAAATTCCAAAGAAACCCAGATGCACTTTCCATGGCCCGGGAAGACACAACAGCAAGTTCAGACTCCCAGCAGACCACGTGCTTCCTTGCTCCCTTCCCGCCTGGGTCAGATGCTGCTCTGCAGAATGAGTCAGAATAGGTCTCTCCTTTTCATTGCTTCCACCCAACAACCCTAGGGGAAGGGGAGGGGTGGGGGGAGGGCTCCCAACTAATTCAAAGAATCCTAAAAGAAGGGAAGGGTGTAACTTTGAGGTGTCAGTAACCAGTTACTAAGCTTTCCCCACTAAGTTCTGATTTTTGGATTCTTCCTCCTTAACAGTAGTCTCCAGCAAAGGGTGGAAAAGACCCAGACCAAAGTTACAGAAAAAGAAGTAGACAATCAAACCTGGATAAAGAAACCACAATAATGCTAGGTAAAATAATGGTCAAAATAATTTTTTTTCTTTTGACCACGCAAGGTCTCCTTGGCTATAGTCACGCAAGCACTGCCAGCTTTGGAAAACTATAGACCAACTATTTCGAAAGCTAACCAGATGTTGGGCTGATTTCCAATGTACTTCCAGTTCTGATTATGTGTCAGTCGAGATCCAAAATGTTGTTTTGCCAGCTCTCTGCATGGCGAAAGCCTCCCTTTATCCTATTACCTTTCAACCTTTCCCATACCTCTCATCTATGTTCCAGTAACTTCTCAGCAAAGCAAAACAAGCCTGATTCCTCTTGGTTAAACAATAATAAATGGAGGGGCAGGAGTAGAAGGGTGGAGGGTGAAGTGGGGGAACCTTTAAGAATACAAAAGCTGCAAATCTCACCCCCCTCCTTGGGCCAGGGCTCTGCAGACCTGACAAAAGAGAGACGCCTGCATTTTCTATTACAGATATGAACCAGAATTCATTATGTGGCCCAATTGAATCACAAGGAGCGCCTTCCTCCAACCGGTCAACCCTTTCCACTGTGGGATATTCATTTCGGTACAGCATCTAATCTATTATGATTTACTGGAAGGCCTGGGCTAACATTTGGTTTTTATTAACGTTGCTTTTATGTTAAAATTGTCTTATGATGAAAAATCTATCAGAAAGAGACCATTTCATTAGGGGGCCTGCTTGGAGGGTATGGATCTGGAAAAGAGAGGTTGAAAGTTAAGTGCAGCTAACTGCCTGCTGCCTAACCAAAAACCAACCAACTAACCACCACCACCACCAATAACAAACCGCAACCTCCCCCTCCCCAAATGCAGACGCTGTGCCCCAGGCCAGGACTAGAGCACAAACCAGGTGGTAGCTCCTCCACTAGGCAATTTGCCCTGTGGGTCCCCCAGGCTCCTGGGCCTCTGTTTACCAAACTTGAACCCTCCAGCTTCCTCCCCAAACTGTTCCATGGCCCACGCTCGCTGGTTCTAGAAATGGCACCACCAGCCACACAGTGACAATGAGTCAAGGATCTGGACATCAGCCAGACTTTTTTTTTTTTTTTTTTAACATTTTCCCTGCCTTTTTAACAAAGAGCCTGCATTAAAAAAATAAAAAATGTTTTTATTGGTTTCAGACACAAGAAGGGAGAGGGAGAGAGAGAGAGAAACATCAATGATGAGAGAGAACCATCAATAGGCTGCCTCCGCTAGGGCCCCTACTGGGGATCTAGCCTGAGATCCAGGCATGAGCCCTGACCTGTCATCCCGGTTCATGGGTTGACGCTCAACCACTGAGCCAGGCAGCCTTCCTTCCATATCAAGCAGAACTACCCCTCCCTCAGTCCTGCTCCTCTCCTTGTCTTCCCATCTTAGTAAACAGTCCCACATAGTTGCTCAAGTGTCCTTTTCATTCAACCCCCACATCCAATCCATCAGCTCACTTGGCTCTAACTCCAAAATATATCATAAAACCTTCCACTTTTCCCCATCTCTACAGCCAACGTGCTAATTCAATCCACATTAGCTTGTGTCTGGACCACTGAAATAGCTTCCTAACAAGCCTCCCAGCCTTCCCTCTTGCAACTCACTTCCCCACCCCAATTAATCTACTTTCCATCCAACAGCTAGAGGGTTCTTTCAAAAATTTCCATTGTGCCACTCTTCTAATTAAAAATCCTTTAGGAGTTTCCCACTGAACTCAGAATAAAATCTAAATTCCTTTTCACAGCCTTCTATGCCCTTCACAATCTTGTCCTGGCCCCCTGGTCAGCCTCACCTTGGCCTGCTTTCCGATCCTCAAACCAGTTCTTTCCCACTTCATGGCCTTTGCACATGCTGTTAGTACACTCTTGCCCCAGATTCTGCAGAGCTGACTCTTACTCACTCTTTGGGCCTCAGTTCAGATGTTCCTTCCTCACAGCAGCTTTTCCTGGCCACTCTAGCTAGTAACCCTTGCACCACCACCATCGGTTTACTACACAATCACAATTTACCTTCTTGTTCACTTGAACAAGACTCATCAAACTTGTTCTAGTGCTCACAACAGTGCCTAGCATGTAGCAAGTACTCAGCAGAAGTCTGTCAAACAATGAGAAAGCCTTTCAGTTTCACCTCCTCAAGGCTGCCCACATCTTCATCCCGCCCTCCTCTGGCTGAACTACCGTGAACCCATCCTGATGGATGCAGAGGATCAGATCAGTTCCTGGCTGAACCACCCTTCAACATCCCCCACACCCAGCTGGCAGTATGTAGTTCACAGCTGCTGCCCGCCTGCCCCATTCCCTATAGGCTGGCTCCAGCCTGCTATCTCAGAGAACCTGCCCACCAGGCGCAGGTTGCCCATCTGTCTGATGATGCATCATCACAGGCTCTTATGCCCCCTTTTGCTTTGCCTCTGCCAGTCATCCTTTCAACCTTCTGGCCACTCTGTCCCCAGCCCCCTGAACCTTCGGCCCAGGTATCCTTGGGAAATCTTCCCCGACTTCCATGGGCCTGGTCCACACCCTCTACTAGGCACATCAGCCTCCACTGTGCCACAGTCTCCTTACAAATCTTTTGTACCCGACTGACGCTTTTTTGGGCAAGGGTCTCAGGTGGCCTGGAGTTTGTAGCCCATGCTGAGTGCACTGCCTAGCATGCAGCTGGGGCCCACATACATTTGTTGAATCACTACATGAATAAAATCATCATGATCTACCTGATTACACGGTCTTTTGGAACCAAAGGAGATTTCAGAGGAAACAGATGGTCACTTTCAAGAGAAAGCAAAAAGCAAACCCCTGTAAGCCACACAGATTACACAATGCTTTCCTTGAACAACCTTCAGAGCCTCCCGCATCAGAATACAATCTAAGCTTCTGATCTGCCATGATGTGTTTCCGCTCACCTGTCATGCTGCTGTCCCTCCCACCATTCTCACCATGCTCCCTTAAAGCAGTCACGCTCGCTTTCATAAAATTATGTTTGTTTCGCCATTGTATTCTCATTACTAATCATAGAGCCTGGCATTTAATAAGGGCTTCACAATTAGCTTTTAGAAGGGCAAATGAATAAATAAATGGTGTTAGTAGGAAACAAAAGAAGAAATTAAATGTCCTCAAATACACAGTTCCACTCTTTTAAGAAGAAATCCCCAAGAAAAAAGGTAGGCTCCCCAGATAGGACCTTGGGGTGTGATCTCTCTGGGCCACAGCACTGAACAAAGAGTACTGCAGTGTGCGTGCAAACCATGACTTCTCCCCTCTCCACACAGGGCGGAGCTCCAGGAAGAAAGCCCATAGGGGAAGCCAGCTACCCATAAGATGAGTTCACCCAGGTGCCCCTTGGCCCTCTGGAGCCAACATCTTCACCCTCCAGATAGTACCTTCCCTGTGAGGCCCTGAGTACAGGCTGTGAGGAAGGCAGCAGCCTAGGGGAGTGGCTGCATGGCTGAGACACTCAATCAGCAACCTGGCTGAGTGACGACCAATTGATGCAGGTGCTAAGTTGGATGCTGCAAGGGGCCATTGGGAGAGATGTGGTCTTTTTCTACCTTCAGAAGCCAGGCAATCCAGAATGGAAGAGGAAACACGAAGAGCAAAATGCTATAGCCACTTTGGAAAACAGTTTTTTAAGAACAAATCAACATACACCTGTCATAACATTCACCCATCCCATTCCTTGGTATTTATTTACCCAAAACAAAGGGAAATATATGTCCATAGAAGACTTGTACGTAAATGCTCATAGCAGCTTTATTTGTAATAACCAAAAACTAGAAACAAACCAAATGTCCATTAACAGATGAATGGAAAAACAAATTGTGGTACATTCATACAGTGGAATAGTATTCAACAAGAAGAAGAAATGACTATCAGTACACCCAACAACATGGTTGAATCCCAAAATAATTATGTAGATTGAAAGAAGTCATATTGCATGATTTTATTTATATGAAATTCTAGAAAACACAAACTAATCTACAGTGACAGGGTGCAGTTCAGTGTTGCTTGAGGAGAGGGTGAAAGAGGAGAAGGAGAGAAGGGTGACAAAGGGACAGGAGGAAACATTTGGGGTGATGGCTATGTACATTGTAGTGATGGTTTCATAGGTGTATACATATGCCAAAAGTAATCAAACTGTGCACCTTAAATATGTGCAGTTTATTGTATATCAACTATACCTCAATACAACTTTTTTTAAAATGCCATGACTTCCAGCAAAGATGGATTGGATTTACTCTCCTGATTCAAGCAACTAAAAAGCTAGGCAAATATATAAAACAATGGTTATGAGACACTGGACACAACAACAGGCAGAAGAGTGAGCTTCAGAGAGAGGAAATGAAGGCAGTGGGCCCAGTGCTTCGGCTCACTGTATGGAAAGATTTTTCAGGCCTCAGCAGAGAGAGAGAAAACCCAAGAAAAGCCCTTGGTCTTTATGAGATGAAACGGCAGAGTTTGGAGATGAAGGAGGTCAAGGCTGATAGACGTGAAGGGAGAAAGTACTGGAGAAGAGGGAGCTGAAGGGAGAGCTGTGGAGGTCTGCAGAGGGTTCCTTTTGAGGCGACAGCTAAGTTCTGCTCTGTGCACATGTGAGGAAAGGAGAAGACCTCCTGGCATGCAGCAGGTGAACAACCCCTGGAGCTCACCCAGGCCTGAGAAGAGTTCATGTGCCCACCAGCCACCATGGATTAACCACCTAATGGTGGCCCTCGGAGCAGAGTCCTCAGAAGGGGACTGCCTCAGGAGTGGGGCCAAGTGAGCCTGAGGTTAAAGGCTGTTTTGGACTCACACCAATAAAGCTTAAAAGCAAGCTTTGAAAAGGAGCAAACTGATTCCAAGAAACTTGGAATGTTGGATATGTCCTAGGACAAAGCCAAAAAATATCAAAAGGAAGAAAGGCTTCAGCATCCTACACTGTAATATTCACAACTGTCAAATATGTGTGTGTGTGTGTGTGTGTGTGTGTGTGTACCACAAAACCAAACCAGGAGAAACATCAATAATAGAAACAGCTAGAAATGATACAGAACATAGCAAAGGTAAGAAAAAAAATCAGAAGGGAAATCACAACATATTTTAAAACACATAAAAATATATCAAATTTATTCCATGCAGCTAAAGCAGTACTTAAAGGTAAATTTAGAGCACTGAACTCATTTTATGAAATAAAAGTTTAAAAATCAATGACTGGTATGAGAGGGTATGACCTAAAAGGAATAACTTGAGGGAATTTTTGGTTGATGACACTGTAACACAGTAATTATAGTGGTACTCACAAAAATCCATACATGTACTAAAATTCATAAAACTACACACAGAAAGTTAATTTTACTGTATGTTAATTTTAAAAAATAAAATAAAATAAATTAGCTTAAAAATCAATGATTAACCTTCCATCTTAAGAAACAACAAAGAGGGGGAGAACCAAGATGGCCGCATAGGTAAACACGGGAGTTTGCTGCCTCGAAAAACCACTTCAAAAATACAACTAAAAGATGGAAAGGACATCATCCAGAACCACAGGAAGGCTGGCTGAGTGGAAATTCTACAACTAGAAGGAAAGAGAAAAGCATACCGAGACTCAGAGGAGGCGCAGTATGGAAGTAAAATACTAAGGTGTGGAGTGCATGCGGAGCGGGCTGGCGGCTGAGGGCGCGGTTGTCGTTTTCAATCGGGAGGGAGTCTCAGGCTCTGAGCTCCAGTTCCGGGCGAGTCTCTAGGGACCCAGACTCATACGGGAGAAGCGGGACTGTCTGGCATCGGTCAGAACCCGAGGGCAGCTTTCTCTCCGAGGGGCTTGCAGCGATTACTGGGACACTGAGAAGCAGAGCCTCTGAGGGCAAGACTGAGAGCAGCCATAACTGCTTGCCCCGCCCTGTTGATCCCATGGGACCTGCCCCGCCCAAGCCCTGCAGGGAGGCTTTTGCTGGATAGCCTGAGGCAAAGGCTAGATTAGCACCTCCCTAGAAATCCAGGAGCCAGGAAGCCCAGAGGTCAGAGTGGGACCATCCAGTTTGCAGCTCCGTGGAACCATAAAAGACACACTCAGGGGGCAGACTCAGTGAGCAACAAAGCCCCACTGAAGCAAGTCTTGCCCCAGAGGGGTGTCTCCAGCACAGAAGTTCTCCCACTGCAAACACAGCTGATTCTCACAGCCAATTGGCCTGGAGGTCAATTCCTCACAGTGATAACTACAACAATCAAGGCTTAATTACAACAAGACTGTGCACAAAGACCACAAGGGGGTGCACCAAGAGTGTCTACCTCAGGTAATTGGGACACTTAGCACAGAAAGGCACTCTATCGACACAGCGAAGCATAAAAAAATGCCGAGACATAGAAACAGGACACAAATGACAGAAATGGAGGAAAGCAAACTGCTGGATATAGAGTTCAAAACCACACTTTTAAGGTCTTTAAAGAACTGTCTAGAAGCGGCCGATAAATTTAGTAAGGCCCTCGAAAAGACTGGTGAGACCGCCGATAAATGAAGTGAGATCTTCAAGAAATCTAGTGAGACCCTCGATGTTGTGATAAAGAACCAACTAGAAATTAAGCATACACTGACTGAAATAAAGAATATTATACAGACTCCCAACAGCAGACCAGAGGATCGCAAGAATCAAGTCAAAGATTTGAAACACGAAGAAGCAAAAAACACCCAACCAGAAAAGCAAAATGAAAAAAGAATCCAAAAATACGAAGATAGTGTAAGGAGCCTCTGGGACAGCTTCAAGCGTACCAACATCCGAATTATAGGGGTGCCAGAAGAAGAGAGAGAGCAAGATATTGAAAACCTATTTGAAGAAATCATGACAAAACTTCCCCTACCTGGTGAAAGAAATAGACTTACAAGTCCAGGAAGCGCAGAGAACCCCAAACAAAAGGAATCCAAAGCGGACCACACCAAGACACATCATAATTAAAATGCCAAGAGCAAAAGACAAAGAGAGAATCCTAAAAGCAGCAAGAGAAAGAAAATCAGTTACCTACAAGGGAGTACCCATACGAATGTCAGCTGATTTCTCAACAGAAACTTTGTAGGCCAGAAGGGAATGGCAAGAAATATTCAAAGTGATGAATACCAAGAACCTACAACCAAGATTACTTTATCCAGCAAAGCTATCATTCAGAAGTAAAGGTCAGATAAAGAGCTTCACAGATAAGAAAAAGCTAAAGGAGTTCATCACCACCAAACCAGTATTATATGAAATGCTGAAAGGTATCCTTTAAGAAGAGGAAGAAGAAGAAAAAGGTAAAGATACAAATTAGGAACAACAAATACACATCTATCAACAAGTGAATCTAAAAATCAAATGAATAAATAATCTGATGAACAGTATGAACTGGTGATTGTAATAGAATCAAGGACATAGAAAGGGAATGGACTGACTATTCTTGGGGGGGGGGGGGAAGGGGTGTGGGGGGTGCGGGAAGAGATTGGACAATAATCGTGCACCTATAGATGAGGACAGTGGGTGGGGAGTGAGGGCGGAGGGTGGGGTGGGAACTGGGTGGAGGGGAGTTATGGTGGGAAAAAAGAGGAACCAATGTAATAATCTGAACAATAAAGATTTAATTAAAAAAAAAAAAGAAACAACAAAGAGTAAATAAAATCTGAAGTAAGGAGCTGAAGGTAAGAAACAAATATAAGAACAGAAATTAGTGCAATAAGAAACAGAAAAACAATACAGGAAAATCAGTAAAACTAAAAGAAAGTTCTTTAAAAATTTCAATAAAATTAATATAAAACTGATAAATCTCTAGCCAAATTGATCAGAAAAAAAATGAAGACCTAAATTATTAATACCATGAATCAGAAAGGGACTATCATTACAGATCCTACAGAAATTAAAAGTAAATAAAAATTATATATATAATGGCCCTAGCTGGCTTGGCTCAGTGGATAGAGCGTCAGCCTGCAGACTAAAGGGTCCCAGGTTCGATTCCGGTCAAGAGCACATGCCAGGGTTGCGGGCTCAATCTCCAGTAGGGGCTGTGTAGGAGGCAGCCGATCAATGATTCTCTCTCATCACTGATGTTTCTATCTCTCTCTCCTTCTCCCTTGATCTCTGAAATCAATAAAGATATATATATTTTTAAAAAGTTAAAAAAAAAATAATGAACAAGTGTATGTCAACAAACTCGACAGTGTAGATGAAACGAGAAATTCCTTAAAAGACATGAGCTATGAAAACTCACTCAAGAAGAAACAGATAAGCTTTAATAGCTCTATATATACTAAAGAAACTGAGTAGTTAAAAACTTTTCCTCAAAGGAAACCCCAGGCCCAGAGGGCTTCACTGCTGAATTCTACCAAACAGTTAAGGAAGAAATAATACCACTTCTACAAAAACTCTTCCAGAAAATTCAGGAGGAGGGAATACTTCCAATTCATTCCATAAAATGAGCATATCTCTGAGAGTAAACAAGAGAATTACAAAAAGACCACAGACCAATATCACTCATGCACACAGATGTAAAAATCCTTAGCCAAATTTTAGCAAATTGAATCCAATAATGTGAAAAATGTGCCTGCCACATTAGCTGGTACTAACCCAGAGTGTGTATCACTTGAAGGGATCATAGAAAACCTCCTGGAGAAGGTGACTTCTGAGAGGACATTTGACAGGCAAGCAAAATGTTAATAGGAGGTGGTGATGGGATAGAGAAAATGGTAGGAAAAAACACAAAGAAATACAAGAAGGTGGCCAACTAGCCAGAAACAGGTAGGGATACAGGCACTGACTGGGGAGGCTGCCAGGCTTTCAAAGAGCTCCTTTCTCTGGGAATAGTCCCAGACAGGCTTATCCCACGGGGCTAAGTCTGTGCTGTGCTCCCCTGCCCCCTGGCCACATCTGACTGTTCCGGCGTTAGATACTACCTAGCTGGAACAATCAGACTCTTGCCCAAGAATCTGGGACTTGAATGGAGGCAAACTCTCAGCCTGGGATTTGCAGGGGCCACATCAGGATCTACCTTGAGAGAAGTCCTCAGAGCAGGTCGGTTCCTGCCCTTCCCTCAGCTTTTCAGCAACTTCTTGGACCCTATGAGCTGCCCGTGGGGCCTTCCTTTTTAGATAGATTAATGAGAGATGGCTTCTGTTGCTTGTAATCAAAAGAACATTCAAGAGTTCAGTGAGCATAACAGCAAGTTTATCTGTATGAAAGAGTTATGTCACCACATAAAAATGTTAACCTCTGGGCCAGAGCCAAGAGTCTGTGAAGGGAAGTCAGGGGAATCACATGAAGTTGGAATGATGGGTGAGTGTGGACACTGTAAATGACAGGGACAGGAGGGTGAAGTTTAAGGGAAAGAAAAAGGCACTAAAGGTTTCTGACCAGGGGAAGGACATGGTCAACAGTCTTACAGAGGATTACCTTGCAGTGCCATGGAGGATGGATTATAAAAAACGTATGACCCCGTGGGAAGGCTGTGATAACAGCCACTGGAATGATGTGCCCAGACTGCTCTTGCTCTTATGTCTTTGGCTCTCACCTCCAGCATCTAGCTGAGAGCCACACACTGAGTCACACTGAGTTAAACTCTGCTGGTCAAACAGACTGAAGAAAGCATTGACAAAACTTAATGGCTAAATGCTGGGATCCAAGGAGGGAAGGAGCTAAAAAGGTCATGGCAGTCTCAACCTTGGTTGGCAATTTCAACTAAACCGGAATGGCAGGAGGTCTGATGAGGTGAGGGTATATTTATGAGGATGAGTATTGTATAGACAGATTGTTTCAAGGTGTTGCTAAAACACCTAGGGAGAGTGTCCAGGATGCAACTGGCAGGAGTTCAGTCTCTTGGAGGTCTGTTTACCCCCAGTAACTGAGGGCTTCTGTGTGCCAGGCACCAAGCCAGGAGCTAATGGGGATCGCAAAGCCATGGGAGTGAATAAGACTGTGGAGGGAGAGGAGCATCATTGGTCAGTCCTGTCTATAGAGGGAAAAGGCTGGAAATAGTTTCAGTGCCATTCAATTAGGGAATGGCAGAATAAATGGTGGCACAGACATGTGATTAAAAAAAACAGGGCAATTCTATAGGGAGGTGAAATGATGTGCTGATGCATGTTATATTGAGAGCTTTTTAAATGTCTCTAGCCATAGGCTTAGTAAAACCCACCTCCACTTACTTCCCAATAAGCTCAAGGAAAACCTACTAAAACATCCCTTGATGCAAAGTCTCCTCTATGCCAAGCCCAGTCGTGGCAGGAGCCAGAGGAATATCCTTGATTTCTTCTTGGAAGCGGTTCCGATGTGGATGTTTCAGAACTTGCTCTGTCAAGCCAGATGGGGCACTCACCAGGCTGTTCCCAGGGAGGAAGTGAATGAATGAACCCTAATCAAATCAGTCAGCTCTGCGGGAGTCTGATCCTGACCACTCAGCCTCAACAGGGGAAGCAGGAGAACCACACCTTTCTTCAGAAAGGAAACCTACACTTCCACACAATCCACCTAGAGTCTATTTTAGCTCAGAACCCAGAATGAGAACATCAACTATTATAAATAGCAAAACCAAGATTACACTTTGACTAATTTCAGTTCTGATGCTAGGAAAGAAGTCGGACACTAAGGCAGTTGTAAAGCAAGGGGTCGAAAGAAAACCACGGTGTGAAGACAGTGTCTGGGTGAGACAGTCACACCTGAATCATCCCCCCCCCCACCCATATTGCAAAAGTAACCAATTCCTGTGGCTTTAGTCTGTAGAAAAACACCTGAGAAATTCTAACAAGGTTGAAGAGAAGTTTTGAGGGAGTCCATCAAAACCACGAAGGGAATTAATTCCTCAAGAAAAGCAGCTTTTCTCCTTCCCTCCAGACAGCAGAGGCAGGGCTGGCAGAAAGGCAGGGAGGTGAGTGGGCTTACCTTTGTTGTGAGACATGGCGTAGAGGAGGCAGAGCACGAAGAGCGCGTGGTAATCATCGTCTGGGCTATCCAGGGCATGGTACACCATGTCCAGGAAGGGCCTGGAAAAGAGGAGGGACACTCATGAGCTTCGGGGCACACACGGACGAACACTTCTCCTCTCCCACCTGCTAGTCTTTGCCTCTTACAGCTCTGCCACCAGCATGCAGGGAGCCCACCAAGTGCCCAGGCCAGGACCAGGCACTGAGGACACAAGACAAATGAGAGACAGGCTCTGTCCTGAGGTAGCTGCTATCTCCAGGGGAAAGAGACTAAGGAACAGACCACTTAATTACTCTGCAATCGTTCACCAGCTGTCCCAGACACTGGCGATAAATGATACAAAGTCCTTGCTCTGAGCACTTCCATGCGAGGATGCAGAGACAGAGCAGACAGACCACATCATCACTTCAAAGAGTGACAGAATGAAGAAAACCGGGCAATGTGACAGACTAACAATACCAGACAAGGCACCAAGTCAGAACAATTTCAGAATGTGGGTCTTGGGCTCAAATTCTGATTCTGCCTCTTCTTAGCTGCACACCCTTGGGTAAGTTACCTAAAACTTCTCCATTTCCCCACCTGTATGATAGGGATTAAATTCATACAAGGTTATTATGAGGAGTCAAGTGAAATGAGACTGAAAGGCATTTAACATAGGGCCAGGTACACAGTGGAAAGTGCTGGAACACGGGAATTGTGGTTTGATTTCTACTTTGAATACTTCAAGGGCATTTCTCCATGATCTCACTTCAGCAGGTCCTGGCCCAGCAATTTCTTGGACTGACTTTCCCTGACTGGTGAGAATCGATGAGGTCTCTCACCTCTGATGCTTTGTGGGTAAGATCTATGGAGTGGCTGCAAATATCACAAACCGCACGCCCTGAATGCTGCCCTTCCAGGTGAGGGCCTGGCTGGGAAAGACTCAGCACAAGAGTAATAGAATACGCACAGTTCTGGCCCTGAGGCCAGAGGCTCTGATCCCGTGACCGTCTGCGGCTGCCCCTCTGGGTGCCAGGCTTAAGCCCGGAGAGCAGAGCGCCTCAATGAGTGACCAAGGCACACTTGACCCCTGGAAGGACACACAGCTACTGTCAACACCAGTTGTCTGGGGGGAGTGAAATTGTGGCAGAGAAGTACCACATAACCTGTTTTACTTTTCTGAATTTTGAATGCCATAAATGCACACTGAAAAATGCAAAAGGGAAAGTAGTGAAAATGTACCTGTCATACAATTCAAACCAACATGGACACACAGAAATGAAAGGAAGAACCTTAAAGGGGATGTTTATGTTTGGGCTGTTTCCCGTGAGTCCCAGATTGAGCATCACCTTTCAGATGCGTGAATAGTTTTGCAATGTGTGCATTTGGGTTTCTGTAAGTCCAGCGATAGCACTTTCAAATTAAAAGTGGGATAAAGTAGAAAATGCTTTCTTATAAACCAGCTGCTTGGAGTTTGGATTGTATTTTCAGTTGGGAATAATGTGAATAACCAAATGCCCAGGAGCAGAGGGAGGGCTGGGTAGATGTATCATCTCTTATGAAATGAAGTATTATAAAGCCATTAGTTTTTAATTTACTAAGAGTACAACAAGTGAAAAAGAGTGTGGGGTTTGATTAGACAGAAAAAAAGAAAAAGAAAATTACAAATATGGCATGGTATAAGTTATTGGGGGGAAGGAGGAAAGAATTCCCACAGAATTGGCATTGAAAAAAAACTGGCAGGAAATAACCAAAATGTTAGTAACAGCTGCCTTTCAATGCTGGCATCACGGAAATCTTTTTTTTCCTTCTTTATACATTTCAAGACTTTTTATTTATTTTTTATTTTAAAGGAAATGTTTTGAATGGCTTTTAGTTTCTCGGCATATATCTAACCCTGAATGCAGATATAGCCCATATGCAGGAACAGTTACGCTTTGTATTATGCTGTTTCTTCAGATAAGTGGACCAATGTCAAGATCCAATTCATGTCAAGAACAAACTGTCCCCCTCCCTCACCCTCAGCGCCCCCCTCCCTGCTCAGTGCCGGGAACTGGAAGGACAGAAGTCCTTGGCGGCGTTTCTGACAACCAACAACTCAATACCTTTTCAGAGAGAAGATAAGACAACTCCCACCTGGGCTACTCTCTCCTTGGCATTCAGTCTCAGGACAGAATTCCCGGGGCCACAGCCCATCTCGGCACCAGGATTAGCTCCCATTATAAATCATGTGGTGGAAGATGCCAGTTAAAGTCACCAAATGTTAAGGAACAATCTCAATCAACTCTAAGAAAATCCCTCTCTTCACTAAAATTCAGGGGGGAAAAGAAGTGTTAACCCCAAAATTCAAACATAACATTTTGGTCTGTTCACCTTTTTTTTTTTAGACAACACATAGATCTTTTTCTCCCTTTAGCAAAGCTATAGTTTTACCATACTATGTAAAATACTAGTATGTGCTCTGTTTCCATTTATTGAATCCTAAGAAACTGAACACATAATGGCAGGATTCACTTAAAAGCAAGAGCCAATAATCTATTAAGCAGATACACCTTCATTTGCTTGAGCATCCCCCCACTTCTAGTCATTTGTGGTTTTTCCAATTATTCATAGTCTATCTAATGCTGTGCTAAGCATCTGAAGGTTGCTTCCCCTTTCTTTCTGTGTTTAGAATGATTTCCTTAATTTTCAGAGCTTCAGGAGTTACATTTTTTGCTGCCAAGCAAAATAAAAAAGGTCTTTGTAAGTTACAACAACCAATAGCCCACACTGCACTCCAGTGTGTTCTATTTAACCATAACTAAAAATGGCTCCCTTGTGCATCTGATAAAAATTAATCCTGTTAGGTAACTGAAACATCTGCCAAGCAAAGAGATAAGTAAGACATGGAGGGAAAACAGTGTGCTTCAACTCTTCACGGCCAGTAGGATTAATACATAGGGTGGGGGTTTGTGTGACTTTCAACCACCCCACCCTCAGGGTTCAGGAATGAATTCCTTGTAGGCTGACAGAGGAACCGTGCTGCTGTGCATTTATTAACACTAAAGCAGGATTAGGAGGTTATTACAGGGGTCTGTGCATTTGGAGCCCTCCTAACAGTTCACTGAACACCCTGGGAGCATTCTACCCAAGTCTATTCCAAAAGGGGTGGTGCTATAGCAAGGTTCCAGGAAATGTGGCATCTCGAAAGTTTAAGAGCATGTAGCTGTGGCAGGCCATCACTGAAATAAACCATCAGGCACCAAGTCAAAGGTGGACAGCAGCATTTAATCATCCTGGCAGAGTCACGAGGGCAGGCCCTGTGGATAGCCATGTGCGTGGCAGAGAATGAATGAGACAGAGAGACCCAAACACTGCTCCCAGAGTCTTCCAGGAATGGCCATACAAGGTTACAGGCCCTCCCATACCTTTAAAACAGGGCCCAGCATTGCAGTGCTTGGGGGTGGGGGTGGGGGGTGGGGAAGGTGGTGGCATCATGTCCGGCTCATTCTCTTTCCAAGGGGTGAGTGTGCTAGAGCAGCGGTCGCCAACCAGTGGTGGTTCGCGAGATCCGAAAGGTTGGCGACCGCTGTGCTAGAGTGCTGAGTGTCAGCTCTGTCCCCATGCCTCTCGAGAAGAGCTGACTCTCTTGGTGACCAAGGAGTGAAGTAGAGGGAAAGGCAGGAAGCAAGGTGGCTTGGTTGAGAAGCAGACGAGACCATTTGGGTGGTAGGAAGAGGCCCAGGGTTATCCTTAGGGGGCACCCCAGCCAAGGCACCCACCCTCACTGCTGAGCCCATCTCCTCATCCCAGAGACTGAGCAGTACCTCACCTGCCAGGCTGGCTTGTGAGCAGCCCTCCCCAGCATCAGCACGAGTGTACCCCACCTGCCAGGCTGGGCCTCCCACCTGTTCCACTGCACACTCTCCAAGCCCGTGGCGGCGCTCTTCTCCTCATCCGTGGTGTTCTGCTCCTGCATGGAGGTGCTGGCCGCCAACTCTGGGAGCTTGCTGCGCTCCATGATCACCATCTCTATCTCTGGAAGCAAGTACAGAGACTGGGATGAGCCCAGATAGCTTCCCACACCTACTTTATAGACATACTCATGGTTGAGACAAAGCCCCAGAAACTGTTCCTAACACATCAAGCAAATATTCAACAGTGATGAAAGGAGCACCAGCAACATGCTGGGGGAAATATAAGACAAAGGCCAGAACCTCTCTTTCCTTCCATCTGGGCATCACCAAGAAACAGGGCCCTGATTTTGACCGGAAAGAACTGCGATTTTATTTATTTCAAGGTGTTTTTTTTAAAAAAAGTAATTTATTTTATTTTATTGATACCACACTTCCTTCCCCAAAGAGCTGAGGCAGCAAGGAAACATGTGGTTAACAAAACATAACCAAATTCCCTGAAAACACTCTGAAACTGTTTATACGTTAGAAAAAGCTTTGATGTGACTGAAGCCTTTTGTTTTCCCTTTCTATTTACAACTTCTGGGCGCAGAGAGAGGTTAGGAACCATGTTTTATTTTTCCCAATTAAAGAAGAGCCATTTGTAGCAACTGACTTAAGCATGGGGCACATTTTATTTTTCAGAAAGAGGCATGAACCAATTAAGGAAAACATCTTGCATTAGAGATGGATGGTTGTTGCGCTGTAAGGTATCTGTTAAGAGTTCTTTGACACACAGGTATAGACCTTCAAATAGTTCTTGGAACCCAGACTTCAGTTCATTTCCCCCATCTTCGGGAGACAAAATGGGGGTGGGGAGTATGATTAAAAGGTAAACCTGTGTTTCTGTTTCCAGAAAGATGGGAGCACACCGGGTTCTGACATGAGCTCTGCCATCGTCGTTCCCTGGACCCACAGGAGCCGCCTCTTGGCCACTCCTCTTTTCTTGCTTGCCTAGTTTACACAGACCCAAGTGATTTTAAGTGGAAATGAGCTCATGTCACCCTTCTGCTCAAAACTCCGCACTGCCTTCACTTCACAGTCAGCATGAAATTCAAATGCCTCCATGGCGTCAAGGCCTTGCACGGCCTGGCACCCGTCCACCTCTGACCTCACCTCCTGGCCCTCTCCGCCCAGCACCACTCCAGCTGTGCTAAGCTTTTCTTACTCTTCTTTGACTGGCCCAAGCGTGTTTCTGCCCCAGGATCTTTACCTGGCTGTTTCCTCTGCCTGGGATGCTCTCACCCAGGTTTCCCTACCCAGGCACGACTCAATCCCATCACGTCAGGCTCAGATGTCACCACCTCAGAGACCTCTCAGAGACCATCTGCACCTGTTTTTCCTTTACCTCTTCAAATGATTAATTACACTGCATCCCTCAGAATTCAGATTTCCCTAGTTTTCTCCTAATACCCTTTTCTGTTCCAGGACCCCATTTAGGATACCACTTTACATCATGTCTCCTTAGGCTCCTCTTGGCCGTGACAGTTTCTCAGACTTTCCTTGCTTCTGATGACCTTATGGGTTTGAGGAGAGAACTGGGCAGGTACTTTGCAGAACATCCCTCAATCTGGGTTTGCCTGATGCTTTTCTGATAATTAGACTGGGGTTAGGAGTTTCTGGGAGGAAGACCACTGAGGGGAAGTGCCCTTTTTATCACATCATATCAAAGGTACAGGGTATCAACATGACTCAGGACTGCTGATGTTATCTGCATCACTTGGCCAAGCGTGTGCTGCTCAGGTTTCTCCACTGGAAAGGTACTTTTCTCCCCCTTTCATTCCATAATCTTTGAAAGGAAGCATGAAGCACAGCCCACACGTAAGAAGTGGGGAGTTATATTCCTTCTCCTTGAGGGGGGAGTAGCTACACAAATTATTTGAAATTCTTCTGGATAGATTTGTCCCCTCACCCCTTATCTTGATTTCACTTATAGCATTTATAACTCCTTGGATTTTTTTAAATTAAATCTTTATTGTTCAGATTACAGTTGTTCCTCTTTTTTTCCCCATAGCTCCCCTCCACCTGGTTCCCACCCTACCCTCTGCCCTTACCCCGCCCCCCCCCCCCACTGTCCTCATCCATAGGTGTACGATTTCTGTCCAGTCTCTTCCTGCACCCCCCACACCCCTTTCCCCCTGAGAATTGTCAGTCCACTCCATTTCTATGCCCCTGATTCTATTATATTCACTAGTTTATTCTGTTCATCAGATTTTTTTTCAATTGATTTTTAAATTCACTGTTGATAATAATGTATTTGTCATTCATAATTTTTATCTTTACCTTGTTCTTCTTCCCCTTCTTAAAGAATACCTTTCAGCATTTCATATAATACTGGTTTGGTGGTGATGAACTCCTTTAGCTTTTTCTTATCTGTCAAGCTCTTTATCTGACCTTCAATTCTACATGATAGCTTTGCTGGGTAAAGTAATCTTGGTTGTAGGTTCTTGCTATTCATCATTTTGAATATTTCTTGCCACTCCCTTCTGGCCTGCATAGTTTCTGTTGAGAAATCAGCTGACAGTTATATGGGTACTCCCTTGTAGGTAACTGTTTTTCTCTTGCTGCTTTTAATATTCTCTCTTTGTCTTTTGCTCTTGGCATTTTAATTATGATGTGTCTTGGTGTGGTCCTCTTCGGATTCCTTTTGTTTGGGGTTCTCTGTGCTTCCTGGACTTGTAAGTAAGTCTATTTCTTTCACCAGGTAGGGGAAGTTTTCTGTCATTATTTCTTCAAATAGGTTTTCAATATCTTGCTCTCTCTCTTCTTCTGGGACCCCTATAATTCGGATGTTGGTTCGCTTGAAGTTGTCCAAGAGGCTCCTTACACTATCTTCACATTTTTGGATTCTTTTTTCTTTTTGCTTTTCCGGTTGGGTTTTTTTTTTACTTCTTTGTATTTCAAATCTTTGACTTGATTCTTGCGATCCTCTAGTCTGCTGTTGGATCTCTGTATAATGTTCTTTATTTCAGTCAGTGTATGCTTAATTTCTATTTGATCCTTTTTCATATCCTCAAGGGTCTCACTAGATTTACTGAAGGTCTCACTAAATTTATCGGCGGTTTCTAGAAAATTCTTGAAAAACCTTATAACCGTGGTTTTGAACTCTATATTCAATAGT
>NW_005871224.1:1592963-1645287 GCF_000147115.1 Myotis lucifugus | reverse complement strand
TTGTAGGTATCACTGGGAGGAATTGACCTCCCGGCCAATTGGCTGTGAGAATCAGCTGTGTCTATGATGGGAGAACTTCTGTGCTGCAGATGCCCTTATGGGGCAAGACTTGCTTCAGTGGGGCTTTGGTGCTCACTGAGTCTGCCCCCTGAGTGTGTCCCTTATGGATCTGAGGAGTTGTAATCTGGATGGTCCCACTCTGACCACTGGGTACACTGGCTCTTGGATCTCTAAGAAGGTGCTAATTTAGCCTCTTCCTGAGGCTACTCAGCAGGAGATCTGCAGATTCCTTTTCTTTGTTTGGGATTTGGAGGTGCCCAGATGAGGCCCAGCTGTGAAGCAATGCAAGCTGCTGTGGGGCCTTGGGCCTTCTTTTGGAGGTTCTGGGTCTCTCTGACCCAGCTGCAGTTAGGTAATTTTAGATTGCAAAGGGCCAGGTCATTCATATGCAAATGCCCCTGCACACAACTTGGGTGGGGCGGGGTCTCAGGAAATCAACGGGGTGCAGCAAGCAGATATGGCTGATCCTCAGTCCTGCCCTAAGAGGCCCCGGGTCTCAGTGTCCCGGGGTAATCACTGCAAGCACCTCTGAGAGAAAGCCGCCCTCGAGTTCCGCCCGCTGCCAGACAGTCCAGTTTCTCCCTGTATGAGTCTGGTTCCCCAGAGACTTGCCTGGAACTGGAGTTCAGAGCAGTCGGGAGCTTGAGACTCCCTCCCCATTGAAAAAGACAACCTTGTCCTCAGTTGCCAGCCCTTTCTTCGTGCGCCTCCGTACCTCTGCACTTTACTTCCGCACCTCCTCTGAGTCTCAGTGTGCTTTTCTCTTTCCTTCTAGTTGTAGAATTTCCACTCAGCCAGCCTTCCTGTGGTTCTGGATGATGTCAGTTTTGTCTTTTAGTTGTATTTTTGAAGTGGTTGTGCGAGGCAGCAATTTCAGGTGTTTACCTATGCCGCCATCTTGGTTTCTCCAACTCCCTGGATTTTATACTTTCTATTTATTGGTTTGTTGTTGCCTGCCTGCTTCCCCCTACTATAATGTGGGTTTCATAAGAGTGGCTGCCTTAGCTGCCTTGCTCCCCACTACTTCTCCAGTGTCTAGGCCAGGGCCTGGCACGTGGCAGGTGCTCAATAGAGATCTCTGGAATGAACAAAGGAATGACTGGTCTACTCTAGCCCCATGTGGGAGGTTCTGGCAGCTGCAACATATATTCGGGTGATCCACTGCCCCACCACCCTTTTGGGACTCTCAGGAATGACTGTGACTATTCTGTGGCGTGGAGGAGTGCACCCCTCACAGGTCCACATGGGCCCGGACCCTGGCAGGGGACGGGAGGCCTTGCTTTCACTAGCCCCTACCTGGACACTGTGGTCTGGAGTCAGAAGCCACTGACTGGAGTCTCCCACAGGGCTGTCCCCCAGTACACAGGTGGGGGCTGACATGATTTTTAAGTGGTATGTGGACAAATGTTTTCTTTGCATAGTTGTGCATTTATTTTAATGTGTATTAGAAGAAAATCCCAACTGCACAGAAAATGTGTTCTTTTGGGGGTGTTACTGCTTAGGATGAGGCTAAATTTAAGAAAAAAAACAAGTGAGTGGATTCAGAGAACTACTGAGTAAACAGTAGTGCAAGTAGCACATGGATGCAGCAATGAGCAGGAGGTGATGCCGACTGCTGACTGAGAACCATCAATCTTTCCTGTCCTTGCACCTTCACCTCCACCAACCTCCTTCAGATGCCCCCCAGCTACCCCTGTCTTCTCCACAGTGGGGTACAAATACCTCGATGGGTATGCAAGATGATTCAATGGGTAGTACCTCTTTTAATTATTCTCATCTTTTAAAAAACCCATTTTGTTGCTTTTATAATGTACATAACATTAGCACAATAACATCAAATGTATAATTTGGGAGATGCATGAGTAAATTATATATTTACAGTGGAACCTCGATTCTCGAATTTAATTTGTTCCAGAAGGCAGTTTGAGAAGCAATTTGTTCGAAAACCGATCATGTAAATTCAATAATGTAAATTGAATTAATCCATTCCAAACCCACAAATGATTCCCTGTTTTAACCTTTTTTATATACAGGACAAATCTAATGTACTGCTTAATCTATAAACACTTCTTTTCTTAAATTTATTGAACCACCCCTTACTAGCCTTAAACGAATCACTTTCAGCACTTGTTCCAGGGATGTCTTTAAGGAGGTGGTATGCAACATCTTTGCTTTTTCATGCATCTTTGCCTCTGAAATGCTATCACTGGTTAACTGCTTTTCGTTTATCTAAACCTTTTGAGCTCAGCATGTCAGCATTTTGAAAAACCCTAACTTAACTCTGGTGCCGTGTCACCTATAGAAATTTTTTGATATTTGCAACCATAGTAAAACAAAGATTTGTATTTTTGATACTTGTTTTATATATTTAAATGCCATTTAACAAAGAAAAATCAACCAAAAAAATGAGTTTGCGTGTCACCTGACACGTGTGTCATAGGTTCGCCATCACTGATCTAAATCAACAACAATTTTTCTACCTCTTCAATAGTGATTGTTGTTTTGTGAGCACTTTCACACCCTTAGCAACATTAGCAATCTTGATGGCCTCATTATGTTGTAAATTGTGCTAATTGTCAACTTCCCAGCAACAAAAACATTCTCTCCTTTGTTGCCTGAGAGACAAGTTTTATGGTGATGAGGTATCAGCGTCAAAGGGTTGTCAGGTGGAAAACTGAAGTTTTGTTCCACAACAGAGACATATTTTCCATGAACAACTTGGTGGAGAACTGAAGTTTGACTCTATTTGTTCTGTTTGGGTTTACTAATAGGGTGTGCCAGCAAAGACATCTGAATACTACCAAGGTAGCCTATAGCACCAGCCTCCCAATCTGGTTTCTGTCCTGTCTCCTGCCCTACCGTAAGCTCCCCTTCCTCCCAGCCTGGCTGTCCTGGCAGGAACTCAGCTCCAAGGACCCTCCAAGCCAGGGGTCCTCAAACTTTTTAAACAGGGGGCCAGTTCACTGTCCCTCAGACCGTTGGAGGGCCGGACTATAGTTTAAAAAAAAAACTATGAACAAATTCCTATGCACACTGCACATATCTTATTTTGAAGTAAAAAAACAAAACAGGAACAAATACAATATTTGTATTTGCATGTGGCCCGCGGGCCGTAGTTTGAGGACCCCTGCTCCAAGCTATGGGGCCAAGCCCTAGCGCCTGGGCCTGAAGAATAAGCCTGCTGTGATGTGGTTGGTCCTTTTCAGTTTCTAATCTCCTCCCTGGACACTATCAGAATTCTGGAGCAGAGGAGAGAGGGGTTAAAGATAAGCCAGTCCAGTGCTCATCGAACTTTGTTAAGCAGTTGGATACTAATTTCGGACACTTTCCTGTGGTACACCACCCCGTAAGCTGACGAGAGCACAGCTGCTCCAGGTAGTAAGTGGTGGGTCCCAAATGTCTCTGAACCACAGGTTCCCTCAAGTGGTGCACAGAGCCCCCTAAAGCTGCTTTGTGGAATTCTGAAAACCACTGGTTTGGTCCTGGATACTGTATTTGAGGAAACGGAAACCCAGAAGAGCAGTGACTCTTAATACAGCCAAAAGTAAGAGTGAAAGCCAAGACTGCTCCTCTTCCTCACCTCCTATGACACGTCCTGGTACAGGACCAGGCCCACAAGGGCCTCTCCACATAGAACGAGGTGTCCAAACCTCAGCTGGGTCACCCTGGTTCTCACAGCTGCACCACTATCCCTCCCATATACTCCTAACCCAGCCAGCATAGTTGTGGAGTGAGCTGTTAGATTAACTTAGATTAATTTTCTAGATGAATATAGAACACTTCTTCCAATGCCAAAAGAGTTTTTCCCCAGTGTCTTTTAAACAATTTTATCCAAACAGCTTTTAAAATTAGTGTATGCAAAAGGCTACATGGGCATGCAAGGGTCTCCCCAGATTCTCACTGCTATAAAATAAATTCTATAGCCATCTTTAAAATAGGATTTGACTTTTCCTGGTGATTCAGGGTCAATGCGAACCCCTCTTAATGCCACACCAGGACATCTGGCATGGTTCTGCTTAGCCTCCTGTCCCCCCTCCCCCGCCCCGGCATTGACATCATGCCTCCCAGGGTGTGCATGCCATGCTACCGACCGTCACTGGGAAAAACAGATCAGTGGGCTCATGTGAACTCAGATTTCCACTAACAGTCACTAAAAACTCAGGCTCTGATGACAAATTCCCAGGGGGCTCCATCTGAGCTTCTGTTATGAAACCATGAGCCCCCACCCAAACCAGGTTTCTTTTTTGGAGTCTGAAGGAACTGCAACAATAACCTGGCCCTGTTCTGTTCACACTTCAGTCATCTGCCTGCCTTTACAATTTTCCATGTCTCTGTTTTGCCTGTACTATTTGCTATTTATTTAATCACTTTGTTTGAACTCACTTTGTTTACTTATACACATTTAAGAAATTTTTATGAATAAAAAAACTTTTTTAAAGAAACTTTTTAAAAAAAGGAAATTAAATAACTATTCTACCCTTCAACAATCCCACTTGCAGGAATTTATCTGGAAGATACACCTCCAGCAATAAGAAAATGCACACCCACAAGGGGATTCACGGGAGGATTATCTGTAATTTGCAAAATATTGGAAACTACCTAAATGTCCCAGCATTGAGGACTGGGCTGAATAAATGATGGTGCACGCACACATTGCACCTGGAGAAAGAAATGAGGAAGAATCCGTGAACTGATACGGAGTGTGTTCCAGAGATACTGCTCACTGAAGAGATCAAGTGCCACTCTGTGTGTAAGAAAGAAGGGAAAACATACATCTACACACTTCTTTTTACAAAAAGAAACACAGGAAAGATATTCCAGAAAACAATCAAGTTGCTTATATACAAGAGGTGGGGGGAATGGATGAAAGGAATATGGGAGGGAGGGACACATCTTTAAACATACCTTTTGACATAGTTTTGAGTTTATTAATATTCCATATATCTAAAAAAAATTAAATCAATGCGAAGAGAAAACCCTAAACAGAAAAAAAATTTGAAATGCCCACATTTATTTCAAATGAATATCATACCTCCCTGAAGGGGGAAAGAAAGGAAGGGAGGATAGACTAATCCAAGTAGTTTATAAACATAATACTTAACTCTATAAACACAATACTTAATTCTGAAAAATTTTTAGATGTGTTTAGAGGATTGAGAAAATAAGATCTATTGATCTTGTAATGTTGTTGGGAGCCAGAATTCTCACTATGGAGGTAGAGATACAAATCTGAAATGGAGGAAGGCAGGAAACAGCCTGCTGGGAATTGATCAGAACTGGAGGTATTGGTATGAACTTATGATCTCTAAAATATGAATATGTGCACAAAATGAATAAATGAGTATTTTGCACATATACATGCATATATTTTCTAGCTCTGTCCCTTAAAAGGGCCAAAAAGCCAGACAACCCAGCAGAAATGAGCACATCTAGTAACCAGATCTTGGCTTCTAATTACCATTGCCCATTGAGAGGAACCAGAGCTATTCAGAGAAATGCCTAATCCCAGGGATGGGCAGAGCAGACACAAGATGAACCTGAATACCCTGTTATGCCAGAAAGTATAAGGAGTGTTTGAAAAAATGATGGGGGCTTATCACAAGGACATGGCCGCCAGCTTGAAAGGATTCCTAATGGCTAAATCTGGGACAATTTCAGGATCAAATTAATTAAATATAGTAATGAAATATAAACCATTACAAAACTGAAATCCATGAAGCCATGCCAAAAATAGAGAAATAAATAAGTAAACGGAGAGAAAGGAGGAAGCCTGTTTACAGTGGAATGTTGAGGGCTGACTTTTAAACATGGAGAGTGCTGGTGTTGGAAAGACAACAGTTTGCTCGCATTCTGGTAAAGGCTGAATCAGGCAAGAATCATCAATGAATGCCAAGTCTAAGGGGGAATTTTAATGAGGCACAGGATATCTACATAATCAGAGGGTCTCCCCAAAGACTGCTGATTGGTTGCAAAGAAAAAATAAAGTAACTGTATGGTGGAGAAACTGGGCAATACCTTAAGCAGGTGACCAAAATTAACATCACCCATGAGGAACAGAAGGACATCCAGGTTTGACACCCCGAGAAAGACATGATGTCACCTATGCCATATTCCAATCAAGAATGCATAACCTCAATCTAATCACAGAGAAACATCAAAGACAGAATGAGGAACACTTTATTAAAACAAAGGAGGGGGAGGTTCTGTACTCTTCAAAATGGTCAATGTTGTAAAAGAGAAAAAAAGGTTGTGGAAATGTTCCAGAGTAGAGGAGGCTAAAGAGACACGATGAAAGACACGACCTGATTCTGTACTAGAGGAAGGAAATAGGCTACAAAGGACATTATTAATGAGCCAGTGGATAGACTGGAACATGGACAGCAGAAAACTAGTATGAAGCTGATAACTGTACTGTGGTCATGAAAGAGCAAATCCTATTCTTTTTTTTTTTTTTATTGCTTAAAGTATTACAAAGGGTATTACATATGTGTCCTCCCCCCCCCCCCCCGCCCCTGACAATCCCCTGGCCTATTCTTAGCAAATGCACAGTGTGTGTGTGTGTGTGTGTGTGTGTGTGTGTGTGTGTATGCATGTGTGTAGAGAGAGAGACAGAGAAAACGCAAATAAGAAAGCAAATGGGGTATATTATATGCTGAAAGGTGAAACTGGGTAGAGGGTAAATGGGAGTTCTTTACCCTATTTTTAACTTTTTATAAATCTGCAATACTATTGTAAGCATAAAACCAATAAAAACAGAAAGCAACTGTGAAAGTAATATACACGAAGAATAAATAAAAAGGTACCCAGGCTGCCATGGCTGGTATTCCTCAGTGGTTACAGCAATGGCTCACACAACAAAAGGTCGAGGGTTCGATTCCCAGTCAAGGGCACATACCTGGTTTGCAAGTTTGATCCCTAGACCTGGCCAGGATGCATGCAGGAGGCAACCAATCGATATGTCTCACCTCTCTCTCTCTCTCTTCCTCCCTTCCTTTCACTTTCTCTGAGAATCAATGGGGGGAAAGTATCCTCGACTGAGGATTAACAAAAAAAAAAAAAAGGTACCCAGGTACCCAGGCTGGTTGTGCGCATGGGAAAGGAGAGATTCAGGAATGGGAGAGAGGTGTGCGCATGGGAAAGGAGAGATTCAGGAATGGGAGAGAGGTGTGAAAGACATGGCACTGAAAACCTCAGGATCCCCTGGAGCTAATCACATAACAAGAATCCTCTCACCACAGTCTTTAAGGCCCACTCTGTCCCACCTAAAAAGATCTCCAACTTTTCCCCTAAAGGGGAAACTGAGGCACAGAATTTTTTTTTTTCTTCTTTTTTTAGGTGACGGGCCTCTAACCCCACTCCCATTGCTGTGTAAATGAGCATCTGTGTGGTATTTGTTTCTGGGCCAGGCACCATGGCGCATAATCTTGAAGGCTCCAGCAATCCATTACACTACTAGAGTCTTGAGCCTCTGGGAGTGGAGGGACATGCTGGAGGCTGTGATGCTGGGAGATGAAACCCAAATCTCCAGCTCCTCTGGCTTCAGCAGGCTCTCCCCAGGCCCTCCTCAGACTCTAACATTTCTACAATATAATTTCCCCCAAAGCCTCCAGAGTAGAAGAGGATTTGCACACCCATGCCTGTAGTAGCAAAAAACTCCTATCCCCGGTTTGCAAAGAAAACAACCCAGTGTCCATCGGATGGATAAGCAAAATGTGGTCTATCCCAAAAAACAGACTATCGTTCAATCTTAAATAGGAAGGAAATCCTGCCACTTGTTACAATCTGGATGAACCCCGAGGACATTATGCTGAGTGAAAGAAGACAGTCACAAAAGGAGAAATACTATGCAATTCCCTTTATGAGGAACCTCGGGCAGTCAAATTCAGTCAGAGAGACGGAAAGTGAAACAGTGGCTGCCAAGGGCTGGGGGGAGGGACAATGGGAGTTGTTTAATGAGGACAGAGCTTCAGTTGGGGAAGAGGAGAAGAGTTCTGGGGCTGGATGGTGGCGACGGCTGCACAACAGTGTGAATGTACAGAGGCCTAAGGACGCAAGGATGTCAACTTCTGCCTCTCATTATGACAACTGGCCAAATCTATGCGCTTCCCCAACACTCTGACTCTGATTTTTTAAAATAACAGCAACAATTCATCAACTTGCCTGGGATGATGTACATTCTAATCTGATTAATATTTGGTAAATGAAGTACTTTTCAGGGAAATGGCAGGCATGACCTCCCAATAGTCTTTGACTTCACAAATTCCAGGATTTTCTCCATTGCCCTCTGTGTCTCCATTCCAGCAATCACAGCAGGGACAGACAAACAGAGGGGGAGGGGAGAATAAGAAGGCCTCTCAGAGAAGGTTAAGGGAAGGAGGAGAAAGATGCTCTTGCTGGTTACCTAGGATATAAGGGAAGCAGGGCATGCTACTGGCTGGCTTTAGAGCAGAATTTCAAGAGGCAAAGGGGAACTGGCAACAACGGGGTGTGTATGTGAAGAGTATTCAGGGCTCCCCTTTTCTTGTTTTGTTGTTTTTTAATATTTTACTGAGTAGCATGAGATTGAATTCAGAATGTTTTTCTGGGAAGTTGCTTTTCAGAGGATTTGTCTAAACTGACCTCCAATCCTTCTCCTTATACTAATTCAGCCCATTGGAGAAGTACGCACTCCCATCTGCTCTCTACAACAGTGTCCAGCCTACCAATCCTCCTCCCTCTAGACCAGTGGTTCTCAACTTTCTGGCCCTTAAAATACAGTTCCTCATGTTGTGATCCAACCATAAAATTATTTTCGTTGCTACTTGATAACTGTAATGTTGCTACTGTTATGAATCGTAATGTAAATATCTGATATGCAGGATGGTCTTAGAACAACCCGACCGCCAAAGGGGTCGCGACCCACAGGTTGAGAACCGCTGCTCTAGACACACACACACACACACACACACACACACACCTCGCTATTCCTTATAGAAATTAACAGGGAAACGGGCCCTCCAGAAACTTGCCAGGTACACACAAACAAAGTCCCCCCTTACATCTCAAGTACCACTTCCAAGCTCCTCACTCTACTCTCCACCTTGGCCAGGGTTCCTCCTATTCAGTGCTCATGTGTCCCGTGCTAAATGCTGAGGCACTGATGGTCTCATTTCTCATACCCTGAGGACAAGGCATTATGAAGCCCCCTCTATTGATAGAGAAGCACAGAAAGGGTGATAACTTTCCTAGGTTCACACAGCTACTCAGGAACAGACCCGCAGGTCTGGATTCAGACCCTAAACTCCTGACAGCTAGTCCCTGGCTCATCCCAATCAGAAAACTGCTGGGTCTGGGGTTGACTCTGGCTTTACAAGAGGAGTCAGAAATGAGGCCAGGCTCCACTTCATGTCAGGAGAGACTTTAAAAAAAAAAAAGGCAAGTTTGGGCTGCAAGCTCCCAGGGTCCCCTCAAGTCCCAGCTGATCTGGCAAGTTCAAAGTCAGTGCTGTCACCTGCATGCCAGGCCCTTGCTGGAATTCCAAGACAAGGGTAGGCTCTGAAGGTCAGGCTGTGAAATGGATGCCTACCTTTTCCATAGGCCAAGAAACAGAAACCAAATCCTATTTTTCAAACAAGAAGTTCAAATGATTCATTCTCTTGTCTCAGGCATGTTTAAAAGTTACTGCTCTAAGTGAATCCGGAAAGAGACGACTACCCTTTCAGACTGCAGAGCAAGCTAAGACTTGAGCACATGTCCAAGCGAGCACTCCTTCAGCTGCAGGGACAAGGGCTCCTTCGTCTTCCTTTCAGTATTCAACTTCTGAAAATTTAGGGGCCCTGTGATTTTCTTGGTTTCAGAATGAGTCACCCATCACACTGAGGCAGAACAAATTTCTTTGCAAATCGGGGATAGGAGTGGAAGGTCCAGGGGAGCACATTCATTTCACACAACATCCTTGTCTGGACTTAAATGTGGAGGAGGTGTGAATTTTGGGTGATGCATTTACAGAAAAAAAAAAAGCACACATATTGATGCCATATTCAAATCAGGTCATGGCAAAATTGTGACTTGCAACCACATGCCTTTTTACTCCTGTGCTTTAAGCCACCCTTTAAAGTAAAGATTTCACCACTAACATGGGGATGGCAGGGTCTGCAGGGGGAAACTGGTGTCAGCATCTCTTTATTGAAGAGTCACCTGTGCCCATCTGTTACAACCAGGCTGTCAATAAGCCCCTAGACCAGGGGTGGGCAAACTTTTTGACTCGAGGGCCACAATGGGTTCTTAAACTGGACCGGAGGGCCGGCACAAAAGCATGGATGGAGTGTTTGTGTGAACTAATATAAATTCAAAGTAAACATCATTACATAAAAGGGTATGGTCTTTTTTTTTTTTTAGTTTTATTCATTTCAAACGGGCTGGATCCGGCCCGCGGGCCGTAGTTTGCCCACGGCTGCCCTAGACCCAGAGACAATGCAAGACGTTTGCTACAGAAGAGATCATTTGGAGGGGAAAGCCACCTATCCACCTCAGAACAGGAAGGGAGAAGATAGCCCTCAGGGGATGAGGATACTGAATACCGTGGCTTTCTAGGGGAGGGCCCGCTGTTTGTGCTCGCCCAGCATCTAACCCCCTTCTTCTGATGAACACTCCTCATTTTTACTGAGGGAGCCACTGTAGGGAGACACGTGACCCAGGCCTGGCCAATCAGCACAGAACATCCCTTTCCACTGGTGGGCAAGCCAGGCCCGTCAGCACCAACAGGCATCAGCCCCCAGGATTCAGCTGCAGCCAGTGGGAAGAAGCAGCTCCCTCTCCACTTGGTGGTAAGTTGGCAGGATGTGAGCCTGGTGCTGCCAATGGTCATCTTTGCACTTGGGTCCAGCCATGCCTGGTCTCCCAATTACATAAACATAATCACCCCTTTTGCTTAAGCCAACCAGAGTTGAATTTCTAAATCTTGCAAACTCAAGAATACCAACATATCCTCATTTAAAAAGTTGTCCCCCTGGCCAATGTTGCTCTGTGGTTAGAGCACTGGCCCGCGCACCAAAGGGTCACAGGTTCACTCCCCGCCACTGGTCGGGGCGCGTGCAAGAGGCAACCAGTCGATGTGTCTCTTTCATATCAATGTTTCTCTCTTTCTCTCTCTCTCTCTCTCTCTCTCCCTCCCCCTCCCTTCCACTCTCTCTGAAGAGCAATGGAGAAAATATCCTTTGGTGAGGATTAACAACAACACAAAAATTGTCACATGAATCATATTTTCTATACTCATAATTTCCAGAAAGAAAGAAAGGCCTCAAGCTTGAGAAGACCATCCAAGGCCCACAGCAAACCTATAAGTCTGCAAGTCAGGTCTCCCATCTCCCAGGCACCTCCCCCATCTACTGTCCTCTGGCTTGAAACTGAATTAGGACATGTGCCTGATGCCCTTCCAAGTCACAGGAATTAACAGCTGTGTGGTTTCATTCAAACACAAACACAGTCGAGGGAAGAGAACACCCACCAGCCGCACCTTCAAATATGAGAATAACTAAGAGATCAAGTATGTGGTTCAAATGCCCCAGAATACAAATCCTGCTGTCCAACAGGTGTCTGTTTGGTGGACGGGCCTGTGGAAATCGTATTTATTTATGGTGAGCTGGATGCACAGTCAAGAAAATAAAAAGAAAAAAAAAAAAGAAGAAGGTACCAAAATGCTGAGGGATCACTGAGAGCCAAACAAAACCTCTGGAGAAATTCCTGGGCCCTGTCTGGCACAACCTGGCCAAGTGATTGCCTGGAAAATAGGTTTTTGGAAACTGGTGAGCATTCTCCCCTTACCCGCTGCACAGGGCAGGTGGGCTCAGGGTGCAGGAGTCCTTAACTCAGCGCAACAGCAAGCTGGAACTGCAGCCTGCAGAGCCAGTGAAGCCCTGTGCATGAGGATGGGGCCGCTAGGCTGACTCACTTGGCTGTGTGCTTGAGGCCAACACTGCCCTGTCCACACCACGTTTAGTCACAGCCCAGGCCTGGTTAGAGAGCAGCCCTTAAAAGGACTGGAATGAAAGAGGGTAGCATCTTTCCAAAACAAAATTGACGAGAACACAAAGTACAAAATGGGGTAAAGTCATCCCTTGCCCCCTGATGTGGCGACAGGACAGCTAAATCTAGCGCTTAAGCTGACAATTTGCTCCCGAGTTGTTGTTTTTTAAAAATCGGAATGATCCAAATAAACAAACAAGTATGGCTTCCCTTGTGTTTGCCCCTCCCCCATGCCTCTTCTCTAAAGCGATATATGTTGGTAAAGATTTTCCGAGCCAAATGAGAATTTCTAAACCAAAATGCTTACTACACACTTTGAACAGAAATAAAAGCATACTGGAACTCTAAGCCTTAAAAAGAGGGCCAGGTGGCACCAGAGAGATGTTTTGGAGATACTTATCGAAATGTGATCGTGGCATTCACTGAGAGCTGCCAAGAAAATCAGAATGGGGCCAGTGGTGTGGGGGCGGGGGCGGGTTTTGGCTGCATAATTGTAGCAAACTTCCCCAAACAATTGAGTTCCCAGTCACTGATTTACTGAGCCACTCTGTTTCCCAGCTTCAGACGCCTGGGACTAGGGGCTCACATAGTCCAGGCAGATGGGCCGAAGAGAGCTGGCTTCGGAGCAGCCACTGCTAGCCCAGGACCTCACACCCCCAGCAGACCACAGCCGAGAGCCAAAGAGAGCCAAAGAGAGCCCGTGCCTGTCCTAGGGGGTGTGGTGGGAATTCAGTTCTAGCAACCAGAGCCCCCAGCCCACTTCCACCCCATCACCTTTTTCACCCAGAATGTTCAGGGCTGTGGCCAGGGACCCCATCTGTGTGGCTGTGTGCCCGGCCCATGACACAAGGAACTGGACAGTTTAAAGTTGCTTAATCCCAGAGCAGACCATGCTCTCCATATTAAGAAGGTCTTAACATCTATAAGAGGGAGGTGAAAAATAAAACAGAATCATTCCTGACAAAGGCAAAAAAGAGGACTGAACTATTCTGCTTATTTAGCCCATAGGGAGCAAACACAAGTGTACCTCACTCTAAACACATGGAACTTTAAAAAAACTTAAAGCAAGAATCCAAGGGATTATATTTCATTATTTGATTACAAGAAACAAATCTTCTTAAAAGCATGTAAGTTCATTAAACACTCCCCACTTTTCTTCCTGCAGTGCAAGGAAGAATGACTTCTGTCAAAAATAATAATCCAGGTTATCATGAATAATAAGAACAGCAATAATGATAAAAATGATGATGATAACAACAGTAGTAATAATAGTAGTAGCAGCAAATATTTATGACACAGGCCAAACACTGTTCTGTGCATGTTACATACATGTATTAACACATTTAATTCTTGTAGAAAAAGTAAATGCTATTTGTTACCTTCTTTTTACGGATGGGGAAACTGAAATACAGATTAAGGGTACAGAACCCTGCCCAGTCAGTGTGGCTCAGTTGGTTGAGTGTCATTCCATGCACCAAGAAGTCGTCAGTCCAATTCCCGATCAGGGCATGTGCCTGGGTTGCAGGCTCAATCCCCAGTAGGGGGCATGTAAGAGGCAGCAGATCAATATTTCTCTCTCATTGATGTTTCTATCTCTCTCTCCCTCTCCCTTCTTCTCTCCCTAAAAATCAATAAAATGTAAAAAAAAAAAAAGAACCCTGCTCCAGGTTACCCACCCAGTGAGGGCAGGCCTTATACCAGATCTACCTTCAACTGGCGGGGTTGTTTAGAGCAGCGATTTTTAACTGGAGTGCTGCAAGAATTTTTAAAACATGCAATACCTGACTAATCAGGGGCACTGACCTCTTTCCCCTTAGATTGTCAAGTAAAAAAATAACAACAGCCAACACAACAAATAGCTGTCTAGTGTTCAAATATTACACTTTTTTTTGTCAGATGGGCAAAATATATATTTTGGTGTGCTGTAGAATTTTAGTAATTAGTTTATGTGTACCATGAGATGAAAACGGTTGAAAATCACTGGTTTAGAGTGAGGTACGCTGGTGTCAGGAATGAAGAGAAGCACCCACTGACACAGGGGGGACCAGACACAAATGACAGCCTGGCTCGCAGTGGGCAGCAGGGCAGCGTTCACGGGCGCACTCACCTTCATTCTCCCCACTCGTCTTGATGCCTTTTGAACCACCCTCTGTACCTTTAGCCTTCTCGGCGTCATCTTGGGCATCCTCGGTGGGCCCTTTCTCCTCGTCTTCTTCCTCCCCGACGTTTTTGTAGTTGGGTCTCTTTTGCACCCGCCGCTTGCCCTTGTGCTTGTTCATTTCAAGGGACCGCTCGAGTGTTTCGGTGGGTTTAATAAAGCACCGAATGCTGGGCTTGGCCTAGAGAAGTAGAACCGAGATAACAGACGGATTTGAACCTTTGCATCTCACTGGAACCTATCAAGCTGTCTGAGAGTTTCTGCCCCAAGAAATTCATTTCCAAAGCAACAAATGCTACCTCCTAGTTGTTATTATGACTATTATTAACATCATCATTATTAAGTAATCAACACAATAACACCAGCTAGCATTCACTGCCCACGGTGCTAAGTCAGAACCTGCACTTCACCAACACCATCTCCAGTGTTCCCAAAGTCAGTCATTTGCATTCAAAACTGTGAACACTTGATGGCATTTTGTACGTGCCAGATGTGTTCTAAGGGCTCTGACGATGTTTCCTCATTTAAACTTTACAACCCCGAGAGGCAGTACTAGTGTTATCCTCATTTTACAGATAAGGAATCTGAGGGCCAGAGATGTTAACTGACCACCCAAGGTTGCACAGCCAGGAGGAGGAAAAAATGGAATTCAAACCCACATGCCACCTGCACAATTTGTCTTAACTACAGCACATTGTTATTGTTATTAACTCTTATTTAAATAAATTTGTTTTAAAAGAAACTGTGTATCCCTAAAGGAAATGGAACACCAGTGTACCTGCTATTATAAAAATAACAGAAAAGAAAAGCAAGGTAACTGAATGAGCCAAACGTTGGCTTTCTTTAGAAGGGGAGCAGGTATCAGCAAGGCATTAAAGCTCATACCCAAAGGAAGTTTAGCCCAAAGAACTTTTCCCTAGAAAGTCAGAAGGCTTCTAAGAGAAATGAAGGCCTGTTGTGGCACCACTGGTTCATGTCCCATATTCTGGAAAACATGGCTTATCTCAGTCCTTATAACAACCAGGAGATATAGGGATTATCAGTCCCACTTTATAGATGAGAAAATAGAGGCTCAGAAGTGTTTAGTGACTTGCCCAATGTCACACAGCTACTGAGCAGAAGAGTCAGAATTTTAATAGAAGCTTGCCCAATCCCAACCCCCAAGCTCTTCCTAAAATAACAGTGCTTCACCAGGAGCTCACACTCCGTTCCATTTAGTACTCTCTAAAAAGTATTTACCTGCAAATGGACCAGGACTAGAAAGGGGCAAAGTCAAAAGAAAACAGCCTGATTTGTTTGGGGCAGGGTTCTCATGGAAGTCTTTTTCTCTTTCCAGGGTCTGGATGATGTTCAGACATCATTCTGTCATTTAAAAAGGGAAAAGTTTTCAAGTAAACTTTCCCATTATCTTGATATGGTTTATCCATCTTCTGAATTTACCCCAAACAACGACCAGCTGTATTCTGGGGGCCACTGTATCTTGCCAATAAGTAGAATGTACTCAAGGAACACAAATTAATTTCAATAACACTCAAAACAAAACGTAATTGAAAGCTAAATTAGCATCCAAATACAAACATTAATTTTTATTTACCCACTTAGGATTATTCATCCACAAAAATGACAAATCAATTGAGACATGATTCTAGTGTCCAGGAAATGCAGATAGCGAATTACAGACACCACCCACCAAGAGCCCAGGGCATTCAGAGTGAGTGTGCACCGCTTGACAGACAGCATCCATCAGAGCCCACGTGGGATGCCAAGTGATCAAATGTAGCCCCAGATGTCCCCCATCCTCTCATAAAGGACCTGAACCCAGTAAGTTAGGGCCCTGAGATGAAGTGACAGCTTCCTCTGATCACAGCTTACTCCCTGTGAAAGCTAGAGCATGCCATACACAACCAAAGCTTTCAGAAACAGAAAACCAAGACCAAACACGGAGCAAAACACCACCCAGTTAGAAGTTCTGAGCAGAAATTCACAAAGGTGGATGAAGAAAACTCGCCCTGAGCTGTGTGGATGCAGATGCACAGAACAATGGACAGAACTAAGGGAAGTAAGACGGCGCACAAAGCCCAGGGCTGGTCCAAGCTGTGTAAACTGTAGCTGAACTCCACCTTGGCTATGGGGCCTCTCTGACCTTCAGGTTCCTGGTCTAAAACATCAGGAAAGTAATTCTTACTTAAAATTACTAAATGAAATCATGGACAGAAAGTTCCTTTCAGAGCCTGTCAATACAGTAAGCATTCAACATAAGAATGGTAAGTTACCTTCCTTTCCCTGCCTACATTAAAAAAAATCAACTATGAAAATGAATTTTAAAACTTTCCAAAGGGATCTGCTTTTCTCGGTGATCTGGGAGTGGAAGAGGGAAGGCATGCTTGCTGGGGAAATTTCAAACCTTTAGGATGTAACCTACCTAGTAAGCTGCTGGAAATAACCTAAATGTCCATCAATGGGGAGTGGTTAGGTAATTACGGTCTGCCCATAGCGTGATGGACTGATACAGAAACAGCACTGGGATGAAAAAGCAAGAAGAAGGGACACAGTGGGGCCCGTTTCAGGTAAAGGCTCCAGTTGGAAACACAATTTTTCTTGGAAAGCTGCATTAAGAATATGAAAATATTAAGATTTCATCTTTGAGGAAAGAAGGAGGCGGTACTGTGTGTGCTCAGTCACACAAGTGCACTTACATTTTTCATTTCTGTACCTTTCCATTAGGTTTGAAATTTCTAATCATGCATGCATATTAACTTTTGAAAAAATTCAATAAGGATCATCTGGATATTGGAATTATTTTCCCTCTTTCTCTTCTATATTTTAAAAAGTCTGATTTTTTTGCCCTAGCTAGTTTGGCTCAGTGGATAAGGTGTCGTCCTATGGACTGAAGGGTCCCGGATTCAATTCTAGTCAAGGGCTCGATCCCCAGTAGGGGGCGTGCAGGAAGCAGCTGATCAATGATTCTCTCTCATAATTAATGTTTCTATCTTTCCCTCTCCCTTCCTCTCTGAAATCAATAAAAATATTTTTTAAAAATAAAAAAATTTTAAAACCTGATTTTTTCCCCCCTTAGTATTAACAACATCAAAACCTGGCTGTGAAACAGGCAGAGATTCGAGATCATTCCTGCTGCTCTATTCAAGACTTTGTGGCTGCCAGCCTCCCAGGAATCTCTTTGTTACCCTGGATAATTCCCAATGTTACAGATGGAAAGCCCTCAGGGGCGGGGTCCTGGTCCAGCCCACTCCCACTGAGCTCTCAAGACTAAACTAGGTGCCTGGAACAGGGCAGGGCCTCGATGGGATGGGCTGTTGAGTGAATTCATGGCTGCCTGTACTATACTATATCCAAAGTGCAGGAGAGAACAAAAAAAGAAGGGAGGAAGGAAAGAAAAAAGTTGCCCAACACCTTCAGGAGCTGAACTTCCCACAGAGGAAAAGCAGGTGTGATGAAACTAACCAAAAGTGGCAAAGCCCACTTATCAGTAAAAAATCAGGCAGCTTGGGATTTTCTTCGCATAAAGAAAGCACACCACACGTTCCTCAGAGAAGAGTGTTCTGAAATAAGGTCTCTTTCCCAGAGGCCGCAGGTGGGGTTTCACTAAGGCTCACCTCCTAGGGACCAGGAGCCTGAGCTGTGGGAGGAGCGTTGAGATCCTGGGCCCTGCTTACTGACCACAGATTGGGCCAGTGCCCAACTGGGGGGTGCAGGAGGGAAGCCTTGGGTTCTGGCTGGCCTTTAGGCTGGTTTCTGGGGTCAGGGCCAGCTGAAGGCCAACAATGTGATTTCAGGGGTGGCCTAAGGGCTAACCTGCTCCCTGAAGTGTCTGCCCCTGCCTGCTGGTTAATGATGCCTTCCACCAGCCTTCATCCACCCAACCTAAGGCTTTGGTCCTTGCTTAAAAGTTGAATACTTGAGGTGACTTCCCAGAGGTCGGAGATAACTAAGGCCTTTTAGGTGCTGCAGGATCTGAGAGCAGGTCCTGCAGGGGCAGCAAGAGGGGTCAGGAGCAAGGAGTCAGGAGGAAGGATGGAAGCACGCAAGGCCCGGGTGTCTGAGTGAATAAGGAGAGGCAGCACAGCTGATGCCCAGATGTCAAACAGAACGTCCTCCACAAGGTCTGGGTCTGCTCCCTATAAGGCATTTTTGCATTCAGGATCTCATTTCAGCCCCATGGCAACATGTAATGGAGTTGCTCTGACTGCACGTGATAAAGCTAGTTACAATCAGTCAATCAAGGATTCTAAACAAAATTATAGATGTAAAACATGTACATATATCTCATGTTTTCCTGTGTGGATAGATATCTGCAAGACATTACACCAAGCAAGGTCTAGAAGGATATAAAAACTGAAAATAGCGGTTCCTTCTGAGGATGATACTAATGTTGGGGGAACTTTCACTTTCTACTCTAGTTGCTTCTGTTTCATTCAGTTGTTTTACCCCAAGAAAGTATGACCAGTGCCATTTAAATGTAAAGAATATCTTGAAGGCATGCACCTAAATGCCACTGAACTGAATACTTAAAAATGGTTAATCCATCGTAAGTGGTATTTGTTATATGTATTTCACCACAATTTTTTAAAATGCCTTTACAATAAAGGCACCTCTGAAAATTAGAATGGTGATTAGCTGGGGGAGGGGAGTGTTGGTTACAGACCGAGAAGGAGCTGCATCGATGACAGAAGTATTTCCTAGCTTGACCTGAATTACACACAAATGTGATCATATTACAAGGCCATCAAGCAGTACACATGAGATACTCACTTTTATTTACATTATCCCTCAATTAAAACAACATTTACCTAAAGGATTTTCAAAATTTTAAAAAAAAATATATTTATTGATATTTTACAGAGAGGAAGGGAGAGGGATAGAGAGTCAGAAACATCAATGAGAGAGAAACATCGATCAGCTGCCTCCTGCACACCCCCTACTGGGGATGTGCCCGCAACCAAGGTACATGCCCTTGACTGGAATCGAACCTGGGACCTTTCAGTCCGCAGGCTGACGCTCTATCCACTGAGCCAAACCGGTTAGGGCTACCTAAAGGATTTTCAATGAAGTCAGATTGTCGTAATGCCCTAATACAGTGGTCGGCAAACTGCGGCTCACGAGCCACATGCGGCTCTTTGGCCCCTTGAGTGTGGCCACGAAGTTTCAATCGCACTGTACGTGCGAGCCCGCACGTGGTATTTTGAGGAAGAGCCACACTCATGGGGCCGCAGTTTGCCGACCACGGCCCTAATCCAAGCTCGGAGCCAATCAGACAACTTGGGAAGCTGGGTTCACTGCAGTCACCAGGGGACGGACCTAGTCACTCACTGAGCCCTACCTAGACACCAAGTGCTGGGCTGAGAGCAAAGAAGCCAAGACCACGCCTTCGCAGTGCTCACAGTCCAGCCAGGAGCAGGCAATGTACTGTTGTGCATCCCAGGTGGAAACTAGGCAAAAAAGGTCATTGGGGCACAAAGGAAGGAGTGGAAACTGTGCCAGGCAAGAGGGTGGGGGAAGGGACAGTTAAAAGGGCTTCTCGGAGAAGGAAATGACTGATGGAGTCTTGCATATTAACAATTCACCAGAACACTCGGGAACGGAAGAGAACACGAGGAAGGACAGCTCAGAGCTCCAGCCTGTATTTGTCTAGGCCAGGGTCACCTGGAACGGGTGTGCTTGGTGATCGCTGCGGTATCCAGGGACACAATGTGCTTGGCCAGCTCCCCAGATGGCAGCATGCACATGGGAAGTCAGGAGGTGGCGCTGGGCCAGCTGGGCAGCCTCTCCAGCCAGCTGTTCATGAAGGAGCTCATGCTGCACATGGCCTGGGAAGTGATGTTGGGGTGCTCCTGCCTCAGCACCTGGCAGACAGTGCTGGGTGCGTTTCTTTGTGCCTACTTAGTGGTGCAGTGGGAAGGGGAGAAGGCAGTGGCTGGGGAGTGATGAGGAAAAGGACTGCGGGAACACCAGGCCGAATCTTGGTTGAGAAGGAGGGAAAAAGAGACTGGTGGCTAGAGGGGGCACAAAGGGAAAGGAGAGGTGACATGGCCCCGGAATCCCACCTGGATCTATAGGAGTGGCCACAATGATGACGGGAAGGAAGCTCACCTTCCAGGCTCTCCCAGGCTTAGCTCACTCACCTTCTGAGGAAGCAATGAAAATCTTTTTGTTCAAACAGCTCTGCTAAGGGATTAGAACTAAGAGAAAGGTTTTCCCCTAAGAAAAGAGGCAGCCATATTGACTAACAAAAAAATGCCCAACATAAGGGCAGATCTGAGCTTAGACCTCAGACCTGCTTACTGGCCAAGTGACCCTGATCAAATCAGACTCACTTTCCTCATATGTAAAACAGGGACAAGAGCAACTCCATCGCGTGCTGCCATGGGGCTGAAATGAGATCCTGAATGCAAAAGTGCCTGGCATACTGCCTGCCGCAAAGGGGCACACTTGAAATAGCCATTTACCTTCCACCTTGGCAAACAGATCACGAGGATGGAAGACATGGAGGGGAGGGGCTAACCTTTAAAAAACAATCACACTCTCTGTTTTAAACTTGACTCCCTACCTACTTACTGTTCACCGGCTTTCTGGTTTGTTAGCAGCCTAGACTCCCCAAGTGCTCGCGGCCACTGGCCAACCTTCCCAATCTCCAGCCTTGGGGCTGGGACTGGTGGGGTGTCCAGCACACACGGCATGGGATCGTCAGGGACACGGAAGCTGGAGCCTGGGCTTGGTGCCCCACTCACCTGATTTGAGTCCTGGCTACGCTGCTCACTACCTTCTCCTCTATGGGCCTCAGTTTCCACGTGCATCAAGTGGGCCTCAATTAGCATTCCCCCATCTAGAGCTGCTGTGTGGTGGCAAGAGGTAGCACACTTTCTTGTTATTTTTTGTAATGACAACGATCAGCAATACCTAGTGAGCATCTGAAATGTGCCCAGCACATACTGACTCACTTTATCCTCCAATTGATTGGGGCAAGGAGCTGCAGAGAACGTGGGACTTGTCAGCCCGGGTCACCAGCTAGTGAGAGCATAGCCAGGATTAGAACCCAGGAAGTGTAGCTTTAAGCGCCCTGTGTTCAAACCTTCTGCTGCACTGCTCATTCATCCCCTGCAACAAGCACTTGCTGAGCTTCCCAAGGTGGGCCAGCCCCCAAAGGACTGGAGTAAAAGGCATGACACTAGGTCACACTAATCAGAGGAGCAGGCAGCCAGAGCTCAGAGACAGTTTATGTACCACTTATTACGTGGTCCTCTGACCTATCATATGACCGACCACAATGTATAGCTGTTTCCGTTTTTGTCTCATATACACAGAGCTTGCAATGTCATGGGGGTCACAGTGGCCCAGGTTTACACCAAACATAACAATGGCATTGCAGCATGGCTTTGTAACTGGCTCAGAAGAAAATGGGCTGATAATTGCAGCAGAGTGAGCCTCTTCTCATTCCAGAATGAGGTGATCAGCAAGCACACATCAGACAGAATAAACTCCAGCGTGATGTATGGGTGGGAGTGCTACATGCCAAACCCTGAGTAATGTGGGGCTGCTGAACCAAAGCCCAAGCGCGTGTCCAGAATGCACAATTGCAACCACATCAGCGAGGCGTCTGGGCAACGCTGCCAAATTTAATGGGGAAAATAAAACACAGCGAGGGGGAAAACATGAAGAGGTAACAGGCCACTTCCATTAACAAGAGGAGCATGGCATTCTTTTCCATGAATTGGCCAATTATCAGGGAGCATTGTAGCAGCAGAGGCATAACCCAAAGAAATGTCCATTTATCTGGAATCAAAAGAATCTTAGAGCTCAGGAGACACGCACTGCACCGAGTACTCGCTCAGCACTCCTAGTGAGAAAGCAGGTAACACAAGACAGTGCTGTGACTTCCTAGAGAGCAACCTCTGAGGTGTTGCTGGGTCTGCAAGAGACCAGCCTCATCCCACTAGCCTATCCCACTCAAGGTCATCTTCTCTGTTCTCCTCAATGCCACATCCGGCAGTCAATCAAGAGCTAATTAACTGCAAGATATTTATGACTGAAGAGGCATGTTCAACGCTTGTGCAAAATAAAATGTACTCTTTCATTAAACAATGACATACCAAGCATGTATTTGGTATTTCCTTGTCTTGTTCTCTAAAAAGAGATAATGGACTGTGAAATATTGGTGACTCTCAGGTACCCAAAACATTCGGTCTACAGCTCTACATCTCATGCTAAACTGGAAGTGACTATCATTGCAGATGGTGACATAGGACACAAAATGGAAAGGGCATGAAGACTTGGGGCTGGACACCTGTAATCCCTGCAACTGGGTGACAACAGAATGATCACCTAACCTCGGGGGGTGTCGGCTTCCTCATACAGTTTATCACCACCTCCCTCTCTGGGCTAGTATGAGCCAATGCTCTTCTTCCTCAAGATTACTGTGGCTATCTGGGATCTTCTGTGGTTCCAACCAAACCTGTTTCCAATTTCTTCCTAGATCCAATCTTAAATCTGTGTTGACACATTTGTTTATTGCTTCCTCCAACTAGAATGTTGGAACAGGAACCTCATCTACCTTGTTCATCCTGTATTCCCTGAGGCAGGGAATGTGTGGGTGCTCCAAAAATCCTTGTGGGAGGGAGAAAAGGGGAGCAAGCCAACCAGCCTGGCGCACAGCAAGTGCTCAACAGATGAGCACTGCTCTCACTAAGGAATGGCCCATCCAGAGTTTACGTGTCACCCAGAATAATATTGTTTGAGCTAATTACCGTACTTTTTCCCCCCCTTTGCTCATGAAGCTTTTGAGAATCTGTCCCCATGCCTGGCTGGAGGTTACCAGGAAGGTCCCGAAGTAAGATTATGAGCACTGAGGTGGGTGGGCAATGGGCAGTCCCTCGGGGCAGCCAGGGCCTCAGAACTCACTGGGGAAACCCCACTAACCATCTCCTGGGATGCGTCCCACCCACCTGCCATGTCTATCCCACCTGCCACGTCTACTGTCAGTCAGGCAATGAGTGATTCACCCACTCCCCTCCCAGCCCACTGGCATTAAATCGCAGGAGCACCCAGAGAGAAAAGTGAATGGAGTGACCCATGTGCAGCCCTTCAGCCTCCTATCAGGCAAAGCACCCCAAGCAAAACCAAGTTTCCTGGCGGAGGACTTTGGTACTGACCAAGACTGCATTTCCTTGGCTCAGCGGCAAGGTGCTTGATTCCCTCAATGAGATTCGTTATTTCAAGACAATCGATGTCTGCTACGGGAGCCATGCTAAACACTGGGGACACAAACGTTATGATGTTCTCCCAGTAAAAACTTCCAAGTCCTCCAATGACTAACAAGGTGCCACATACCTTGGACCCTCATCCCCTCCCTACTACTCGCTCTGCCTCAACACTCTGCTCCTTTCTGTTGCTCTAACACACCACATCCTGGTCTTTGCACTGGCTGTTCTTTCTGGCTGAAATGCTCTTCCTCCAGATATCTACATGATGTGGTCCCTCACTTCCTTCAAGTCTTTGCTCACATGTCACCTCCTCAGTGAGGCCTGGCCTGGCCCCCCAGGGAGAACTGCACCCACCCAGCATCCTGGCACTGCGCCTCCTCTCTCTGCTTCACTACTGCCGCTTTTCTAGAGCACCTCCCGCATGCTAATACGCTGTTACTAAAGTGTTACTGTTCCCCTCGATCTCCTCCACTACAACAGATGCTCCGGGAGGTCAGGGGTCTTTGTTTTTGTTCCTGGTCTATCTCCTGTGCCTAGAACAGCCTGGTACGTGCTCAATAATTTGTTGACTAGATAAATGAATAATGCTGACCCAGCTTCAAGGTACTCAAAGTCTAGTTAAAAAACTCAAATGCCCAAAAGAGCCAGGCTGCTGATGAAAACTGACAAAGCCCCAGGGCAGAGACACCAGAAGTGGTGGATGCCTCATTTTTCTGTCCTCATCCTGGATTTTCCTGATTTTAGCAGAAACCTGGAAGACGTCACCAATGGCTCAATGCAGACCACTCTCAGTGCAGACGCATTCAGCAGGGGGCATGGCACTACCTCACACCCTTCTCCAGCCTGTGGCCACCCTGGCCCATTCTGTGTCATGCTTCCAGGCAGACACAGAAAAGCCAGCTAGAGTCTGAGTCACAGAACCTTCTCCACCCCCACCCCACTCTGCCCACTCCGTTTTTCCCTGTTGGCTTCTCCAGGGTGTGACCATTCCATCCGAGAACCCCTGGCCCTTCTCTGACTCAATGAACCGGAAGCAGCATCCCTGGGCCCTCAGGTCCAGTCACCTGTAGCCCCGGCTAAATAAAGGCTGTCCCTCCGTGAACCTCTATTCTATGGGACTTTTATTAGTTGTCCAGCCCCACTTCCTGCGCAGGAGGAAGGGAGAGGCAACTGTTTGTAGGAGATCTCTTATCTACAACGATGCCCTACTTGATATGTGGAACATGCTGCACCTGGGATTCTCTTGGATTCTGTCAAATCCTTTTACATGTGACCCAGAGCTGCCGCACTCAATACCTCTGCAGGCAACAATGGTGCCTGGGAGCTGCAATTCCATTGAGGGATTATGGATAGACCACAACGGCCCCTGCAAAAAGGGAGAATACACATGAATTCTCATTCTTTTGCGGCAATGCTTACAACTGTGGCAAGTAAGGCCCTTGATTTATAGAAGCCTATTTTTTCCCCTTCGGTGTTCACCATCAACCGTCTCCCTGAAGCCTATTACACTCTCAGGAAGAAGAATGTCTGTTCCTTCAGAACCAGCACTGACTAACCAGGGCTCACAAGTAAGGTCAGGGTCACTGAAAGATTTGGGGGAACTCCAATCCGGGGGTCTATTCTGCCTGCTGCATTCAACACACGGGAGGCTCTGCTGCCGTCTGACTCAAACCTGGTGTGGAGAGAGCCCTGAAGACGCAGCCCCAAGGCCCTGATGCTGCTTCTGCAAGCACACAGGTCAGAGAAGCGAGGCTGCTATTACTTTCTCAGCTGCCGGCTCCACAGGCCATGTCCTGGCAGTGTCTGCCAGCAGAGGGCCCAGCTCCCAGGAAGGATGGGTGTCACGCAGAGAACAGGCAGCTAACGTTCTAGGTATAAGCTCAACCCTTAGTGACCCCGGAGAATCATCTGGTGACCATCACAACTGGTTGAAATGATGTCTACAGACAGTCAGCATCCTCACTTTGGGACAAACAAGCCAATTTTGCCCGAATTCTTCCCCTTTCTGAATTCATAGCCAGCCAATGCACATGAATTGGTTAAGTATTTGCACTTTCCAGAGATCATGTATGAGGCTGGCTGAATCGGAGGGCCCTGAATGTACACTGAGAGCTCAGACCACTGCCACTAAATGGCCATTTTCTATTAGTGCTGTCATCATGTTGTCATTGTTGCTACACTTGGCCCTCCATGCCTTTGTGTCTGGTCATAAGGCACCTCCCTAAGGGTGCTCTGAGTGTGCCTCTGTTAATCATACCAAGAAGAAAGGTCCCAAGTAGGGGACACAGGGTTGTACTGCAGCCTCAGAAACTAAGATCATGATAATGATAACATCTAATATGTATGTCTTGATGTGTGCCAGGTTTTGGAATAAGCATTTTATGCTGCATTTAATCCTCTCTAAAAATCCATGTTTGTTACTCTAACTGCAGAGGTGAGGAAACTGAAGCTGGGAGACGTGGACTAACTTGCCCCAGGGATCACCTAGTGCAGTGATGGCGAACCTTTTGAGCTCGGCGTGTCAGCATTTTGAAAAACCCTAACTTAACTCTGGTGCCGTGTCGCATATAGAAATTTTTTGATATTTGCAACCATAGTAAAACAAAGATTTATATTTTTGATTTTTATTTTATATATTTAAATGCCATTGAACAAAGAAAAATCAACCAAAAAAATGAGTTCGTGTGTCACCTCTGACACGCGTGTCATAGGTTCGCCATCACTGGACTAGTAAAATGAGGTGCTGGCATCCGAGGAGCCCAGGGAGTCTGGCTCCAGAATCCACTCCACTAGACTGCCTCTTACAGTGGAATGTGGAACAGCACCGACAGCAACCCACTCCCACACTCCTTCCCCAAAGCCTTCCTGTGAGCAAAGAGAAGGTGGCATGTGAGGGTTAGGTCCCAAGGCTATTTCTGTTCTGAGAGTCATTACGAGCATCACGAGGGCCCTTGTGAGCCCATCACCAGTTCACCCACTGAGTCATTCATTTCTGCAGTGAGTGCCCACTGAGCTTCTCTGGCAAACCCCATGATGGCATAAGCGATGCAGGCATCTCCAAGACATCCCATGGGGGATAGGAAGCCCAGTGAGGGCAGGGGTCGTGTTCTTTTTTTGGGGTTTTTTTTTTTTGTGGACCCTTGAATCTCTGATGAGGAATGAATGAATTAATGAATGCAAGAACTATCTATTCCTCGTATAGACCCCCACAGAAACCCAGGATGAAAAAAGTCCCTACTTAAAGAAGAAGAAAAAAAGTACCTATAGGTCATAAGGCATATCCCATAATCTAATCTATACGTTCATATTGCCAAGAATAATGAGATGTTAGCAGTTTCAGAATTAGTGTTCTCTTACTCTATTTCCCTGACAAGAAACACACTATCTGCTCTGCATTAGAAGTATAGCAAGAAATTATCCCTTAGCAGGAACCATATTATTTTAATGCACAGATGAATTTCAATTAGACATTTATCTAACCATGCTGATGTATTTTAAATTTAACCCTAAATTACAGACTTTTCAAATAACTCTGCTCTTCCCTCTGCTTCTCTCTCTTCAATTTTGGTTTGGTTTTGTGAAAGGTCTGCTGGTAAAAATGAAGCAATACCAGTAACTTATCTACAAATTACGGGAAGGAGAAAGTAGGTTAAAAAAGACCAAGAAACTTAAAACAAGTATGACCAAACCACATCCGAGTTAGGCAGGAAACAATAGGAGACTGTTCTTGCTCAGAGGGAAGGAAGGTAAATCTTACCAGGACTATTGTCAAACAAGTCATAAATGAGATTTACCTCCACTTTTCCCAAATGTCATCAGAATACAACAAACTTTGATTTCACACCCAGGGAAAGGCAAAAACCGGAAGTAGAAAGTTGACACTTTCACTTGGGATGGCAATTCCTTCCACGCTCAGAAAAATCTCATTTTCAGTTTAGGAATCCCCCACAATGAACACTGCGCCTCTATCACATTGAAGGAACAACCTCCATCCCAAGCAGAGGACATAGGGAAAAATAACAAATCTCCTCAATTCTCCCTCTGATTAGATGGTTTGACTACAGTGGGTATCCCAAGCTGAGAAATCACCAGTAACTTTCTGCAATTAGCTTTTGCTCAAACAGTAAACCCCATGTCTCAATGTCAATATCCTGCTTGCGGTACTTAAAGTTTTGCAAGATGTTATCAATGGAGGAAAACTAGGGAAAGGGTATTATTATTTCTTACAAGGGCATGCCAATCAATTTCAATTTAAAAAGAAACCCTGCAGCCCTAGCCAGTGAGGCTCCGTAGGTTGGAGCATCGTTCAGTACACCAAAGGTTGGAGCATCGTTCAGTACACCAAAAGGTGGCGGGTTCGATTCCCGGTCAGGGCACATGCCCAGGTTGTAGATTCAATCCCTCGATTGCTTCTCTCTCTTTCTCTCCCATCCTCTCTCTAAAATCTATTTAAACACACACACACACCTGCAAACCCTAGCACCACACACACACACACCTGCAAACCCTAGCACCCCAACCATCTCTGAGGTCTATCTTGGAAAACCAAGTCTAACCTCAGCAGTGAGTGTCACATGGGAAGACATTCTGTGATGAAGCCTTAGCAGCTATCTTGGGTTCTGGAAATCACAAGACAAAAGTAAGTCCAAAGGGACCCAATACATTCTAACTTGTTATTCATGTAAATGTAGTATGAATTAGTGCAGACTGGGTGGGGACTAGGGAAACTGAAAGGCAAACACATGCCTCATGTGATGGGGCAGCTTCTGAGAGCTTCCTGCAGAAACATATGCACAATAGGACCAGATTTTCTGACTGTTCAAGACAATCCTGAAATCAATTTTCAATGAAACTTAATTCATAAATGTTTCTTTTATCCACTGTGAAGACCAAACCAAACAACTCTGAGGACTGGGTTGCAACCTGCAGAACTGATGGCACTTTAAGTGTATCTTCCTCCTGTCCTCACCAAGAGCCCTTTGGAGCAGGGCTTGCTCTCCCTGTTTCCTGTCTGGGATGAAACAACTTGCCCAAGGTAACCTGCTGGCTGGCAGGGTCCTCAGCAGCCCTACTGATTCTGTCGCCATTACTTGCATTCATTCTGCAAAAGTGAGCTTAGGAAAGCTGCAAAGAAACATCTCTGGCTTCATAAACACCAAGTCAGCTCCACATTTTCTAGACCATGTGTTCTCATGACAAGGACCATTAGGGGAGTGTTTTCTGCTCCACACTGTCACCCCCACCATCTCTAGTTAAATTCTCTCACCAAGCACTACACTTCCTCTTTAGAGCACTTATACGACTCAAGATAGTACAGTTATTTGTATATTTGATCAACATTTGTCTCTCCTACTGTACTGTAAAGCTCCAATGTGACAGAGGCTATTTAGGATTTTGTATATCCCCAGAAGTAGCATGATGCCAGGTCCAAAGAAAAGACTTAAGAAACACTTGTGGAGTGAATCAAAGAGAGGACGGGCCACACAGGGGCCATGAAAAGGCTCCATTCAATACAGCTGAACTAATGCCACCACCAATAAGGATAGAAAGTTTCTGGGAACCTTTTAAGAGGCTCAAATGCTCCCTTAAAGAAAAATGGCCTGGCTTAGCAGTCCTACACCAGAAAAAACAGAAGGACAGGGGACTCTTGTAATGAATGGTACACCATACAGCTCTGGCCTTTCATGCAACAGGATCCCCCTCCACCCACTCCTTCAGATATGGCAACAGAGCTGACTGCCCGAGGGCAAGGCCAGCCTTTTACCTGTGTGCCTACACTCTAGGCTCATCTCAGACATGTCTGCTCAGTCCACACTGCAGCAGATATAATGACAAACAAGATGCCTGCCACAAGCTGCTTAAAGCTGGTAAGATCTTTGCTAAGAGGGAACTAGCAGCAAGGGCCTTCCAGATTTTGGGTTTGGTAAGGACACAGGTACAACAGCAGAAACATGGGCACACTGGGGGAAAAGCAACCTGGACCAGTACTAAGGTAGCCTGGAGCTCAGTACATATGAGCAGGAGGGGAGAAGTGAAGGCAGGCAAGATACACAGGAGCTAAGCTGGGAAAGCCTCAGAAGTCATTATACTGGTCATCCGGTGTTTTCCTTTGACAGAGCACAAAATGCACAAACATGCACAAACCACATATGTCCTGTTTAGGCCAAAGTTGAGTGATAATTTAAATCCTGGGAGATTTTGTATCAAAATGCAGATTGCCAGCTTCTCTGGAAACATGAGAAAACCTAGCAATATTGCATCCATATTCCCGCAGAATGACTGCAGTCTGGGGTGGAATAGCAGCTGCTCACAAAGGAGGCATACCCTCTCCAATTAGCCACAGTCCCCAACGCTCCCTACTGCCCTCAGATGGGGCCTATCTCTTCACAGATGTCCCATGACCAGCCTCTATAGCTATTTGTGTCTTAGGCAAGGTATTCTCTCATTTTGTCCCCATAACAGTGTCCCATAGATATACAACCTGAGGCCCAAAGCAGTATAATTCCATGTTCAATAACATACAATCACGCATGTAACATTATATTTAAAATTGTTTTTCTTGAAATATTAATGTTTATTGCATGTAACATTATATTTAAAATCATTTTTCTTGAAAAAATAAAGTAAAATTAATAATAATAACATACAATCACTGAATCTATTCCTGGTATAGACCCCCATATTTTCCTGGGTACTCATCTCAAGACTCTGATTAGGTTCCCTGAATCCCAGAGTAGTTTAGACGTCACTGTTGCTGTAAGCAGAAAGTTGGTTTCCGGTTTTAGAGAAACACACAAGTTAACAAAATGAGCCATGGCTTCTTATCAAGGTCTAGAAACAGTCGTAACGCTAATGACTTACACAACTTCTCTGAACATCCTGTTCAGTCTTAGCGTACATCTCAGACAGATCACCATTCAGAATGACTTCAGCTAACGAGTTCACCAGGGGTGCATGATGTATAATTAGGAAGACCTGGTGAGAGAGAAGAAATGGGATTTGTATTGAAGTGTGCAGTCTTTCAACATCTTCCTTTCTTGATCTGCAGTGACACTGGGCTACACAAGCCCCGCATTAAGCAGCAATCTCTGTGATACAAAATCCAAAGAATGGGTGACATTCAAGAGAAATGAGTTACATGTTTCTCCTTTAGGGTTGCCCCTCCCCCCCTTCATTCAGACTGTTGCCTATTTGGCTGGCTGCTCTTCAGCGGAAGGAAATGCATTAAAAGCAAGACTGTCCCTCATGGCTGGGTGAGGCCAAATCCCGCTGAAGTAAAGCACAGTGGGAAAGGAGCAGCCAAACCAGCACACTCTTTCCTCTCCACAGGCATTTCAGTGTCAAATTCGATTATGAAAAGATTAGAAGGCACCGGCCCAATACTTTAGTTATACGGGAAGAAGGGGCTGGTGAGTCTTGTTCCAATCAAGGACTTGGCAAAGGATCAGCTACACAGAGATCCACCACTGGAATGAGCGCTGGCCCCTGCGGTGGGCTTCGGCACACCAGAATTTCATGGCAGTATGGGTAGGTGTGGAAACTGTGGGGAAGAAAAGCCACACGAGCCAGAGATAGACTGAATTGTGCCAGGATGCAAAATCAGAAGGCACTGGGCCATCTGGGATGGCCCCACCACCCCACCCTGTTGCCCAATATTCAGAGGAACAGCTTTAGGAATCACAGTATTCAAAACTGCCTCACAAAGCTCGTTCAGACACACCTGCTACTTTGCTTTAAAATGGAAAGGCAAACCGGTGCAGCACAGCGTAGGGTTATCTACTATTTGTATATGAAAAGGGTGTGTGCGAGCACATTTGTATTTGTTTTTTTATATATACATGGAACAAGGTTTCAAACCTCGGCACTATTGTCAGGCCATAATCCTATATTGTGGGGGCTGTCCGGCGCATTGTAGGTTATCTGGCGGCATTTCTGGTCTCTACCCACTAGGTGCCAGTAGCACTCCCCACCCCAGTTATGACAACCGAAAACATCTCCAGACATTGCCAAACATCCCCTGTGGGGAGAAAGGTTTTGCAATCACTCCCAATTGAGAACCCTTGGTAGAGAACATTTCTAGAAGGACAGAGGAAACCCCTGTAACTAACCTGAAACACCACCTGCCTCTGGGCAGTGGAACTGGGTGCCTGGGGGGTCAGGGTTCAGAGGGAGACCCCACCCTACATGTCACTTTGTATTGTTTGAATAGGGTGAATATATTGTTAAATAAAATAAATACAATTCAAATTAAAGGTACAGGCAAAATAGCCAAATGTAGTACCTACCTACTTACTTAAACACACACACACACACACACACACACACTCACACAAAACATGTTTACTATCATAGAGAATACATAGTATGATCACATGAATTCACCCATGTCCAGGGCTCTGGAAGGCATTCAACTACTAGCAATTATGATGATGAGGTAGGTTAATTTTCTCACCTTCTCATGGCCAAATTATTGCCACACTTAACTACACAACAAATCCCAATCACTGAGTTCATTCATTCCACAAATACCTACTGTGCACCTTATGTGAACGTGACCTTAATGATCATTTAGTTATTCTTTTAGTCAATCCACATTCAGTGAGTGCCTACTAAGGGCCCACTGGACAAAAGTCAACTGATTCCCACCTATGGACCCACTCAGGCTCATTCCTTCCTGAGCTCTGGATGAAGAAAAACAAGTAAGGGGAGAGCCAGTCACTGCATGGTGTGTGGAAGTGTTTGCAGGCCAGACTTGAAAAGCTGGGCCAGCCTACCTGCACCACACTCTCCTCACCAGTGGCAGTTTAGTTTCAGCAGGACAGAATCCTGTCATACTAAATTAATGTTGTTAATGTGAATTTTCTTGGTTTTGTGGCTGTGCTTGTAAAATAACTGGCAAGGATGATCTGATGTAAGGCTTAAGAACACGGGGTTTATACCTGCTTTGAGGTTTTCACACACTTAGGCAACATTATAATAAAGCTAAATGAAAATGCAGGGGAGGAAGGGCTCTGTCACTGAAGCTGAGGTACACCAGATTACAAGCTGTGCTTTCTGTGTGTTACTGAAACAAGTAATTAGGTGTCTGACTGCTGGTCCTTCACTAACAAGCAGGAGGAAAGGGGTTCTCAGAGTAAAGGGGGGGGGGTCTGACCCCTCACTCCTTGGAGGAGACCCTGCCCTGCAAGGCTCCCACAGCTGAAGCGTCCTGCGGGTGTGTTCCGTGAGATTCCTGTGGCTGAGCATCTGGCCTGCTTGGGTCCTGCCAGACTCCCAGAATCCCAAGCGGAGATGCTGGCGGATTTGTAATGAGGTGGTGGAAAAAGCTTCCAGGAGAGGCTGGGGTTTGCACTGAGCTGTTTCACAGAGGGGCATTCAGAAGGAGCGAGCAGCAGTGCAGAGCTCCAAGCAAACAGAGCCCCCAGAACAAGACGCTAGGAGTGAACAGTGAGCAGGCCACTGCAGATCCTGATCAGCTGAGTCGCTGGGAGGAGGCTCGGTCTGCGTCTCTCGCCTCAGGCCAATGGGAGACAGCCCCACCTCAAACTCAAAATGGCCCAGGGACCAAGTTAGAAGGACATTCTCTCAGCAAAGCAAATAAATGCCTGTGCCATTTGCAGAAGTGAGAACAGAGCTCTGGTCAAACGTTTGACTACTTGACAGTCTAATGAGATGGCCTGAAAGTCTGGACTGCTTGTAATAAAAATATTTTTAAAGTTATGTAACTGGGTCGCCATGGAGTTTTTCCCTTCTTGTAAATATTACATAATTACGAGAAGGAAACACACTTAAGGGGGGGAGGCAGACAACTTGGCTTAAGACGCAAATCTGGGAACTGAGGCTGCTACAAGATACCTTCCAGAAGGTAATCTGGGAACTAGAACCATGACAAAAGCCTTTAAAAACAGCCTCATTAGTGGAAGTCTATTAAACCAGGGTCGCTGTGTGTATGCACACAATAGTCCTGCAGTTTGGGGCTTATTTCAAAATGCCATGAATAAGACCCAGACAGTCCACATTTCCAGGGTATTTAGAACACTCCTTGGTTGTTTTGGAAACCTCAATCCTCATGGTAAAACTCAACTACCTAAGTGCCAGGTTAGATTTATTTTTCATTTCTTGTTTAATTTCCATCCACTACCATGCAGAAGATACTGGCACCTCTACTCGGTGTGTAGAAAACAGAACCCCCATTTATTTTCTTATCTTATTTCAAGATGGGGGACACTGAGAGAGAAGATAGGACAATGTGACGGGAAATTTCTGAGGGGCAGCAGCATTCCAAGGTCCCCTTCATGTGGTGGGGAAATGGGCACATGATCAAACATACCTGCGACAGAAGATAGAGCGACACCGGCAGGCTGATTTTGGGCCGTTCTCCTCCCTTGAACGTTGAGGGGAAAGAAAGAGGGAGAAGCCCAGGTCACACAAGTGAATAGCACAAAATACATGCAGCCAAAAGCCATCTGTCTGGAGAAGAGGCACCCTGTCCCCTAATTTCCTCCCGGACCTTGAGTTATTCTGGCCTGGCGCTAGCTAGTCAAAAGTCCACTCTGCAAAAGAAATTCACCACCAAATCCCATTCAATACCATTTGCAAGGCTATGATTTTTCCACCTGAGAAATCTTTCATCATTAGTCACGGATTAGAGTTTGGAGCCAAAAGAAGAATTGGCTCCTTAAATTACCAAGAATGTTAATTTTTCCCAGCTGGGACATGGAGAGCCCAAGTCCCGGCCTGCCAGGAAAACCCCCCCTCCTCCCCAGGGGCCTATTCTCAGGAAGAGCTTTTAAAATGGGGCAGGGAGACTGCGGTACTATAGCCTCTGAAAAGCCTCTCCTTTGCACTGAGCCTCACCGAGCTCCAGCTCACACCAACCCTGAGAGATCTTCAGGACCCTGGTTTTGCTCAGGGAGGTTAACTGCCGTGCCCAAGGTCAAGAGTAAGAAAAGGGAAGAGATAGAATTTAAACCCAGGTCTGAAAAAGCCACTTCCCATGCTTTCTGTCTGCCCCCCAGAGCTCCCTCTGCTAGACTTGGTTAGGGTTGCAATTTTCTTCCGTTTACTTATTTTTAGTAAGAATCTCCATCTTCTACCTCCAGAAAGAAAGCTACACCCCTGTGAGACACATCTGGCTCTGTCCCACCTCCTGCTGAGGCCTCTGCCCCTTAACTCTGGGAGGGACTGGGCAGAAGGCCTCCACTCCCCGAAGCAGCATTTCTCATGGGGGAAGCAGAGAACTACCAGCTCAGAATTTCCTGGGGGCGGGAGGGGGCAGGTTAAATATGGAGATTTCTGGCCCATCCCAGACCCAATGGACCAGCATCCCTGAAAAGGGGAGGACACCTGAGGATGTGCACTTTTAAGAAAAGCAGGCATTCTCCCCACGAGGAACTCTGAGCCTGTTAACTGGGGACAGTCATTGCCCTGGAAGCTTTTCAAGTGCATTCCATCCCTTCATGTCCATTTTGTGCAAGTTTTGTGGCTGGATGGATCTTTTCCAAATCAATTAACCCTGGCAACTACCAGAAAAACTTACCAAGAATGAGAACACCTCAAAAGAAAGATGCAGAGAAGCCAAAAACCTAAATTCATAGAGGTTTCCTGTTTCATTCTGATGTCAGTATTCTTTTCTCATTCACTTTTACAGTTTTTACAATCTACCCCCTTCACACACACACTCCTGGCCCGCTCCTTTCTCCTTCGCCCTCCCCTCTCCCCCTACTTCCAGGAAATAAGAGGAAAGGAAAAGAAAACCAGTGTGCTTTGAAAGGAATCGCTCGCAGGCTCAAAGCTGTGGCCCCTTGCAAAGCTCAGCCCTATTCAAGGTGACTGTCCTTCCCTCCTTCTGAAGACCTTCAGCCCGCAAGAGCAATGGGGCCAGGCCCCCAGACCCACCTTGTCCTGGTTCTCCAGTGAGTACACGTAGAGGGGCAGGAAGAGTCTGTTGAGCAGGTGGTCCGTGAGCACGTCATTGAGGAACTCACAGTTGATGATCAGGATGTCATTAAGATAGTGCAGGTGGTCCAGGTGCTCAGCCACCAGGTCACTCAGTTTTCCTCGATTCCGGTGCCTGCCAATAAAAATGACCACCTCAGTCTGGAATCCAAAGCTCAGAGCCCTTGGACCTAGACCAATGGCCTGAGACTTAGGTCACTGGTGCACTCATTCATACAGCAAATATCTGAATTAGTTTCAAGAAACATCTATCCTGCCCTACCAGTGGGGGACCAAAAGGGAAAAGGACCTAGGCCACTCTAATGTATTGATTTTAGGGGACTCCTGGGGTACCCCACCCTCTGGGGGCCCCAGTATAACTCACCCCCACCCCCAGCCACCACCACAACCACAAAAAAAGATGGATAAACAAAGCAAAGAAACAGCTAAGCTCTTGGCAAGCCATTTCACAAGAGGAGCCACTAGCCAATGTGGCAAGATCCCCTTGCTCCCAAGATAAGCAGTATTAATGGAGCAATAAATCCTTGCTAATTAAAATGCTCTAGAGGAGTTCTGAGGAGAAAAGCAGGCCTCAGCAGCTACGCGGGACCCACTGGCCCTGACCTTATGTGGGACAGAGCGCAAAGACATGACATCCTACCTCAGGCCCCAGCGGGTCTCTATCTCCTTGTAGTGAGCCAATAGCATGCTGGTTGGCCCCATGGGTGAGTCAGTGTCAACCTCACAAAGGATGCAGAGCCCCTAAAATAGCTGGTGGGCTCATTTTCCCCACCCCCAAAGTGGTATCTCTTACAAAAAGTAATCTAGATAGGGTAAGACATTTTGTTTGTATTATGGGTATTACTCAAGTAATAGATGGACATTTTAGAAGACAGAAAATTGAAGAAGAAAATAAAATAAAATAAAATAAAATAAAATAAAATAAAATAAAGCAAAGTCTCCTCTAGCTCCACCACTAACAGAAGATATTTTTGGACTTGTGTCCCTACATTCCGTTTTTCCACATTTCTATCTCCCCACAGTCTCACCTAAGATGCAGGTGTTATATATCTATCCATCCAGTCATCTCTACTTTAAAATCGGGATCAATTTTGCTTCTTTTATATATCTTTGGATAATCATCCTTTATTATACTTGAATACGATATGTAGTAAGTATTTATGGCAAATACATGTTGTAAAGCCTAATCGTGTAATGCAGTGGTTCTCAACCTGTGGGTCGCGACCCCATTGGCGGTCGAACGACCCTTTCACAGGGGTCGCCTAAGACCATCCTGCATATCAGACATTTACATTACGATTCATAACAATAGCAACATTACAGTTATGAAGTAGCAACGAAAATAATTTTATGGTTGGGTCACAACATGAGGAACTGTATTTAAAGGGCCAGAAGGTTGAGAACCACTGGTGTAATGAGTACCTATGGACCACAACCCACCTGAGACCTAGAACATTCATACACCTTTCACAAGCTTTACCCCACTTAAGATACTGTGGAAATTTTTCTCCCACAGGATATCTAATGCACTTTACTTTTTAAACCTTTACTTTAAAAAACTCTTATCATAGCAATATATGCAGATGAGTTTAAAAATCAAATAGTACTGATAAGCTGATAAGAAAAAAAAAATAGCAGCTCCTGGACCAACCTCCCCCACCCCTGCCCACTCTCCACAGGAGGTGGTTTTTAACTTTTAGTTGTTTCTGTGGTAAAATCGGCGAGAACCTCTATTTTGTGACTGAGCCGCATTATGTTATGTATTATGTTATGACAGAACCCTCTGTGCTCCTTCCACTCCTTCCCCCCAATAGTCATTAACAACTGATGTTGACATTATCATAGCCATTCACTGCAGAGACAAACAGAGGACTAGGGGTTCATGTCCTTTCTTGTATAACCTGTTCTTCTCTCTGGAGTTAACTGCCTCCTTATGTTTCATATCTACACCTGCTCAAATCCATATGAAATTGCTCCATCAGATTTGCCATCTACCTTTCCTTGCTTTTTTTTTAAATTTTAATTTAAATTCTTTATTGTTTAAAGTATTACATATGTCACCTTTTCCCCCCATTGACCTCTCCCAGGCCGCTCCCACCCCTTCTTGCTTCTTTGTCAACATGAGATCTAATATGCTCTCTCTCTAGTCCCCTCCCCCTAGGGAACCTCCTTCCAGAGTCCCTTTATCATCCTGAGCCCTTCTGGGTGTGACTATCACAAGTCTGTGCAAAGCTGTCACTCTGGGACAGTGGTTCTCAACTGACGGCAATCTTAAAGGAGACATTTGGCAATGTCTGGAGGCATGTTTCATTGTCACAACTGCAAAAGGAGTGCTACTGGCATCTAGTGGGTAAAGGTCACGGATGCTGCTGAACAGTTTACAATGCACAGGACAGCCCCACAACAGAAAATTAGTTAGTTCAAGAGACCAAGAGTGCCGGTTGGAGAAATCTTTCTCTGGAAATTTCTATTCATTACTCTAGGGCCCAAATTACCATCTTCATCTTTTTAAAAAGACAAAAACAAAAGTAAACCCCACAGATATATTGAGATATAATTCACATACTGTAAAATTTGCCCATTTAAATCACAAAATTTAATGGGTATAGTGTATTTGTAGAGTTATCTAAGCGTCATCACAATCAATTTTAGAACTTTTTTATCCCTTCCCCTCAAAAAAGACCTATACTTAGAGCCAGTTACTTCCCATTTCCCCCATAACCGCCCCCCCTCCAGTCCTACAGAACACTAATCTACTCTCTGTCTCTATGGATTTGCCTATTCTGGACATTTCATATAAATGCAATCATATAATACGTGGTCCTTTGTGTCTGGCTTCTTTCACTGAGCACAATGCATTTCAGGTTCATCCATGGTGCAGCACGTATGAGCGCTTCATTCCTTTTTATGGCCGAATACTATTCCATTGTATGCAAATATATTTTGTTTACTCATTCACCAGCTGACAGATCACTTTCGTCTTTTTACCAGCCGCCTATCACCCCATCTACAGGTGTACTGAATTTACTAACCCTCATTCTCTCTGGAAGGTATCTGAGTTGTCTCCAGTTTCCCACTATTATAAAAAGTAGATAGGTGGGTGGAACCTTTCAGAGTATGTAAGTCCATATCATGCCTACACATAAGCGAGTAAGTTTTGTTCTAATGTTTATTTTTCCTCGATAAAAAGGAAATTCTCCCCTAATCACTCTGTCTACCTAACAAGTACCCCACGAGGTCACTTACTCCTCATCAGTCTGCACACAGTTATCAAGTTCGATCACGTGGCTCCCGATGAACCAGACCAAATTGGAGAAGTAAGGGACAGCAGTTTTATCTCTGATATAATGTAGCATGGCCTGGTTATCCACTGGGAAAATTCACAAAAGAAGAGAAAAAAAGAGTCAAGCTACCAAAAATAACTTGGGGGAGATTTAAAAAAAAAGAAACCATAATAAAAAAAGTCAGCTACTATTATCTGAATCTTTTCTGTTTTCCCTGAAAATACTTGAAAATGGTTATTTTATTCATAAAACTATACTTATCAAGGCAGTTCTTATGCTATTTTTATGATTAATAAAATTAATTAATTGAGTTCAACTTTAATAGTGCATTAGAAAGCCTACTTATCAGTGGTGTGTTTAGCTAGACTACAATGAAAGCTACATTCTTAAGCAAGTTTCCTGTGTATACATGTAATGATAAGTTAAGAAAGCGAAAAATCAGAGGTTAATAACTTACATGACACTGGAATAAGGAACACGGGACTCGTCATTGAAGGAAAGGCAAAAAACAGACAACGGTTAACAGGGTTAGGAACTGGGATGGTGAGACAGCTGCTCAGAGGGAGAGAGCTAGGGCAGGAGGCATCTAAACTAAAAGACACAGGTTAGAAGAGAACAAGAGAAAACAGGTAACAGGAGGCAGCAGAATTGCAGCCTGGAGCAGGTCGCAAACTCAGAAGCCAGGCTGGCAGACGACTCAGTGAGTGAAGCCAGCAGGCCTGGCCAGTGAACTGGGGAGCATAATTGCAAAGGGGGCAACTGCTCCTCAGCACAGGTTCACCACCATCCTGCAGGACTGTGAGCCCAGAATAGCCAAATCTGCATTTTTAAGTCCAAAATCCAGATTATTACCCAAGATCTTCTAATTTTTAAATACTGGCAACTATAGTCCTGGCTGGTGTGCTCAATGGTTAGAGTGTCGGCCTACACACCGAAGGGTCACAGGTTCAATATGCACTGAAGGGTCACAGGGCATGTATCTGGGTTGCAGGTTTGATCCCCGGCCCCAGTCAAGGCCCATACAGGAGGCAACCAATCGATGTGTCTCTCTCACATTCAATGTTTCTCTCTCTCCCGCCCCTCCCCTCCCACCCCTCCTTTTAACTGTGTCTGAAAATCAATGGAAAAAATATCCTCGGGTGAGGATTAAAAAAAAATACTGACAACGATATAATTTTTCAAAAAATATCTAAGCCAATTAAAAATTGTCTGAGGACTGGATTCATCTAACCAGGCCCTCAGATTTCAACCTCTGGATAGGCCCCACTGAGCTCTTAGAAAGGCTCTTCAGTTTAACACAATCCCAGAGCTAGGCTGGAGTGAGTCCCTGAGGAGCTCTTGCCCCTCCCAATTAGGGGTCATCTCAAGTAACAACATGTGAATTTGTGAAGGCCAAAGCCCTTTGGTCCCTGAGAAACAGTCCCAGCTTCAGTGTGGTGATTACAGGGAAACTAACCAGAAGGTATTACCCTGAGGGTCAATTCCAGGTGGGGGAGGGAGAGGGGATTTGTGTGCAGCCAGCCTTGGTGCTGGTGTGGGCAGGGAGCTGTGGTAGCCTTTCTCCAGGAGGCAATGATTTGGGTATTAAGTTCATCTTGAAAGAAAGGAGGGCTTTGCAACAGGCTGAGAATACAATATTGCCCCCTGCTGTTCATGATGTGAAATGCTTTTATACATGATTTAAAGATAACATACCCCCTGGAAGATATTTTATAGGCCAAAACAGAAAAATTTAAATCTAACATTTAAAAGATAACTCTGCTTTATCTAATTATCACATGACCACGCCAAGTCCCACATGTGCCTCTCTTAGAACACTACTACTTCTGTGTTAGCACTAAGATAACTTACATGACACTGGAATAAGGGACAAAACTGAGTATGCAGGGAAAAGACAGTGGTACAAAATTCCTGTAAGGGGCCAGCTAAATGTCCAATGCCTACAAGCCCTTTGTGAGACAAGCACCCACAGCTACAGTAAATGAGCTCCTGAGAGGGAGCACTAGCTGCAAGGCAGAAATCTTAAGGAAAACTTACCTTTGTAGACGTTCAACGTGATGGTTCTTACAGCAATTCTAACCATGCTTTCAGGGTGATTGAAAAATTTGATGGCTTCTGTGTACAGGGCAAAGTCATTAGTGTGCTAAAACAAAAGAAGTACCAAAAAGGAGTTACAAACCCATAAGACAGGCCTGCCCCCACCCCAGCTTTCTGAATCCTATCACAGACATCAGTCAAAGACCCCCCAAAAATATTACCAACATGGACGTTAAGCCGGTGGTTCACTCCCAATGGGGAATGTCGGAAGGAATGGAGAAGGGAGATCATGGAATAGAAAACAGTCCAGACCCAGGCTAATGATCTGTCCTACCACTTCTTAGCTGTGTGATGTAATATTTCTAAGCCTCTATTTCTTCATCTAGAAAATGGGGATAATAATTCCCACTTCATAACTGCCAGGAATAAATGAGGTTACTTCCAACACAATGCTAACTCCAGCACCTGATACCTAATAAGTACTCAGTAGTAATGCTGGTTATTATTAGATGCTGCTAAAAAAAAAAAAAAGCAAATGTCAAGTTTTACTACATCCAGAATCTCTCTTGCCTATTATATATTCCTCCATTTGGAAATACTAAAAGTGTATACAATATCATGGTGGAGGAGGGTCTTAGGAATAGTCTGTCATTAAAAAGGGATCATCAGAACAGACAAACAGTTCAGAACCACAAAACTCCCCTGAAGAGGGCCTAGAAGAGAAAGCTGGCGTACTCGGCTGCCGTCTCCTGGCCAGTTTTCCCACAGGCTCCAGAGCCGAGGAGCACTCATGGCAGTAAGGGAGTGGGGACGAGGCCACCTCCAGCCACCACCACTGTCTATTAAGAAAACACGACTTTGAGCACCCGAAGTCAAGTGTGCACTTAACAATTTGGTAGCAACTGTACTGGCCCACATGAAAGAGGAAACCAAGCCCACCTCAACAGTGAGGCTCCCACCACTCCTCTGGTGACCAGCAGGATCTTCTTCCAGAAGCATCACTCTGGCCCCAGAATCCCAGCGTCCTGCCCTCTTAGCTGGATGCACAGAAGCCCAGGTGCACCTGAGTGGAGGGATAGTGTTTCTCTCTCTGATCTGAACTTAGCAGGTGGGTTTTCTTCCACCTGGAAGAGCCCCTCAGAAAATGCTAATGTCATCTAAGTGGTCTCTAAACATGTTTATTGAGCACCTACTATGTGGCAAGGCCACACAATGTTGATTTTTCAAATTGCCACAGTTTTTTGTGATTGGCAGCTAGTATTCTTCCCTTTGCAGCCAGCTCTTCCCCACTACCAATCCAGACAAACAAAACCAAGGTTCAGGCCACTGTTGCTGCATCATATGGAAATAGCTAGATGGACTCTGCTCAAACTCAAAGGATATGTTTGGGACTATGATCTGATTTTAGATTCGAGGCTTCACAGCATATGTAACCACCGATCAGAAGACACCTGCCATGCAAACAGCAAGTGGTTGTGTGATAGCTGGCCTCCAAGATGGCCCAATGATCCTCACCTCCTGTATCCACACACTTCTGTCGTCCTCTCCTACACTGAATCAGGCTCTCTTTGTGGCCTAAAGAATAAGGCAAAAGTGATGGTGTGTGGCCTCTGAGGCTGGGTCATAAAATGTATTCCAGCTTGCCTTGGTCTCTTGGATCATTCATTCTAGGGGAAGCCAGCACCAACTGGCCAGCCATATGAGCAAGCCACCTGGGAAACAGAAATTCCAACCCTAATCCAGCCTTCAGATGATGCCGCGTCACGAGATATCAAGCCAGAAATGCTCTGCCAGGCCACTCCCAAATTCTAGACATACTGTGTGATAAATGTGACACAATTCTGACCAGAGAGACATGAGAGGAAGTCTGCTGGGAGGCTTCTGGGAAAGAAGGTTTTTGGAAGTTAAAGAAACCAAAAAGGAAAGTGATCTCATCAGGCTTTTCAGCAGTGGCATGTGAGCATGTGAGGTTTGGAGCTGCTGCAGCCGTACTGAGATCATGAGGGCCATGCCTGACGAAAGATGCCAACTGTATGGTCAGCAGAGCAGGAAGATGGAAAAGCCTGGTCCTTGATGAAGGGGTTAGCCCAGGGGTGGGCAAACTTTTTGACTCGAGGGCCACAATGGGTTCTTAAACTGGACCGGAGGGCAGGAACAAAAGCATGGATGGAGTGTTTGTGTGAACTAATATAAATTCAAAGTAAGCATCATTACATAAAAGGGTACGGTCTTTTTTTTTTTTTTAGTTTTATTCATTTCAAACGGGCCGGATCCGGCCCGAGGGCCGTAGTTTGCCCACGGCTGGGTTAGCCACAGGATGGACCAGCCTCAGGACAGCTGGCATCTGTAACTTTTGGTATAAGATAAACTGGCTTTATTGTTCAAGCTACTTTTAATTGTGGGAACAATAGCAATTTATTTATTTAAATGTGTAGTAATTCTCCCAAGGATTACTAGGGATGTTAACTTCTAAAGGATAGCAATAACACACGGCTGGTGTGGCTCAGTGGTTGAGCATCAACCTATGAACCAGGAGATGATGATTAGATTCCCAGTCAGGGTACATGACCGGGTTGCGGGCTCGATTCCCAAGTAGGGAGCGTACAGGAGGCAGCTGGTCGGTGATTCTCTCTCATATTGATGTTTCTCTCTCGCTCTCTCTCTGAAATCAATAAAAAAAATCTATATACCTTTAAAAGAATAGCTATGACTTTAGGGAGCCAGGTACATATTAGGTGCTTTGTGGGCATCATCTCATTTAATTCAATCCCTGTAAAAACCCTACAAGGGATATATTACCATCCCCATCTCTTAGAGGAAGAAACTGAGGCTTAGAGCACTGGGACTTCTCTAAGGTCACACAGCAGGGAAGTGGTGAAAGTGGGTCTGACTGGACTTCCTGTTTTCCCCCCAGGGTAACACGACCCCCAAATAAACTTCCACGCACTTCTCCCTGCCAGGTATACCGCTCTCAGTTTGCAATAATTGAATTTTATATAAGAAATGGAAAGGTAACTTATTAAATTAAAAAAAGTAAGCATGCCAAGGCCAAGCAGTGTTGCTATGAAAATCAGAAAGAACAAGCACATAAGTGCTTTGTAAACAGACAGGAGGCCACCCGGACAGAAGGTGCTGCTCTGACCAGCTGGCTTTGCATCCAAATGCACCTCCCCGGCAGTCACTTACCTCATTGTAAAAAAAATGGACAGTGTGGTTGTTGAGTTTTAATGAAAGTGTTTTCAGGAACGATATATAATATGCCATAATCTCTTCATCGGAAAAGTCAAACTTATGTACAATGATAGAATTTACATAATTATTAGAGAGCAAATAATCTAGAGGGAGAAAAACAAAACAAAAGAACAGGTTAATTCGTGCTGGAGGATAGACAAGTAGAGAAAGGTAACAAGCAGATGACCATATGAATATACACAAACCAGTCAACCTTCTGGGTGGGTGGGGTTAAACAAGCTAACAGGGAGCAGCTTAACCTTTAGCCACAAAGAAATCAGCCACTATGCATAGTCACCAGAAAGTTCAAAAGCAATGCCAGAGAAAAGCCCGGGGTACCCCACCCTCCCACACCAAGCAGAAAAGAACCCTTGAACATTTTCTTCATTGCTGGCACAACTCAACACCGAGCTGGGAGTGGGACAAATGAGTTGGTGCGTGGGCATTTCACAATCAACCCACGGATGAGGGTAAAAAGCACTGTATTATATAAAAAGTTTCCCCATTTTGCCACCAAAAGTCACCCCATCATTCCTGAATGCCACAAAGGGCCTCACACACATGGTTTTTTTCTCCCTATATAGTTTTTATAGCTTTTCATAACCTCCACTACATGCCTAGCACTAGGCTGAATGCTTTACACTATAACTGTCACAACGATACTGCAGAGTAGGCCTCATTCTTCCCATTTTGCAGATGAGTAAAAAAAAAAAAAAGCTCAGAGAGGTTGATTAATTTGCCCCAAGAAACAGAAATGGAACTGGAAGCAAGGTCCCATGTCAAAGCCTGTGTTAATATCATCACTAATGGGGGTCAACAATGATGAGGGCCTGGAGGCACCGGGGCCAACGGAAGAACGGCTACTCCCTCGAAGCTCCCTGTCCCTGGCCCCTTCAGAAATGCAGGTTCAGCATGGTGAGAGCTTCCCATGATGCAAAGGAAGCTGGGTAACACAGATTTTAATGCTGCATCTCCTGAATTTGCAATGTTGGCCACTAGACTGGCTAGTTTTTAAAGCTGTGCTGGCCTGAAAACATAAGTCTGTAGACCAGCTGTGGCCTATGGGCCCCTAGTTCATGACCTTGGCATTGGGCCCTCCTCTAAGTCCTCACCAGCCACCCTTCAAAGCAGGCTCTGCTGTATCCTGTCTGTCCTCTGGACTGCCAGCTTGTGAGCTCTGCACCACCCCAGCTGCTTCCCCACAAATGGTTAAAGGCAGAGCACCATCAACACCTGCACCTACAGGCAGACACACAAGACAGGAGAGTGGAGTGATTCAGAGTGTGGTCCTCGGAGCAGCAGCACGGCATCACCTGGAGCTAGTCAGACATGCTGGATCCTGGGCCCATTCCTGACCCCACTCACATCTCTGGGGGTAGGCCCGGGACTCCGCGTTAAGAAACCCCACAGGGCTTCCCACCATCTCGTGTGTGAGACACTGGGTTAAACATGGACTTGGGTCCGCACTGCCTCTGCCACATCCTAGCTGGGTGACCTTGAGCAAACCACTTACCCTCACCACTCCCCAGTCTTCTTGTTTGAAAGCTAAAATAACAATGCCTTCCTCACGGGGCTGTTCTGAGAATTAAAGATAATACACAGAAATCACTAAGAACAGTGAGAGACACAAAGTAAGCACTCAATAATGTTAGCTGCCATTACTTATTATTTCATTTGGAGATTCATAGTCTCTACCACCATATTCCCAGGACTGAACAGTTGCTCTTGGGTGAATCGAAAATAAACCATTAAGTTATTTGGTGCCAAAGAGATACATAACTTAGGCCAAAGAATTACTGAAATGACTATTTGGAATCACCAAACACAATATAAAGGGCCAGCCAGGAGCCCAGGGCCATGAGAGGCTATGGCAGAGGCTATGGCAGGGGCTATGGCAGGGGCCACAGCTGGGTCCTCCTCAGAAGCCAGCTCTCCAGAAAAGCCACTGCACTCAATACACAATGGGTATTCTGGCTCACAGACAGGCCATGAAGTCTGTAATCTTAGAATGGTTTTCAAAATTTCTTGATCAGAACAATAACTGAGGTAGATATTGGCATCTGCTCCAAGAGAGGAGGCAGTGTCTGGGATGAGGGCCCAAGAATCTGTGTTTAAAAATGAGGTACACATTCCACAAATCTTGACTGTACGGCTTGATATATGTGGAAATGCACATATATAGGAATGTTAAGTACATGTACCTGTGAACTGATACATATATACACTTCACAAATCTTAGGTGTCTGTCTAGCTTGATGAATTTTTGCAAATATAGACACCATAAGCACCACCCAGACCAGACATAGCATATGTCCAGCTCCCCAGAAGGCTCCCCATGACCTTGTCCAGTCATTACCCCCTCTCTAAAGACAACCCCTAGTCTGACTTCCATCATTAACTGGCTTTGCCTGTTCTTGAACTTCATAGATATGGAATCACAATATGCACGCTTCTTGTCTGGCATCTTTCATCATATCTGAGAATTATCCATGTTGCTGCACCTAGTGGTAAGAGTTCATTCTTTTTTTTCCTTTTGCAAAGTATTCCATGCTTTGAACAGTTTGCAATCTACCTGCCTAGAAGCTTGACAAGCAGTCCAGGTGATACTAATGGCCAGAGTGCTTCTTTTTCATTCTGTCATTCTGGCTATAGATGGGGACAAATGAGCTGGCAGGAGAAGGGACAGTTGAGATGTCATGGTGAGCTTCGTTGTGACTGGTTAGTGGCTTCCGGGCCACCAGAGGTGCAGACACCAATGCTGGTAGCTTCAGCCTTGCAACGTGAGCCTCTGGGCTGCATTCTCAAGGTGGAAAAGCCACATGCTCCAATCATTACAGCAGGGACTTTTCCAGGGCCTCCACAAAATGACTCTGTGGGTGGTGGGGACCACCCTGGGGGCAGCGGAAGGGCCTCTATTATTCGGCTGGAATTTTTCTCCTACCCCCTCACTGTGGGGCTGACTTTCTGTGGTATCCTTTCATAATAAACCCAGGAGTCTATAAGTAATCTCAGTCTCTCAGCCTTCTGTCACTTAGGTCACCAAAATCAGCAGCCAACAGGTGCCCTTGTGATATGGCTGCTTGTAATAGTGAAAATCCGGAAAACACCTAAATGCCCATGGTCAAGTTAAATAAGTTATGGCCCAGCAAATGCAGCTCTTGAACTAAACTATGTAAGGTTGCATGAACAGGCAATCAGAAGGTCTAAGATAACTGGTAGGTTAGGGAAAAGTAAAACAAACAGCAAAATGGTATCTGACTGAACTGTAGGGTGAGATTCTACAGAACTATTGCTTTCTATATTTTGTAATGTTTGATTTTTTAAAATATATATGTTTTTATTGATTTCAGAGAGAGGAAGGGAGAGGGAGAGAGATAGAAACATCAATGATGAGAGAGAATCATCAATTGGCTGGCTGCTTCCTGCATGCCCCCCACTGGGGATCAAGCCTACAACTCAGGCATGTGACCTGACCAGGAATTGAACCGTGACCCTCAACCACTGAGCCACACTGGCTAGGCTGTAATAGTTGATTTTTTTTTTTTTTGGTTGTTGCTTTATAATAATGACATTTTCTTTCCATAATTAGAAAATAAAAATAAAAGCAAAAGTCATCTATCTTCTTACCCACATAAATCCAAGTTCTATACAAAGTAAGTGACTTCTCCATTTTGGCAGGCTTATAAGTACTCTGGTGAATTTCCCCTAAAGCTAGTGGCATCTGCCTGGGTTTCTTATAGCAGGGCACCCTTTTTAGACACAGTACATGAAAAGTTATCTAATCCAGGAACCCCAGAATTTTAATTGTCCCAACTCCTATCTTTAATGAGTAGCCCGGGCTTAGAAAGGGTCACCACAGAACAGACATTTGGAGGGAATGCTAGATTTCATAATAAAACCAACCCTTCCAGACACTTCCATCTATCTGCCAGACCCAGTACTATGCTCTGAAAACACACTATCAAACTTAATCCTCAAGCCACTCCCTTTCCCAAGTACTAGGAACAGCGGTTCTCAACCTTCCTAATGCCTCGACCCTTTAATACAGTTCCTCATGTTGTGGTGACCCCCAACCATAAAATTATTTTCGTTGCTACTTCATAACTGTAATTTTGCTACTGTTATGAATAGTAATGTAAATATCTGACATGCAGGATGAATTTTCAGGGGTCGCGACCCACAGGTTCAGTAACTAGGATAATTTCCACTGCAGCTTGGAGAGTTCACTCCCCGGAGCACACTGGGGGAATTTATGGCAGAACCAGCCTGGGGCCTAGTTGGGTCTGAGCCCAGGGCCTGCACCACCGAGCTGGGTCTTGCCCTCTCGGAACTCTCAGAAACCACACAATTCATGTCCAGTTTAACAAAAGTTGAGAACCTGTGGGTCTCGACCCCTTTGGCAGTCGAACAACTCTTTCACGGGGGTCGCCTAAGACCATCCTGCATATCAGATATTTACACTACGATTCATAACAGTAGCAACATTACAGTTATGAAGTAGCAACGAAAATAATTTTATGGTTGGGTCACACCATGAGGAACTGTATTTAAAGGGCCAGAAGGTTGAGAACCACTGACTTAGGGAGAGACAACTCACATTCATCTTGAAGCAGTAGCACCATCTAGTGGTCGCTTCTGAGAGTCACCATTCAATTGCTCTTCCATACCTCTTCCTCCTTCCCCAAAGGAATGCCAATGACACCATCACTACCTCCTTCTACCCAACAAAAACTATTTTCTTTCTTTCTTTTTTTTTTTTTAATATATTTTATTGATTTTTTACAGAGAGGAAAGGAGAGGGATAGAGAGTTAGAAACGTCGATGGGAGAGAAACATCGATCAGCTGCCTCCTGCACACCTCCCACTGGGTATGTGCCCGCAACCAAGGTACATGCCCTTGACTGGAATCAAACCTGGGACCTTTCAGTCTGCGGGCCAATGCACTATCCACTGAGCCAAACCGGTTAGGGCAATTTTCAAACCTATATTGGGGACCTAGAACCTGCCTCTGATGTAGACATTCAGTCACTTGTCTTCTTTTCCTTAGTTACTATGGGTAGGGCCTAGGGCTTGGTGTGGTCACCTTGGAATAATACAGGTAGTAGTCAAGCATGGAGGACTAGGAGCTAACAGGGTTTCTCACCCTCAGCACTGCTGACATTTTGGACTATAAAGTTCTTTTGCTGTGGGGTTGTCCTGTGCTTTGTAAGATGTTTAGTCGAACCCCTGGTCTCCACCCATGAGATTCCAGTAGCAGCACACAGTCCCCAACCTCCACCATCTTTACAACGAAGAGTGTCTCTGGACATTGACAAATGTCTGCTGGGAGCACAATCACCCCCAACTAAGAACCATGGAGCTAACTCACCTGGACTGAACCTCTTCTCAATTTTGGCCTTGCTAGAGCTGTCACCTGGGCCAGTGACTCAAACTCTCTGAGCATTAAATGAGGGCAGCGACAGCATCTGCCTCTCAGGGGAGGTTGTTTAGATGAAGACCAGGGGCTTAGTGAGGGCAGGGAAAAAGCTCTGAGTCACACAGGTGTCAGTCGGGGAGGTGCCAAAGCCCACGCCCTGCATGCTTTGGCTGAGTTCTTCCTCCCCGGCTGCTTCCAATGCTTATTCTATTGGCTGATAGACTCCAACTCATTAGTAATAAATTATAAACAAGAAATGCCAATGCCCCAGAATCACTCAGCAACAGACGCTCTCTTAGCCATTCAAAGCACCACCAAGCAGGGATAAACATGATGTTATGGACTGAAATGTGTCCTCAAAATCCCTATGTTGAAGCCTTAACCCCCAATGTGACTGTTTTGGAGATAGGGCCTTAAGGAGGTGATTAAGGCTAAATGAGGTCATAGGAGAGGGCCCTAATCCAATAAGACTGGTATCCTTATAAGAAAAGAGACAGCCCTGGCCAGTGTTGTACAGTGGTTAGAGTGTCAGCCCACACACTGAAGGATTGAAGGTTCGATTCCTGGTCAAGGGTCCGTACCTGGGTTGCAGGTTCAATTCCTGGCCCAGTTGGGTGTGTGTGAAACATTGATGTCTCTCTCTCTCTCTCCATTTCCCTACCACTCTTTCTAAAAAAATCAATGGAAAAAATCCTCAAGTGAGGATTAACAAAAAAGGAAAGAAAAGGAAGAGACACCAGAACTTGCAGTGTGTGCACAAAGAAAGATCATATGAGGACACAATGAAAAGACAGCGATCTGCAAACCAGGAAGAGAGACCTCACCAGAAACCAACATTGAAGGCACATCTTGGATTTCCAGCCTCCAGAAAATAAATTTCTGTTGTCTAAGCCACCCAGTCTGGGATACTTTGTCACAGCAGCCCAAGTACACTAAGATATATGGCAAACACAGACATTTGAAAAACAACACAAAAACCATGCCAAATTACACGCGGCCAACTCTCAGCAGTGCAGAGGCAGGTGTCAAGGATTGTCCTTACAAAGTGAGGTCTCGTGACTGATATTCTCAAAGAGGATGTTCAAGGTCTGCAACAGCTGAACGCACACATAGCGGCCTGATTTCTGCCGCAGGATGTTCAAGAAGAAAACAAACATATTCTTCTCCAGGAAGAAGCTGGGGAGAGAATGGGACAGCGTCAGTGGTCTGTTTCCACAGATGGAAATCCAAGTCATCCTCTGATTCCATGCTTAGCACATGTGTACCCCCCAGTCCCCAAAGGCATTTGCAGAGCAGCCAGACCATGCCACCTGCACAGCCTCAGCTTCCATGCTATCCATCCAGCTCCCACGATGCTGGACAGGAAAATGCAACCTTCCCAGCTCTCTTCTCAGAAGGCAAGAACAGTGCTGATTCCGGAAGCAGTGAACTACTACATTTCTGACAGAATGAGAAAGATCTTCACCTACTAAATGATTACACAGTAATCTGTGTTTAAAACTTGGTAAGCAAAATATTTGGTAAGCAAATATTTTATATCCTTCCTTCTTCTTACTAAGCCTCTTTCCTTTGCTCTCCATGTCTTTGAGTGTTAAACAACAATGGGATATAAAGGGTTTTGGTTTCCAAACTGTCAAGTTTGTAGTTTCCATGTCTGGGGGGAAAGAACGGAAAGGAAACAGAAGACGCTACCATGGTGGTAGGACCCTAGCCAGTCCCCAAGTCCACATTTGCCTTTCTTGTTCTGGAGAGGACTTGCTCTGCACGCAGCCTGGGCACTGACATTTAGGAGTACACATTGGTTTTTTTAGTCTTGAAAAGGAGACAGAACCCCCTAATGCTTTTCTTTAAAGAAACAAAGTGATGTTTCTAGTTATGTGTTCTCTGAGTTCAAGCTAAGAGCAAATAACCTCTCATTTTGGGGTACTCCAAATAAATCGCTGCAGTAACATGTGTCTGCTGGTTGACTTAGTTTTAGTAATTCTCTCCCCTCCACTGTCAGTTCCACAGTAGCAGGACTGTGGGCCGCATAACTTCTGTTTGAATCCATGAAAGGGTAAATGAATGAATAAATTACCTTAAAAAAAGACCCCTAAAATCTTTTCCAACTCTGATTCTGGGAGCCATTCACATGGACCCCCAGAATATTCCTAACATCTGACCTATTTTGTTTACCTGTCTACCAAGGATCACACAACAAGCTTACTGCAGCGTAATGATAACCAACATGGGAACTTATTAAAATGCCTGTACCTAGATTTTGCCCAGAGATGTATCCCCTAGGTCCAGCATGAAGTCCAAGGGCCTGGATTTTTAAAAAAACCCTGGAGAAGTACAGAGGGGGCTCCTTGAAAAATGACTAATTCTAGGGCTGGGGCAGAAAAAAACAAAAAATGAACCTGGAGCATCTTAAAGTACCAGAAAGTAAGGAAATGCTCAAAAACAAAAGAATGGGGGGGGGGGGTGTCAAAGGACACAGGAACCAACCTGAAGGAGCTTCCAAAGCTGGAGCCAATTCAGCAACAAAACAAATAACACTGTATTGGATTATAATCCAAAGTATAAAATAAATATCCATGCATTCATATTGATATAAATAAATGACTGAATACATAAATGGGAAGAAACAAATCTTCCATGCAGAACTTTAAATAGTGTATGCAGATACTTCCCCCTTGCAGAAGATGGAGCTTAATTCCCATGCGCCCAGGTGGGATAGGTACTCCTCAAAACTGCCAAGGTCATGAAAAACAAGGAAGACTAAGAAACTGTCACAGGCCAGAGGAGAGTGGGGAAATGTAACAACTGAATGCACTGTGGGAGCCCGGACTGGGAGTCTGGATTGGGGTTCTAGAGCAAAAAGAGGATATTAATGGAAAATGTGGCAAAATCGAAATCAAGTTTGGAGTTTATTTAATAGTTAGGTACCAATGTCAACTGCTCAGATTTGACAAATGCACTT
>NW_005871224.1:1590164-1592863 GCF_000147115.1 Myotis lucifugus | reverse complement strand
GCTGACAAATGGACTAAGGAGGACAGCCTTTTAGAGCTTTAACCCAAGGGTCTCTCTCATTTCCAAAAACAGATACTAACCAACCAATTCTCCATGGAACCTTAAAAAAGCTAGTCCCGTTTATAAGCAACGCCTCACTTTATTACTCCTATTATCCTTTGGGGATCATGGCCAGTGTCACAGGTTTGTGTTTTCACAAGTAGCTTTATTTAAATAACCTGATCGATGAAAACATAGAGCTATCCAGAAAATCAGGATATCTAATAAGAAGCCATGTTAGAAATGGAATACCTTTTTTTAATGGTCTTAAAAATGGCCTCAATACTTATAATTGAGATTATTTTATATAAAAATAAAATCTATCTGGTGGTTGTCACAATCCAAACTCTTCTGCACTCAGGCACTGAGACAGATCTATTGGGGAAGTAGTCTTTGCTTTTTTTTTTTTAATTTAAATTCTTTATTGTTGAAAGTGTTACATATGTCTTCCCCCCACCCACCCCCACCCCTAACCTCTCCCTAGCACATGCCCTCACTCCTCTATTGTCTGTGTCCATTGGTTATGCTTATATGCATGCATACAAGTCCTTTGGTTGATCTCTAACCCACCGCCCCCCCAACCTTCCCCTGCCTTCCCTCTGAGGTTTGCAGGGCTATTCGATGCTTCTATGTCTCTGTATCTATTTTTGTTCATCAGTTTATGTTGTTCATTATATTCTATAAATGAGTGTTTGCTTTTTAACCATCTAATAGGGACACCTTTATTTTATTTTATTACGAACTGCTAACATTTCTTACTGCCTAGACTATACCAGGCACTAGACAGGGAACTCTCTCTCCTTTAAAGATGAGGAAACTGAGGCTGGCCTAAAGTTGCTCATCTAGAAAGTATGAGAGCACCATGGGCTCTGGTACGAGGCACTGCTTCAATGCTTACCAGCTGGTGACCATACACATAAATAGGACAAGGCCATTACCCTGGAGTCACTGGGAGACGTAGGGGGATTAACTCATCAAGAGCTCAGCACTGTGCCTGGCCCATCAGTAAACATAATAAATGTTTGCCCTTAGTGTCTACCCCAGTTCATTTAGAGTCTAACTACCCAGGACATTGTCTCCTTCCTTGGGGGTGATAATCAGACACTACTGGAAAAATTACCCATATTTTCAAATTTTCTAGAGACTCATTTTCATACTTCCCATTTGCAGCTGTGGTGTTTCAGGACATTTTATAAAGATAAAGGAATAGATATCCGTGCAAGACCAAACTGGCTTCAAAGTCTGACATCATCAGAATGACTCATGATGTGCATTTAGAAACATTCAAAGGAAGACGAAAAAAAATTTAAAAACATTAGAAACCCTTACTCAAACACAGAGCTGTCATTCTGATCTCCCCAAATCAGGATCTCGGTGATGGAACGGATGGTCTCCACTAGCAGGTTCCGGTTCTGTTCTGTGACTGTGGTGTTTTTGGTCAAAACGTGGTACAGATACCTGAGAGAAAGGAAAGAATAGTAAAGATTACCAACTGAAATGAAAGCCAGGCTCAATGACCATTAGTAACATTTGGGGGACAATATGGCTGTGCTTTTTCACATCCAGTTAGCACAATTGCCATTCGGATGAGACAGAACTTACCATTCAGGAAAAATGGCAGACACTTCTTTGAAGAATTATGTAACCAGGGACACACCAACCCCAACTGAGGTAAGAGAATGGTCAAGTCCTTGAAGACAGCCATCCTCAAACTTGAGTGTGAAAGATAATCACCTGGAGAACTGGATAAAATGGGGGTATGGAAGCCCACCCGGAGATTCCGATTCAGGGGGACCGAGGGAAGACCAGGCATTGGCCTTTTTCACACACTCCCCAGGTCACTGTGATGCTAGTGGAGCAAGTGGAGACACATGGCTCAGGTCTGAATGCTTAACATAAGACCTGCATGAGGTGGTGTCAGGGCTTAGGGAGGGTGGTCCCAAAGCCAGCGCCTGGGTAAAAATCATGTGCAATCACAAGATTACCCTTGAATTGCTCACAATTCCCTTAAAGTTCAGATCGCCCATCAGAACTGAAGGCTCACATAAAGTGGGTTGCTCGCAGGACACTGATCTTATGTGCTGAGGGCAGATTGTTGGAATTCACAAACTCAAGTGGGCTTGAGACTATGGCACTATATTTCACCCACCCAAATGGTCCTAAATGGTCCTGGAAGGCCCACGCTGCTCCAGACCTATGCCAGCTGCTAGGGCAGAGACAGGAAGGCCGAGGCCCATCCTGGAAGCCCTCTGCTGGTGGTGAGGGCAACTGAATCACTGAGGCCAGAGCTGAGCAGTGTTGGACCCAGAAGCCTGGTCAGATGCCCTGGGAGTGGCACGTGACACAACTTTTAAGAAATGGCATCGTTAGGGCCCACAGACTGAGGTAACTTGAGCTGTTATGGGAGCCTCAGACTTGGGAAAGCGAAGGGAATACCAAGAGTCACCTCTTGGTTTCTTTTATGGCCCCCTTCAGTTGGGGGTGGGGGGCTAGTGAGACCAAGACAGGAAAAGATTAAATAGGATCGTCCCATCAAAAAAAAAATCTCAAAATGTGTAAGATATAAAAGATAGAATGTTTCAGAGGGAACAATAAGGAGCAATCTACTACTTAGGGGGCTGGTTTTAATTTAAAATCACATGCAACTTCTATGCCAGTGG
>NW_005871224.1:1471268-1589919 GCF_000147115.1 Myotis lucifugus | reverse complement strand
CACCTGTGTCCAAATCTATAGGCAGGGCTACAGACGGGAGCAGAAGCTAGTTTTCCTCAGGGATAAGGTAACTCCACGGCACTGTTTCAGCCTGGGATGAATCACCAGGGCACTCGTGAATCTCTATCTTCATGCCGCCTTGACTCATCTTGTCCAAGTCAAAGAGCAGAGTTTCACATTGTGGTTCACAGGCCTCCTGCATCAGAATCACCTAAGTTGCAGATTCCAGCTCCCCATCTCAGATCCACAGAACTGACTCCTGGGTGTGTTACATGACGTTGAGTCAGCTCTGAGTCCTGGTGACCCTATGAATAAGTGATGTTCACAATGTCCTGTCCTCAACAGCCCTGCTCAGCAAATACAGACTCATGCCTATGGCTTCTTTGATGGAGTCAGTCTGTCTCTTTAGTCTTTCTCTTTTCCTGCTGCCTTCTATTTTTCCCAGCATTAATGTCTTTTCCAAAGAACCCTGCTTTCTCATGATGTCCCTGCAGTAGAAGAGCTCCAGTTTTGTCATTTTTTGCCTCCAGCAATGTTTCAGGCTTAATGTGCTCTAGGATCCACTTGTTCATCTTTCTGGAGGTCCAGGGTATCTGTAGAGCTCTCACCACCATATTTCCAATCAGTCATTTTCCTATCAGCCTTCTTCACTGTCCAACTTTCACATCGATACATAGTAATTGAGGATATGAGGGTGTGGATGTTAACCTTGGTCTCTAATGACATATCTTCGTGGTGATCCTTCCTAATTCTTCCATTGCTGCCCTTCGAGTCTCGGCCTTCTTGAGTTCTTGGCTACAGTCCCCATTTTAATTGATATTTGAACAAAGTAAGCAAAATCTTTAACAATTTCGATAACTTCACTGTTAAAGTTGTGTATTCCTTCTGTTGTCATGAGTTTTGTCTTCTTGATGTTCAAATGCAAGTCCTGCTTTGGCACTTTCTTCTCACTTTCATCAGAAGTCATTCAAACCATTGCTACTTTCTGCCGTAAGATGGTGTCATCTGCGTATCTTAAGTTATTGTAATTCTTCCACCAATTTTCATTCCTCATTCCTCTGAATCTAGCCCAGTTTTTAGTATGTTATGTTCTATGTACAGATTAAACAGGGAGATAAAATTCACCCAATCTGTCACTTTTGCCTATAGGAAACCATTCTCTCTCTCTCTACTCTGTCCTGACAATGGCTTCCTGCCCACAATACCAGTTACACATCAGGACAATCAAATGCTAAGGCATACCCGTTTCTTTCAGAGCAACCCACAGACTCCTAAGTGCAGGGTCCCAAATCTGCATTTTGAATGAGTTTACACTAAAGTTTCAGGGTCACTGTATCACTCACACGATGGCCATCAATGACACTTTCCATGCAGCCCACAGCATACCCACTCCCTGCCATGATAGGCACTATTGGTGCCAGGGGAGAGGCAGATTCTCCCACTCTGGTGTTTCCTTGTGTGTAGAGGATGACATCCATTAAGGATTAGAGAGTAAAATCTTTAGGACCAGCTCTGACTTCTATTCACTGTGCCTGGAATGCCCTTGGTGCCCTAACCAATCACTAAACTCTTACTACTATTTAAAAACCTACCTCAGGCACCTCTTGGTAAAGCCTTCTTTAAAGCACCGTCCCACCCTCCTGCCCTGGGGGATTTGATTAGTCCCTCCTCTCTGGCGCCTCTGTACCCATAGGTATTTGCTGCTGCACAGACCACCCTCATTTGCAATGATCTGCCTCCCTTTCTAGACATGAGTTCCTCAAGATCAGAAACATCATCTTATTGATCCTGGTGACTCCAAAATGCCTGGTTCACAGCAGGTACTCAATAAATTCTGAATGGCGGGAAGGTAGGGGACCGTCTTCATGAACATGTTACATCAGAGCATATAAAGACTGAACATAGCCAAAGGTCCAAAGCCAAACACAGCAAGTGGCAGCACAGAGAGGCAGTGAAGAGCGCAGGCTTTGGGAGTGTAACAGACAGACTTGGGCTTGACCCCTGACTCTGACACGTCCTAACTATGGAGGTCAGAGTCAGCCTCCATAAGGCACCAGTAACAGTCAAGGCCTCCTCGCTGAGCTGTTCCAGGGATTGGACATGATAACACATAGAAAGACCAAGCTTGGCATCTGGCACACAGTAAGCACTCAACAGATGCAGAATTTAGCTGCTACTATTATTATTATGTTGCGGTCGTCATGATTGGGGCCCTAATCAACATTATTACTAAATTATACATGGAATATTCTCAGACTTAGAAAGGAGAGTTCACGCTGGATCCATTCATGAAAAGAGGACTTCATGGGACGAGTTATGGAGCCATCCAGAGAAGCCAGAGCAGGAAGTGGAAAGTCTGGGCTTAGCTGGGTAATCTTGAGCAAGTTAGTTCACCTCAGTTTTATCAACCATAAAAAGGGAGCAGCAATTGAACCATAATGTTTTAGTACCTACCTATTATGGTGTTATTAGGAGGAATAAACAAGTAAAAAGACAGATACATAAAATGGCAGTTTCTACATATGGTACTATTATTGTTTCCATCATATCCTTCGTTAACTAATCTATGAAAAAAATTCTAGTAACTACGAGGAGGTCCTTACAGACAAAACCAGAGGAAAGAGCAGGGTAGTAAGTCCTGTAAAGAAGATTCTAGGAGCTCCCACATGTGGTGCATGGCCTACAAACCTGATTCTATGTGAAGGGCTTCAGGTGACCCTCATACTCATAGTAACCTGGGGACATGAAAATTGTAATCACCACTGCACAGGCCGGTCGGCAACTGAGGGACATTTAGAAGCTCGCCCGCAGCCAAATGGCCAGGAGGCACAGTGTGAGAGTTCCACCTGTTCCATGGCTCCATGGCCCAACACCTGCTGTTCTTAGCCTTTTTCAGTGGAGCTATTCTGCTGGGTATATAGTGATGTTGTACTGGGGTTTTATTCTATATAATAAAAGGCTAATATGCAAATAGACCGGATGGCAGAACAACCGGAACAATCAATTGCTATGATATGTGCTGACCACGAGGGGGCGTGTGTGGAACATGGCGGGTGTTGGCCACGGTGGGATGGTAGAGCAGGTGAGCGGGGGCACCAGACCAAGGCAGGGCACCAGTTGCTGTCATCAGGGCGAGCCTCTGGTGGTTACTGAAAACTCTTTGCTCCTACGCACCACGGTCCCTCCTGGCACTCGCACCCGCTGCCGGTGCCAGCTCTGCTCACACCCGCTGCCGGTGCCTGGTGCTGGTTCCCATCACTAGGCGCCATCAGCGGGTGCGAGCAGCGGCTGCTGGCCCTGATCACCCCTGAGGGCTTCTCCACCTCTCCTTGCTGCTGAGGGGCGATCGGGGCAGCAGCTGCTGCTCACACCCGCTGCTGGCGCCAGCCCCAATCACTCCACGCCGTCAATGGGTGTGAATGGGGCCAGCGCTCTGGGCGGGGGCATGGAGGATGGGCTGAGACCCTCCCCTGTGCCTATAGCAGCCTCACGGCCCACAGTTCCTTTCAAGGTATACGAATTCATGCACTGGGCCCCTCGTTGTATAATAATTGAAGTTGAATATCTTTTCACATATTCAAGGCTATTTGAATATCTTTTGCAAAGTACCTGTGCAAGTCTTCCTCTTGTCCATTTTTAAAATTACGTAGAGTACCTTTTTCTTATTTATTTGATGGAATTCTTTATATATTCTGAGCACAAATCCTATATTGGATATACACGTGACAAATATTTTCTCTAAATGTAGCTTGCCTCTTTACTCTCTTTACAGTTGTCTTTTGATGAGCAAATATTCTTAATTTTAATGTGAAAGGCATTCCCTTGGATAATGCTTTTTGTGTCAAGCTTAAGAAATCCTTACCTACCCCAAAGGTCATGAAGAAATGCTGTGTTCTTCCCAAAAAAAGCTAGTTTTCCCTTTCACATTTCGACTTACATTATATCTGAAACTGATCTTCGTGTGTGGCGTGAGACATTGCCCAAAATTCACTATCCATTTGGATATCTAGTTGACTCATCATCATTTACTGAAAAGGTCCTCATTTCTCCAATGCACTGCAATGTCACCTTTGTCATTAATCAGGTGACTACAGATGCGGGACTCTTTCTGGATGCTGTAGTTCCACTGATCTATTTGTTTACTTTTGTGCCAATACCATGCTGTCCAATTACTGCAGCTTTATAACAAATCTTGTTATGTGATAACGTAAGTCCTCCAAACTTCTTTTCTTCTGTTTTTTCATTATGGCATTGGCTATTCTTGGCCCTTTGTATTTCCACATAAATTTAAAAATCCATCTTCTCAATTTCCACAGAAATACTCGCTAAGATTTTCTTTAAGACTGACCTAAATCTATAAATAGAGAGAGAACTGACATTTTCACCATAGTGTAACATTATGACATTTACATTTCTCTCAATGTTTGGATAGGGGTCTCACACATCTTTTGTTAGATTTATTCCTAGACAGTTGATGTTTTTAATGCTATTGTAAACAGTAGTCTTTGAAACATTCATTTTTTAAATGTTGGTAAATATTTAAAAAATATTTTACCAGTTGGTAAAGCCCTAACTGGTTTGGCTCAGTGGATGGAGCATCAGCCCACAGACTGAAGGGTCGAGGGTTAGATGTTAGATTCTGATCAAGGGAATGTACCTTGGTTGCAGGCTCGATCCCCGGCCCCAGTCGGGGTGCATGCTAGAGGCAATCAATTGATGTGTCTCTCTCACATCGATGTTTCTCTCTGTCTCTCCCCCTCCCTTCCACTCTCTCTAAAAATCAATGGAAAAATATCCTCGGGTGAGGATTAACAAAGCAAAACAAAAATACCCACTAGATTTCAAGCTCTTAAACTCTATGATGTTATACCTGCACCTTGCTCTTCTTTTCTCCCCACGATGCCCTAGCACAGTGGTCGGCAAACTCATTAGTCAACAGAGCCAAATATCAACAGTACAACGATTGAAATTTCTTTTGAGAGCCAAATTTTTTAAACTTAAACTATATAGGTAGGTACATTGTTATTAACTTATTAGGGTACTCCTAAGGCTTAGGAAGAGCCACACTCAAGGGGCCAAAGAGCTGCATGTGGCTCGCGAGCCACAGTTTGCCGACCACGGCCCTAGCACACACTGTTTTAGATACTGTTGTAGAAGAGACCCTCACTATATGTTTGTTTAAATGTACTAGAAAAGAAAAGAAAGCTGAATGGGTTAAGATTTAATATTTTAATGCTGTATCTAATCCCAGAGCTTTGGAAGATCAACTAATTCAACCTCCTCAGAGATATTAACAGTTTAATAACGTCTGAGTGTTAGAAATGGAACACTCATTTTAGAAAAGTTAGAAACTTCAACAACAAAAGAGAAATGGCAATTGTCAAGCATGCTGCTGCCCAGAGATGACCACTGCGGAAGCTGCAATGTATTTCCTTGGGTCTTTTCCTTTGCTTATGGATATTTACATAGTTGAGTTCATGGTGCATGTCCATTTCCATGCCCATCTTTTTTCCCACCTCTGGCTAAAATAAAAGCATTTTTGCCACTGACAAGTGTGGCAGACACCCATAATGCCTACACAGTAAGCCACTGAAAGCACAAGCACAGCAGTTACTCTTCTGTTGGGCACTAGGATTCCTAAGTGTTTACATGATCAAACCGTTAGGGTGGCCAACTTTGTGTGCAAAGCTGTGTCCCTGAGAGAAGTGTCCAAGGACAGAATGATTAGCTTGGACATTTAACTAAATAGCAAATTAAGATTTTTCTCTTACAATGATAACAACTGTTATGTAACATTTTCTCTCAAACTCTGTGTGTGAATATTTTTATCATCATGATAAAAACTGTTACAGCCTCCTAGTGCCAGGCCCTGTTCTGAGTGCCTCAGATGTATTCACTCGTTCAACCCTCAAAACAACCCTGTGGGTTGGCACTCTGGAGAGCTGAGGCTCCGGGAGGCTAGAACCTGCCCAGAATCCCCACAGAGAACCCAGGCAGGCTGGCTCCAAGCCGTATGCTTATATGTATTATAGTACAGAAAATACAAACAATGGAGTAAACAACACTTTATTTACATGAAGTTATGAATGCCCAGCATTACAAGAAAATCAAATAGATAAACAACAAACGAAAAAAGCAAGAAAATGCGTATTAGAGCTCAAGGCAAGTCCTCATAACTGACCTTACTCCATTTCTTTGGAAAAGAGCCAGCATTACCATATCTCCAACAGAAGATCTGCAGAATGTAGACTCCCAATCTCGGACTTTTGCACATTAACAGACTCTACCTTGTGAGATGAGTTTAAGAGTCCAAAATGCCTGGAGAGTGGAAAACTGCAGGCTATTGCCAACATGCAACCAACACACTAGAGGTTCATCACTGAGAACTAGAGACTGCAAACAAATCCCACTTCCACAGACCCTTCTTTCTCAAGAGAGTCACTTATTTCACAAGTTAAGCCGTTACAGTTAATAATGACTATGTTCACTTCAGAGATAGATATACTAGGTTCAAGTTTCATACAAGTTTTATGATATGCATCATAATATGCCTTTTAGGATGCTCCTATTGAAAGATCCTGAAACTTATCTGTAAGCTAAAGTGTAAGAAAGGGTAAGTGGAGCTAGGGGGACTAGAAATTCACTCCCCCAAAGCACCCCCTCCAATTCACTCCCCAAAACACACACACCCAAAATTAACAATGTTGGAGTGGGAGAGAGGGGGGCACACACAGCCTGTGTCTGTTTGGCCTGCTCAGCACCAAGGCAGAGACTCCCCAGACATTCTCCAGAGCATCCCACTCAGTGCTTTGAAAACTTCCATTTGGACAGCATCCAGCCTTCTGACTGGCAGGACAAGGAGAAGGTCCATACAGCGTGAAATCAGACTAGAGGATTAGAGAAAGGTTATCACAGGCGGTGCTTCCCCTGATGAATTTCCCCAAAAGGTGTTAAACTGGGCCAGCCAGTGAGACTGCATCTGGGATGCCAGGGAGTCAGCAATCATGGCAGGTGTGTAGGAAGGGCTTTCAGCCCTAGAACAAGTCACAGCTCCAGCACAGATGCTGTGACTGAAGTGGCAAGAGCAAGCTGTTGTTAAGAAAAGCCTGGCCAGCACTTGCCTCTTTTGTTCATCCTGTGACAAATACTTGTTGATCACTTAGTACGTGTCAGGCCCTGTCCTCGCATCTGACATTGCCCAGGTGAACAAGCCACACAGGTCCCTGTCCTCATGAAGCTTATGTTCAAATTGGGAGACAGACAAACAAATAAATAACCAAGTAAGAACATTTATGATGGCAAACGGACATGCCTGAGGAACCCTGGCCAGCTTCCTGGGGATCTAACCCCAAGGCTGGGATAAAGCTGGAAGAGCTCAGAGCACCTGACAGCTGGTCTAACTCTTTGGCGATGAGAAGACTGTCTACGATAATGTGTTAACTGAGTGGGACAGCAAGAACATGAACAAGTGAAGCTAGAGGACATGGTAAAACTTCTTGGCTGAAGCCACAAGGGCAATTTTTATGGAAGAACTAGAGGCCTGGTGCACGATATTCGTATACTCGTGTGTGTGTGTGTGTGTGTGTGTGGGGGGGGGTGTCCCTCAGACCGGCCTGAGACATCCTTAGCACTGCCACCACCACTGCTACTCTCCAGCTGCTCAGGGCTTCTGGCTGAGCAGCACTCCCCCTGTGGGAGCACACTGACCACCCGGGGGTAGCTCCTGCATTGAGCGTCTGCTCCCTGGTGGTCAGTGCACGTCATAGTGACAGATCGTTCCACTGTTCGGTCGATTTGCATATTACCCTTTTATTATATAGGATTATTATATAGGATTAGCATTTGGGTGAGCAAGGAGAGGGGAGCTCAAGTGGCGGAAACAAAGGCAGAGAGGTAGGTATCTGAGGTATGTGTAACAGTGAATGAGAAAGGACCGTCAGTGTGAAATGGCAAAAGAAATATCCTTGGATTACATTCGGCAGGCTGCTATCCTAACTTACCAGAAGACAGCAACAGTCCCGAGTAGAAGCCCACCTCCTCCAGTTTAGCCCTCCCCCAGTCCATTCTCCAAAATTCGGAGGGACCACAGCAGCCCTCTGGTTACAAACTTTCAATGACTCCCTACTGTTCTCAGCCTAATGTCCAAATTTCTTAACATGATTTACAAGGCCCAGCAGGACCTGGCTTCTATGACTTCTCCAGCCTCACTGCTCTGCTTTAGGGTCCTCCACCTCCCTCCACCACATATACATACACATCCCCTTACTGAAGGACCCCAGACTCTCTCCTCCCAGCCTCTCAAATGCTGTTTCCTCTCCCTGAGCATTCTCCCTTTAACTCTGCCCTGTCCCACTCCCCACCTGGTAACAACCACTCATCCTTTAAGGCAGCGGTTCTCAACCTGTGGGTCGCTACCCCTTTGGGGGTCGAACGACCCTTTCACAGGGGTCGCCTAAGACCATCGGAAAACACATATATAATTACATATTGTTTTTGTGATTAATCACTATGCTTTAATTATGTTCAATTTGTAACAATGAAATTGGGGGTCACCACAACATGAGGAACTGTATTAAAGGGTCATGGCATTAGGAAGGTTGAAAACCACTGCTTTAAGGTGGGTATCTGCCCACCAAGGATGCTCCTGACTCCCTGGCCTGGGTTATAGGGCCCTCCTCTGTGCTCTCAAACTAGATGGGCAGGAACAGAGTCTACAGTGCTATGAAGGCCTGAAAGAACTGAGACTTGACATAGCAGGTACCTTGGACTCAGCGTGTGTGATATGGTAAGTAGTATATTCTAAGAAAATAAATCTAGCAATATTGTACCTCTAGTTCTAAAAGTATCAGTGCTATCTTAGACAAAAGTGGAATATACCAAGAGTAGATGAGTGTCTACCTGCTGGGCATCCATTCACCGTCTATTTCAGGTAAAACCCCTATTTTCCCTTTCTCTCAGTCTCTGTCCAGTAGCTTGTGTGGAGCTGATGACATCCCAGCTCCAAATTAGAGCATTCCACACCCCCTGCCACAGTCACTAGGTCAGGGATCGGCATGAGATCCCAGTTGGTCTAACACTATTCAATTCTGGACTTCTGCTGGCAATACTAAGAAAAGAAGTTCTTTTTCCCAGGGACTGCTAAGCTAACACAATGTAAACCCAGAGCTTGCTGAGGATGACACCAATACAGTAGAAAGCAGAGACAAGAACTGTAAAGAGGCAGATATGGATAGCTCCATCTCAATACCTGGACTCAGCCATGGCTTAGCCAGGTATGACTGCTCAGTGACAGGAGCCAATCAGTTCCATTTGGGGCTCAAGGTAATTCCATCCAGATTTCTGTCATTTGCAACCAAGAATCTTGAGCCACACAAAAAGGTGATGAGAATTAAGACAACCACACAACACAAAGACCAAAAAGTTCCACCAGTTGTAGATTCATAGTTCCCAGTACGGGTGATGCTTCAATAGCAATCACACGACTCCATCAGGAAAGGTTCTTCTTAGTGGTGGGCATCTGTCTGTCAGTGTCACAGTCTCGCCACTAGTCTGGGCAGCAAACCACCCAGGATGTGCAGCAAATAAACTCTTACTATTTCAATCTGCCTCAAAAATCACGAACTTGATTGAGTAGACAAAAACCACAGCTACACACTTTTCCAAGAGTCAAATCCCTTTCCACTTTGAAAGCTGGGAATGTTATGAAGAATAATGTCGTTCAAAAAGGGTTTCCAGCCCTCTGGACTGTCCTGTCAATTTTTCTGTAAATCTCAAACTGTTCTTTAAAAGTCCATTAAAAAGGGAGGATTAGGAGGGTTCCAAGATGCTTTGTCTGCTCCCCCTAAATTACCAATTCTAAATTATTTTAAGTATCTTAATCTCTCCTTTCCATCCACACTGTGTCCTCTGTCAGGGTAAGTGTACTAGGAACTGTCACTTGTCACTGGGAGGGTGACCAATTTATACCAGTTGCCCAGGACTTTCCCAGTTTCAGCACTGCAAGTTCCATGTCCTGAGAAATCCTTCAGTCCCAGGCACACCCAGATGGTTGGTCTCCCTGTGTCAGATGAAACCCAAGCCTCATTCTACCTCCAGACTTGTTTCCCACAACTACCAGCCGCACACTGATGCTCCACAAACTCCAGGGTCCCCCTCCCACATCCTGCTCCCCCATACAGTGACTCCTACTCGTCCTTGAAGACTGCACTCTGGTGTTGCCTCCTCCAGAAAGTTCGCAAGGTTTCCACCGAACCCTGGGCCTACAGTGATCCTAGTGCTTGTCACCCTGTACAGTCACTGGCTCTATGGTGGTCTCTTTTTCCCTCCGGTTATAAGCTGTTCCCTATCCCAAACCCAAGATGTTTACTATCAGAGCCAAATGGAGATCATCACCGGCACTGGGGTGGGTACTAGCTGTTTATGGCACCCTTATCCAAGTCACTTTAGGATCTTCTAAGCCCCACACCAGTAAGCAAATCACCAGGTTACTCAGGCAGGCTGTAATATGGATTAAGCTGATCTGCCTGAACCAGGGCAGGCAGCTCAGGTTTCCAAAAAGCACCCAATGACCATGCAACCTAAACAATGTACCTGGGCAGTTCCCAGGATACTTCAGAGGAACCTGAGAACCTTTACCGTTCCCTGGCTGGCGGGAGAGTGAAGATGACCCACTGGCAGTGAGACCCAACCAAGCTGAAAGACTTTCCAACCTGACTTATTAGGAAGTTTTATTCAAAAAGACAGTGTCATGAGTACAAGCACTAAAGTCAAACCCTGGCTTTGACACTTTTCAGCTGTTGTTATCTTGGGCAAGTGACTTAACCTCTTTGAGCCTTAGTTTCCATTTCTATAAAATGGACTAAAGGAAATAACACACAGGAAGGCCTTAGCAAGTACCTGACACAGAAAACGCATTTAATAAATATTACAGCAATTTAGAAGGCCTAGAGTCAGGCTGTTAGGTGACAGCCTGCAGGTAACTGGGTGCTGGCAGGAGGCCCAACTCTGCCCTTCTCAGCCACATCCACCCACTCTCTACATTCCTAAAATCCTTGAGCCTCTCCCTTTCCCTGTAGCTGCCCTCCCACTTGAGATTCCTGCTTTCCTACCCCTCTTCTTGTCCGGGGCCTCTCTCCCCCCCATGTTTTCTCTTACCACCATTCCTCACCACATAGTGAGCCCTCATGCTCCCCCCCACCCCCCAGACCCACAAACATTTATTAAATGCATGCTCCATGCTAGAAAGGACACAGCTGAGGATCACTGCACCCTAACCCTGGCCAAATGAGAAGCCCCCATCTAATGTCCCTCCCCACCAATCCTTTCCATGGACCTGTCTTCTTCCTACTGTTTCCCCCTCCTCCCTCCATCCTTCTTCCTTCCCATCAGTAATCTTGGGAGGTTCCTCTGTAAACCAGCCTACGTCTTTCCACCAAAGTTTGCCTTCTCCAACTCCCTCCCCCCAATATTTTCCTCCCTAAAGTTATTCCCTCCACAAAGGTCTCTATTTTCCATTATCACCCTCCCCCCACCACTCCCCCCAAAAAATCCTAGACTCTTGTCTGCATGCTCTGCACCTCTCCCCAGTTCATCCTTTTTTTTTCCCCCATTCATTAAGCATCCACTGAGCTCCTACTGTGTGTCAGGCACAGCACTAGATTCTGGGATATAATTGTGAGCAAAACAAGCAGTCTCCGTCCACCTAGAAGTGCCAGTTTCGTAACAGACAAAAAGGTAGTAAAAACAAGCAGGATAACTGCAGCTAGTGGAGATGCATTGAATGAAATCAAGATAAAGATGGACAGGAATTGGGGTGGGGGAAGCCCTTGAGGTAGTGTGGTCTGGGAAGGCCTGGCCTGGCTAATAAACACAGCTACCACTGCTGGCCACCTACTGTGTGACACACACTGGATCAGTCTCTTTCCATGCATGACATTACTAAATCCTTGCACAGTGTTCACAATACTCATTCGCAGATGCGGAACCAGAGGCTCAAAGAGGTGAAGTAATTTGTCCAAGGTCACACTGCCATTAAGTGGTGAAATCAGGATTTGAAAGCAGGTCTGTCTGCTGCACTGCTGCTTCCCAGGATCCCGTTTGCAACTTGTCCACCCCCAGAGCTCTACGTCTGATAGTCCCTCTTTAGACTCCCCCTAGAAAATAGTCTGCTTTTAATTACCGCCCTTGAATGAGCACCTGTATGTGCTCCCAGCTTTAAGTGCATTCTCTTACCCAATCCTCAAGACAATCTTGGGAAGCAGGTGCTGTCACAATATCCGTTTTTACAACTAAGGAAACGAAGGCCTAACTCCACATACTTAGACTGCAACCCAGATCTGTCCGACTCCGGGATCCAGACCTCTGACCTCTGTCCAGCCTAAGAAGTACCACCCGGGGAAGCTGGATGCGCAAGATCTGCTCCGGCAAGAACGACGTCGGTGTCCGAACACGGAAATCTCATCCCCTTACTTTAAAAAGACGGGGACACTGAGGCTCTGAGAAGCGAAGCGACTTGCCCAAGGTCACACAGCAAGGAGAGACGGGGTCAGGGTTCGAACCAAGGCGCCCCGACTCCAGAGCTCTCGCTCTTAACCACCATACAGCCTTTCCTGAGCACCTCTCTCCACCCTCCACTCAGCTCTGACACCTCCCAGCGACCCGTGCCCGGGGCTATGCGCTCCCACCCCAGTTTCCAGCCCCCGGGCCTCCCCCTTCCGCCCCCAATATACTCACTTGAGGTGGTCCAAGGAGTGGATGTTGCGGGAAGACTTGCCATGGCCCCCGCCCACCCAGCTCCGCGAGCGGCCAAACATGTCGGCTGCCCCGGCCCGTCCCTCGCCTCACGGTCTCATGACCCAGCGGCCCAGCGGCCCAGCGGCTGGGAGCCCGCGGCGGCAGCACAAACCGCGGAGGTGGTGAAGAGACCGCCAACCACCTTCCTCCCCGGCCCACAACCCGGCACTGACATTCAGCCGGAACCGGCCGTTCGACCGTCGCGCTTTACGGCCGCCATCACGAAGAATGCTGGGAAATGCAGTTCACCCGCGAGGCCCCAACAGACAGGACTCTATGAACCAACTACAAGGCCCGGCATGCACCACGCAACTGCGGGCCTGCGGCCTGCGAGAAGAGGTGGAGCGAGAGGAGGAGCATGCGCCGTCCCGTCCCAGTGGGCGGGAATGGGAAACCTGTGCACAGAACCATAGAAGGAAGTTGGGGAAGTAGGGTAATTGTAAATAATGGCAGTATTAACAATTACTAGCTTTATGATAAAAAAAGAGTAGCTATTGCATATACCATGTGCCTAAGCGCTTACATATAATTATTCTAACAACCCCATGAGGTGGGTTCTATTATTTTTCCCATTTACTGTCAAGGAAATTGAATCACAGTGAGGTTGACTTGCCCAAGGACATGCAGCTAGTTAAGTGACAGAATTAGGATTCAAACCAGGTACCCTTATTTTTATCCCCCAGTAAAAAACAAACAAAACTAAAGTGCATCAGATCAATAATGGCCTTGTTTGTCCTCACAGCCTTTTTTCTTTTTCTACTTCAATTTACATTTAGAAAGACAAGCAACAATGTACCAAAACTGAACATCCTGTACTTTGAGAGGATTTCTCTGGTCTTCACCCAAAACCCATGCCATTTCCCAAACTAACATTTTTTTAAATGGAAACAACTTCCTATATGAGCCAAGATGTCTCTATAAAAAGTGAGAAGCTCCAAGGAGGTAAAATGACCCTGTTCACCATTCATTCACTTATTTCTATACCTCATACTTATCCAACGCCTATTGTGTACAATCTACTTTGCTCAGGACAGAATTGGACCAGGAGCTAATGTTCTCCCCAATGCTCAGCACAAAGCTTGGTGCTAATTGGTGTTCAGCAAATATTGACACAGTGAATGAATACATGAAAGTTTGTTTCACCTTCTGCAGTTGGAGAAATGGAGACCAGTGGAGGATTAATGGTTTTGCTGTGTAATTCATCTAAAGGAGAATTACATCTAAAGAAACAGTCATGGAAAAAAGGGGGAAAAAAAGGGCAGGTTCTGGCCTCTAGACACAGGCAGGCAGGCCGATCAGCTTCCGAGGCCACACCATTTCTCTGGGTCTTGGTTTCCTCATCTGTAAAAAAGTGTAACTTACTACACTACCCTGTCTGGCTCCACCTAAGCAATGCATGTAAAGCACCCAGCTCAGTGGCCTGAGTTTTAGTAGTTTATGGAACTGCTTTGGAAGGCCCTGTGGCAAGATCAGCCTCCTGAAGGATGTGCAAGGGTTCCCCATGAGAAAGGGATTCGCTTTTCTGTGTACTTCTTGGGTTGCTTCTTATTTCTTTGTTGCTTGTAGGGTTGCTTCTTATTTCTTTATAAGCCATGTTTAAAAACAATAATGCAACCCTACTGGCTAAAGGTCCGACCTGCCTGGGGATCTCTTTACTCAGGTGTCCCTGAACACTACAATGCAGAACTCTCCGCAGTAGGCAGACCTTCCTGCAGCCAGAATTTGGAAACCTAGGGGACATTGGTTGATTATCCCCACCATAAAAATAAAAAAAATAAAAAACTGGCCCTTTGAGAAAGTCCAAGATGTTCACTATTAAAGTCCACCTCCCCTCCCCTACCCGCCTCCTTTTTCATCTGGTAAACTGAGTCCCAACAAAGCGTGGCGCCATATTCAAGTCCAGCAGGGTGCAGAGAGAGCTCGCGGTTTCCTTCAGCTTTTGTCGCCTCTAAGTTTGAATTTTGTCGGACTTCTTTCCAGTCCCCCTACTCCGAGAGGGACTCAAAGAAGCGAATTGGATTTGGGATCAGGGCGGAGTCCAGAACCAGGAAAGCAACTCAGAGGCCAGCGCCCCCAGCCACAGGGCTGAGAAGTACCCGCCCCCAGGCAGCTCGGGCCAATGAGCGCGGACAGGGGGCGGCCGGCCAATGAGCGCGGGGCCTCTCTGGAGGCGGAGCTCGGAACGCGACCTGCAGGGCGACGCGGCGGCTGCAGCCATGGGCGCTGAGCCGGAGGAGGCACAAATGGGGCTCGAGGAACTGCCGGGCCGACCTGGAGAGACTGCCTCCGGGACTGGCCCTCGACGCTGAGCCGCGGTGGGCTCCCCGCCAGTCCTGCGAGGGTCCGTGATTGCGAGCGGGGCGCATCGGAGCAGCCGGATAGCCGCCGGGCACTTCGGGGGGGGCCCGCCTGGCCGCCGAGCGGATCGAGAGGGCTGTGTGGGCACATCTGGGGGTACGGGGACCCCTCCACGCACGTTTCGGAGGCCGGGCGCATCCCCAGGTTTCGCCGCCGGAAACCAGCGCCGCCTCGGTCGAGCCGCAGGGCGTCCCTGGATGGCTGAGCTGCCCCCTCGCCGGCCGCCCGGGCGCCACAGCGGCTGAGCTCGCTGGGACCTCCGGGCCGCCGCCGCCCTCGTCGTCCCCTGCATGCCCAGTGCCCGGGTCGCGGCCCACCTGGACGTGCTGGGCCCCCTGGGCCCCTACGTGCCCCCGCCGCTGCTGCCCTCTATGTTCTACGTGGGCCTCTTCTTCGTCAATGTGCTGATCCTATACTACGCCTTCCTCATGGAGTACATCGTCCTCAACGTGGGCCTCGTCTTCCTGCCCGAGGACATGGACCAGGCGCTCGTGGACCTCGGCGTGCTCTCCGACCCGGGCTTGGGCCTCTACGATGCCGACTCGGAGCTCGACGTGTTCGATGGTTACTTGGAGTAGGCCTCGCTACCCCGCAGCTCCCCCCCACAACCCGCCACCTTCCACCCGGACCAGCCGCCCAGAACATGCCGCCGCTGCTGGTTGAGGGCACCGTTTGGCCGGGGATGGGACCTCCAGGACCAGGTCCTCTCCGGCCCCCGAGGCCTGTAAGTGCCCTCTGTGCGGGATGAGGACGGATTGGGGCACCGGGGAGGAAGAGGGAGGCCTCCCCAAGCCGGACACACACCCCTCCCCCAGGCTCCCGATTCATTCCCCCATCCACCTCCTCCAGGTCTGTTTGGGTGTCAGGAATGGCTGGACTGCTTAGGCCCTTAGTTGGGGGTTGGAAGGCTTCCCCTAAGGAAGGTGACAGTGTTGAAGAGGGGAAGGGAGGCAGGGCCTATGTAGTGTTTGGGTGAGCCATGCTGCCAACTGCCACAGCTTGTGGGAAAAACCTTTGCACCCGAATCCATGGGAGGCAGAACTGTCAGCTCCTCCCCCAATCCTCAGTCTAGCTTGAAGATGACCTTGGTGGGGGGGGGGGGGGGGTTCCTCACTAGTCCTGGAAGGATAAAGACTTGGAGTGTCACAAAAGGTAGGAAGCCAGGCACAGGTCACCTTTGTCTTGTGGCCTCTTGGAGACTGAGAGCAAGGGCTTCTGGCTGGGGTTTTAAGAGGAGAAACCTCCTTTAGCAAAGAACCTTGTACTTTTGGCCTTGGGTTTGCTGCTGACTTGGAGTCAGGTTTCAGGGTGAAACTGCAAGGGCTGCCAGTTTCACAGGCTGCCTTCATGGAGGGGGTTGGGGGAGGAGCGGGGACTCTGCCTGTGTGCCTGCAAGGCCTCAAGGGGCTCGTGGGCATGCAGAAGAAACTACAGGATCATTGCACTAAGGTGTTCAAGTCCTGCCTCTGGGCTGCAAAAAGGGAGCTGTGTCCAGCCCCACATGTTTGCTGGTGGGAGAGAAATGAAAATCCAGAAAGTCTTGACCAAAGTAACACATCAAGGAAGAGAGGTAGATAAATAAAAAGAAACAAACAAAACGACACACACAAAAAGAAGATGGGCAGCTGGACTAGATGCGAGAGACAGGCAGACTGTTGGGTCGGTGAGGGTTCACAGGGCATGTAGGGACTCCTTGGCTGGAACCCCTGAGCTGGCCAATGCTGGAAGATCACTAGGTACAGAGTCTGACTTGCAAAAGAAAGGGGATACTGAGGCATTGGGCAAGGGCTTCTTTGGGGAAACAGACACTAATGCCACTCACCCCAAGCAGGCCGAATCAACACCTGTCCTCTGTGGCCTTCCTAAGCCAAGATGACCATAGTCAGGTGATTTAGGGTGGGGCAGAATCCACTGCCGGGAATGGTGGGGGCAGGAGCTCCCTGAGGGGTTAACAGTGAGATTTTTTTGAAGAAAGCTTTGAGCTACTCTCTATAACTACCCAGTCTGCCTGCCTTCCATCCATCTATCCATCAGTTCTTTTATTGAACAAATGCGTACTGAGTATCTATCTACTGTGCCTGGTGGATGAACACGGTAAATAAGACAGACTTAGCCCCAGCCCTCTTGGCACTTGGTGAGAAGGACAAGCAGGTTCCCAAACAAGATAATCAGATTTTTTTGAGAGCTGTGAAGGCAGGTAAGGACATGGGCAGCCATATTGTGTTCACTGCTGTTTCCTCAGTACTTAGAATAGCACCTAGCATCTAGTAGGTGCTCAATAAATGTCTGTCGAGTAAGTGACACAGAATAGAGATGGGCTGCTTCAGAGGGAGGTGTCATAGGAGGCCCTTCTGAGGAGATGACACATTTGAGCTGAGCTCTAAATTGACAGGAGCCAGACATGAAGACCTGGAGAAGAGCCATCCGGGCAGAGGGCACTGCCATTGCCAAGGCTGTCGGGTGGAGAGACTTGGTTCTTCCAACAACTAAAAGGAGGCTGTTGTGGCAGGAGAGCAGCCCCAGGAGAGGTCAGTGGGGTGGGCGGTAGCCAGACTGTGTGGGACTTGGAGGCCACAGCCATGAGCAGTGGGAAGCCACCAGCAGGGATGACACAATTCCACCTCACATTCTGCAAAGATGGCTTAGGCCAGTGGTCAGCAAACTCATTAGTCAACAGAGCCAAATATCAACAGTACAATGATTGAGATTTCTTTTGAGAGCCAAATTTTTTAAACTTAAACTATATAGGTAGGTACATTGTTATTAACTTAATTAGGGTACTCCTAAGGCTTAGGAAGAGCCACACTCAAGGGGCCAAAGAGCCGCAGTTTGCCGACCACGGGCTTAGGCTCTTGTGGGCAAAATGGGTTATAGGGGCAAGTGTGGAAACAGGATAGCCAGTTAGGAGCTGTTCAGTTGCTTGGGTCAAGGTGACCGAGGCTAGGATGAGGCAAGGTTAGTAAAGATGCAGAAACACAAGTAGACCAAGAACACCTTTTGAAGGTAGAACTATGGAATCCATTCAAAACCTGTACTGAGTATTGATCATCTATACTGGTTCCACGCCCTTTGTGTGTTCACTGACTCAGTCATTCAGCAAGTGTTAACCCTGCCTCCTCTTCTGCGAGGCTCCAGGATCCCAAGATGAATCCCTGCCTCCAAGCCAAGTGCTTGACTCTCAGACAGTGTAATTTGGAGGAGACTGTCTTATTTTATCTCCTCAGCACATCAACAGAAACACTTCCCCTTGCAAATGAAAACATTGGCATACTCTGAACCAAAAACCGAAGCCCAAATGCTTTGACATACTTTTTAGCAAACACTGTTTGAGGAGAAACACAGGAAGTGTGTCTCGGGGACACCCTTGCAAAGCTTTCAAAGTGACAGAGCTGGACCCTGGGAAATAGGGAGGTCAGGGGCGGTGGGATATACTCATGCCTGGAGAAATGGTGGAAGTCACGCACATTATTCCTTCTTCTCCACTCCCAAACCAAGGTAGTCTTGGCCCCAAGGACTGGAGAAGCCCAGACTTGGGTGGGTGAGGGGTGGCTAGAAGCAGGAGAAGCCTTGGGGAAGATTAAAGATGATCTGATGGCACCCCATCTCTAGGCTCCTTTCCATAAGCAGAGGCACAGCAGTGGTCAAATCTTACTCTTCTCACTCATTCTCACGTGGACACAGGCTCAGGAAACACTGACTAAGGGCGAGGGGCATGCCAAGCAGTGGGGGAGAGGGTGGATCTCCAGATGAAAAGATTCACTCACTTTTGCTCCCTCTTTTTCTTTTTTCTCTTTATGTGTGTACCTGCATAATTCAGGTCATCAAACATTTGTGGAGAACTTATTAAGGAGGCTGTATTAGGGTTAAACACCCCAGATTCAGATGCCCTGGGTTCAAATCCCAACCCTAATTGTGACTTTGGGCATGCTACATACCTCCCTGTATGTCAGATTCCTCTTCTCTGAAGCAGAGATAATGAAAATTGACTTCCTTGTGAAGATTAAATGAGATCTATGTAAAGCTCTTCAACCTTCCTGTGCTATATTAAAATTAAACACTATTATCATTAACAGATATAATGGAAAGTGTGTATACTCAGGCCCTTGAATATATAAACCTGCACATATACCCACTGGTAGTTTAGATTCCCTGATGAGCTACGGAGGACTGGCTGGCTGAGCGATGGGAGGTCCAGGCCTAGACTACTAGGATAGACTTCTTACTCTGCCTTCTAGGTCTGGGACCCTCAGGAGTCCTTGCTCATTGTGCTGTGCCCTCCAAAGGCCACCAGATCTGGAGCCCCGGAGCGCCACAGCTCTGTGGTTTTCCTGGAGTGTTAATCATTGCCCAGGAGCAGGGGGAGTAGGGAGTCAGGAGCTCTCCCTTCCCAGGAGAAAGGGCCACTGGCCTGGGAGCTGAGGAGAGTCCTAGTGTCCTAGCAGTGCTGGTGTTAAAAAGAACGTTTATATCACTGAAAAGAGAAAACCAGCATCAGTTCTGGTGTGGAGGCAGCTCAGCTGGATTGATTTCTCCTGATTCTTGATGAAAGCCCACAGTGCTGCCAGCCCTCTCTTGGCACACAGGAAGGGCTGAGGGAGAGGAGCCTCACTGCGCTGGGAATGGAGAGACTAGAGAATGCAGCTGCCAGTCACGTGCCTGGCGGAACTCAGATTTGGAGCTAAGGGTAACCAGACCCAGTGGTCAACTTATTACAGGCTTTCTCAGGCTCCAGTGTCCCGACTGGGTGCTGCAACTACTTTTTCCTGATCTACCTGCCCTGCTCCCTCATGCCAATCTGTGGCCTGTGCTATCAGCAGAAGACACAGGAAGCTGGCATACCACTGCTCTGCTCAGAAACCCAAACCTTTTTGGGGGCATGGGCACGATAGAGTCAGGTCCCGGGAGATCCCCCAGCTAGGGGTCTGGTCTGACAGGAAACCAGGTGGGAAGTTATGATTGTTACCCAGACAAGAGACAGGTGATGATGATGAGGGGAGGCACATGCTGGTGATGTGAACCTTGATCACTTGGCTAAGGTGGTGTCTGCCAGTTCTTTACACCGTAAAGTTACTATTTCTCCCTCTATAATTTATAGTTTGTGATTAAGTCTACTAGTTTTAGTGCTTCGTTTAAAAAAATATATTTTCATGTGAATTTTTTAAAAAGAACATTTATATCACTGAAAAGAGAAAACCAGCATCAGTTGGCTTGGATAAAAAACAGGAAGTGCCAAAGTCATTAAATTCTGGCCAAATACGAAGGCCAGCTAAAGGTGCAGGGCCTCTGGCCTGCTCTTTGTTAAAAAGGCAGATTAGCAACAGTCAGGTGATAAGATACTCCAGCTCCAGAGTGGAAGTTTCTCCTCAAAGTAATCAAGGGTCGATCTAGAACCAAAAAGAATCGCTTGCTCACCTCATGTGACTCGGTGTTACTTAAGGCCATCTCCATGTGCCCCCTAAAATTGTAGAGACTTTGCAGTCAGATTGGGGTTTAAATCCCAGCTCCACCAACACCTTGGACAAGTGACTTCACCTCCTCAGGCCTCAGTTTCCTTTCTGAACTGGGGATGATAGCATCTGCTGCAGGGCTTTGCACAGATGAGATGGGGAAGGAAGGACTCATAGTCGGTTCTTAATAAATGATGCTGTCAGTGTTGATGGTGTGGCACACCCAGGGGGGGGCTTGGCCCGGGAACCCTTCCCCTTTCCTTGGCTCTCTTACTCTTGGGGGCCAGTTACCAAGGAGGGTATGTCTGTGTGGGCAACCTTTGAAGCAGCCCAAGGCTGATAAATACCCTTGCAGCCCTCATCCTTTGCCCCATCCCTGGGGGTGGCTGGGAGCTGGTTCCAGGTCCTTACCTCCAGAAGGGACAGGAATCCTGGGATTCCTTCCTGGCAGGGGACTTGGTGGTGGGGTGGTTAAAAATAACTGCCCCTCCCACATCCATAGCTTCCCGGATCATCACCCGTGAAGCAGGCAGGGCAGGGCTCATTAACTTCGTTATGCAGGAAGGACACGGAGGCTTAGGAAGGTTCATTGACTCACCCCAGATGCCAAGCTATCAGGTGGCTACGGTGGGCCTCCCAGCCACACTTGTGGTGCTTCCCCAGTGATGTCGCCCGTCAGGCGTCCCTGGAGGCAGCAGGTACACGGAAGCAGAGTGCCATCCGCCTCTCAGCGCTCTGCCACTCTGTGGCACCTACTACTTGTCCCTTTGGACCAGAGAAACCAGGCCCAGGCTCGTCTTTGCAGGCCAGGGGTATCTAGCTAGACATCATAGTTTCATTTCCATGATGTTTACTTTTAGCATCGCCTCATGTTTATGACAAATGATACCAATTTTTATTCATGATAATGTCATAAAGGCTCCTTTTAAAATTTTGTAGTTAAGAGGTTTGTGGCACTAGCTGCTTTGGCTCAGTGGATAGAGCATCAGCCGGGTTCGATTCCTGTCAAGGGCACGTACCTTGGTTGCAGGTTCTCCAGCCCTGGTCGGGGTGTATGCAGGAGGCAACCAATCAAGGTTTCTCACATCGATGTTTCTCTCTGTCTTCCCCTCTCCCTCCCACTCTAAAAATCAAATGTCCTCAGGAGAGGATTGACGATAAAAGAAAAAGAGGTGTGTTGGTTGAAAATACTAAATAAGAGCAGTCCAGGTGGTTGTTGGGTGTGGCAGGACTCGTGAAGGTGTTGGGCAGACGCTGCCCTACAGAAGGCCTCACGGAATCTTGGACACGGACCAAATGGGAACACGTTGTGGACAAAGAATCTTCACAAGCCCCACTCTGATGAGCATCAATAGCTGGCATGTGAACCAGAATCCACATTTGAGAAGCTGACTTCCATCAGAGACATGAGCCAGGCAGCTTCTCCTTTCCCGTCCCCTTCTGGCCACACACTTGTCACCTAGACAAGGCGGAGGCCCTCCTGCCGCACAGCCTGTCCCAGAGACCACAGTGGAGACACTGGGCAAATCATACTTGGGTGACCTCTTCGGTGACGTCATCACTTTGGTTGTTTGTTTGATACATGGACAAAGAGCAACGAGTAATGGGTTTCCAACAGGCAAGGTCTTTGGAGGAGGAGAGCTGCTTTCAGAAGGCCCCAGCGTTGAGGAGGCCCCTGCCTGGTGTTTCTGGCTGGGAACAGGTGGGGACAAGGAGGAGGGGAACCCGCAGGTACCCTGCCTCCTGGGTGCTGGGTAGGGCAGGCATTCCACCCACAGGATTTCATGTAAGCCTCACAACAAACAGCCCAAAGAGGTAGGCATCGTTGTCTTCCTTTCAGATGAGGAATGAGGCCCAGAGAAATTAGGTGATTGCTTGAGGTCACCCAGCTGAGGAGGGAGAGCCCGAATGACCCGGTAGGGATCATACTGAATCCCCTTTCAGTATGTCCAGAGCAGGGGTCCTCAAACTACGGCCCCCGGGCCACATGCAAATACAAATATTGTATTTGTTCCCGTTTTGTTTTTTTACTTCAAAATAAGATATGTGCATTGTGCATAGGAATTTGTTCATAGTTTTTTTTTAAACTATAGTCCGGCCCTCCAACGGTCTGAGGGACAGTGAACTGGCCCCCTGTTTAAAAAGTTTGAGGACCCCTGGTCCAGAGCATCGTTACATCAGTACCCTTAAGATACATAGGCCATTTTCTCACTTAAGCCCTATCCTCAAGCTGGGATATTGGTGCTTAAAATGGATTAAGTGCCCAACTATCATTCTAATGACAAGCCAGTCAGCCACTCACTCCCTCTGTCCCCTCTGGGGAGTGGCCTGGAATGAGGTTACAGTCTCAGAAAGAAAGAAAAACAGCCAATGGCTAATGAATTGTCTCATGTTCTAATAATGTTAGGCATTGCTTATCAGCGGTTCTCAACCTGTGGGTCGCAACCCCTTTGGCGGTCGAATGACCCTTTCACAGGGGTCGCCTAAGACCATCCTGCATATCAGATATTTACATTACGATTCATAACAGTAGCAACATTACAGTTACGAAGTAGCAACGAAAATAATTTTATGGTTGGGTCACAACATGAGGAACTGTAAAGGGCCAGAAGGTTGAGAACCACTGGCTTAGATTCTCAACTGCAGCCCGGGATGGTTTTCAGCTGCGGCTTTTTTTTAAATCCTAAACAGGGTACAGTGGGGCCTTGATTTAGAGTTTAATTCGTTCAGAGACCGAGCTCGTTAACTCAAATTACTCTGTCAACTCAATGCAAAAAATCGGAGGATCGTTAGTCGGGACACTCCTAAGTCAAGACCCCACTGTATTTTTTCCTTTGCTTTTCAGAGAGAAAGGAAGGGAAGGAGGGAGAGAGAGAGACATTGATTAGTTGCTTCTGCATGCACCATGATGGGGGAGGGAGGGCAGGGAGCAAACCTGAAACTCGGGTACATTTCTTTGACCGGGAATCAAACCCACGACCCTTCAGTGTGTGGGCCGACACTCTGACCACTGAGCAACACTAGCTAGGGCTCAGCTAGGGCTTTTGATGCCTTGGAGGAAAGTGATGGACCAAAGATGCTGAGAGGAATTAAGACTTGGGGGTCATAGCAAGGAGGTTCAAATCCTGGCTTGGCTGTGTGGCCTTGCACAATTTACTTAACCTCTCTGGCCCCATCTGAAATTCAGGAAGGATGGTCCTCCTTGGCCCCACCTCCTAGGGTTGTTTTGAGGAATAAGACACGAGTTAAAGCAGATGGGACAAGGTGAGTGTAAAGCGCTTGATCGAGGTCAGCTGTTCTCATTCTGGGTTTTGCTGTGAGACCAGAGGAGCAGGGGGTTGGTGGCCCAGATGAGAGGTCCCAGGACATCTTCCAGCCGTGGACACAGAGGCCCGGGACGATGTCTGTGCTTGACTTGCTGTGTGACTTAGGGCAGGTCACCACCCTCTCTGGGCCCCTTCATTCTCTGTGGAGTGGAACTAACTTGGATCAGTATCTTCCCAAACCTCACAAGACCCCTTCAACACTTTTCGTCCTGTTGCCTGAACTATTATTTATGTGGTTGTTTTCTTTAAACCGGCTCTCTAAATTTTTAAAGTGAAATTAATGTTCTGGGAAAAGAGGAACTTTATGTTACTAGCAGAAATGGAAAATTGGCATCCCTTGCCATAAATAGAAAGTGACCCTATAGATAAACACCATGGAGACAGAAGCGCTGATGGATTCCTGCCGAGCCAGCTCCTGCGAGGCCCTATATTAGCACAGGAGAGAGGTGCTCCATCCTGCCTGATAGGCTCTGGGACTTGACGCTGTTTGTTGTGGCCACAGGACTGGGAAAGGAGTGGGTCTATTCCATGGGGGGGTTCTGTGTTCTCCAACACCCCATCCCCCAAGTCTGAAATGGGCTCGGCGTGATCCCCTGCCTCGGAGGTGGCTGCAGTGAGCCCAGTGAGGGTGAATCTGAAGGAAGAATCCTGCTCCAGGTCATGGACACCAGGAGCACCCCCATAGGAACCCCAGGGGTTACTTGGAGGAGAGAGGTCAACAGGAGGTGGACTCCAGGAGCCTGGGGAGGGGGGCCTGTGAACACCTCTCTAAGGGCCAAGAGCTCCGATGCTGACGCTCTGGCTGTGGCCCCCGTTCCCCTTCCCACCTGTCAGGTCTAGTGGGGAGGTGGGCTGGGGCCCAAGGACTCAAAGACTTACCAGTGTCATTAGTGGAAGCCGGGGAAGGTCTGAGCCGTGGAAGGATGTGTCCCCAGCCAGCCTCTATGAATCTGGCAGAGAACACAAGAAACTGGAACAAGTTGGTCCCTGCTACCCTCTCCAGCCTTGTCTCCCCACTGGCCTGCCTTCTACCCCTCCCCCACCCCATGCCAACCTGGCCACCTGCCCTCCACCTGGCATGCCTTTTGTGCACAGCCTTTCCCAGACTCTGAGACTCTGAGCTCCATGCATCTTCCTGTTGTCAGGTATCTGAAATTGTTCACTATATTGTGTCAAAGGCAGGAGCTGCACTCCTCATGGGGTCCCTGCACCCACCTGGCACACGGGTGGTACAAGGTTTGGTAGTCTTTGAGATCTCCTGTGGGACAAAGCCCTGGATAGGTGGGCATCCTTCACCCTCTCTTAGTGTCTCTCTCTGTAAAATGGAACCGTAATAGTATATAACTCCTGGGGTTGTTAGGACGGTGGAATGAAATCACCTGCGTGAGGCTCCATCTCAGGTGTGCTCTCCTGTGAGCAGACCCGGGATGAAGATTCAAGTGCAAGTTGTTTGTTTGGGAGGTGATCCTAGCACCTGCTGGCAGCCTCCACCTGCAGGAGATGCGTGGTTCTCAGTGGAAGCAGTTCTTCCCCCTTGGTCTTAGGAAATGGAGCAAGGGGGCATTTTTGTTGTTACTGTACTTGGGGATGCTGCTGGCAGTTGGTGGTCAGAGGCCAGAGATGCTACTAACATCCTTCATTGCCCAGAACAGCCCTCCAGCATCGGAGAATCATCTGCCCCAAATGTCAATAGCGCCCTGATGAACAAGACGTGTTGGGTGTTTAACAGCAGTTTCATATGATGCTGGATGACGTTTGCAGAAGCAATAGTCTGAACTGGCAAAGATGAGACTCAGAACTGGGGCGGAGGATGGGCATGGGAGTATGAGACACTGCAGACACACTGGCACCAGCTGGACAGAGAGAAGGGCAAGGGGAGTGGGGACCTTCGAGGGGCCTGGCGGGGGCGGGGGGTGATGCTATGTCCTGGGAGAAAGAGCTAAGTGGGGCTGCTAAGGACCTTGGCTGTGGCCACAGCCTTCCTGTAGGCTGTGAAGCATTTATGGGCAAGGTGGGAGGTGCTGCCAAGCCCTGCCCACTACCCAGAGCTTGCTCAGCTGCCCTAGAGCTCTTGTCAGCTGGCAGACCCTTGGGTGACCACTGCATGGGCTGCCCTCTCCCAGGTACCAGGATTCCCTCCCTCCTTCCCAATAACGGACAGTCTTCCTCTCCCACGTAAAATTGCACTGGTTCTTCAGCCCAGGGTCCTTAGAAATCAGGCAAATTCATTAAAAGAAGTTTTAAATAAGTTATCGGAAAACACTCCCAGCCTGAGTCTGTGGCTTCTGGTGGTTCACTGAGAGCGAGGAAGAGAAGGAAGACTTCCCTGGCCCCCAGGAGCCTCCTGAGGCCGGGTGGAGGGTCCAGAGTCCCATCCAGGACAGGTGGCAGTTGTTGCTTCCATGTTGGTAACACCCCTTTTTCTCTCTTGTTAGGCCTGCTCCCTTCAGAAGTTCTGTGCCAACAGAGAGGCTCCCATCCAGGCCCAGGACAGGGGGATGGAGAGGTTGAGACTGAGTGCCGAGGTCGGGAAGGCATTTGTCCCCCTCCCCAAAGGGAGAAGGCGGGCATGTCCGAAGACCTCTCCCGCCTGCAGCATTGCACAGATGGCCTTGCCTTGGCTTCTGGCCTTCCGCACCGCGATGGATGTTTACAGGAACCCAGCCAGAGTATGCCTCCCTGCTCTCTCTCCCCGACTGCACCTGCTCCCCACACTTAACTTTCAAGAGGACACTTCACACCGCGGACACGCACACAGAAACGACAGGCAACTCCGGCTGCTGCCCGTGGAGCCCTCAGCCCGACTGGGTTTGGCCCAGGCTGATCTTAGAGGCAGCGACCGTTTCCGGGAATGACTCCGAAGGAGAAGAGGCGGGGAAGGTGTCCGGGCTGAGGGCAAGGCTTTGACTTATTCATTTCAAGTTGCTTCTTCATCAAGTTGCCAAAACTGATCCACCGCGCCTGGGGAGGCCATGTTGCTCCTCTGGCCAGAATTATTTTTAGAAAATGCGAGTGGTTTGAATACTGGACTTTGATAAACCTGTAAAAGCAATACTTAGGAGGCTGACTTCTTTCAATTAAAAAAATGTATGCAACTTCAATCCCTGTGGACCTGCCTTTTTTTTTTTTCTTGGAGATTTGGCAAAGGAATTCATAAGCAGAAAACCTCATATTCGACAAAGGGCAAAAGAGGGCTTCCCAAGTAAGAGACCCAGCCAGGCGTGGAGTCTGCCCAAACTGGGCTGGCATGGGAGGCCCAGCCCAGTCCCCTCCCTGCTTCCACAAGCCTGGCATACCAGGGCTGACCTTTGGGGTGTGGTGGCACAGGCCTGGTGGCCACGCTGGAAATTGGGCCCAAATCCCCAAGAATCAGAGGTGTGGTATTCGCTGGGCACACAGTAGAATCCAGTGAAGGGAGGGAGGGAGAAACGAATGAGTGAAATGGGGCCCACTTGCCTCCAGTTTCATGAAAACAAATAGCATAATTCTCTCCAGTTGGCAGAGCACCTGCTGCTTTTCAAAGCACCTTCACCTGTGCCCCCACGTTAAAGCAGCTACAGATGATTAGCTCCATCTTACGGGGGGCAGACTGAGGTGTGGGGGACGAAAGGTCCGGCAGGACTCGAGAGAAAGGACAGTTGCAGCACCACTTGTCTTCATGTGACTCTAAGAAAGGGGGTGCTAAGGAACGTGCACAGAAGATGTTGGGGAGGCCCAAGGTGAGCGTGAGACAGGAGACATGTGGAGAGGCCTGCAGGGGAAATGAGGGTTTAAACCAGTGGTTCTCAACCTTGGCTGCACATTAGAATCACCTGGGAATCCTTTTAAAATCCTGATTTTTGGTCTCATCATCCGGAAATTCTGTTTCTTTGTTGCTAATGTTGTGGCCCCAACCCATAACAAAGAAACAGAATTTCCGGATGAGTCCCAGAAATCAGGATTTTAAAAAGATTCCCAGGTGATTCTAATGTGCAGCCAAGGTTGAGAACCACTGGTTTAAAAGATGCAAGCACTTGCGGCCTGACCATTGTGGCTCAGTGGTTGAGCATCACAGTTCGATCCCCGGTCAGGGCACATGCCCAGGTTGCCAACTTGATATCTCCAGCAGGGGGCATGTAGGAGGCAACTAACCAATGATTCTCATTAATGTTTCTATCTCTCCCTCTTCCTTCCTCTCTGAAACCAATAAAAATATTTTTTTAAAAAGATGCATGCACTTGAAATCCACTAAACATGAGATTGTGCCATCAACATATAGTGTGATTCCAGACAGGATGTGCGCAGATTCCTGTGAGCATCACTTCCCCTTCCGACAGGTGGGGCTCGGGGAGCAACTCCAGTACACTGTGCCCGTGGCCACCGAAAGACCCTCCAAAGAAGTCAAAAGGCAGCCTTGCATCTTGACTGCCTCCTTTGTAGGGGTGTGACCTTAGGCAAGTATATCTTCTGTGAAAGGCCCACTTCCCAAGATGGTTTTTGCATTAACAAAGGTGCCCCTCTGGGCTGAGAGAGCTCCACACCAGGACTCACCGCTTGGCAAGCAGACTGGGTTACAACCTCTATTTACCCCCATGTCCAGTGCCTTTGTGCAGTGCACAGACTGCCCAACCATACCTGGCAGCCTGCCCAGGGGTTTTAAAAATTTTACTAAAATGCAAGACTTACCAGAGCATCTTATTCACCACTGTGTACTCGGTACCTATTTGTGGAACGAATAAAGCAAAGTTGTGGCGAGGCTTATTTGTTCATTCCATGAACGTTTACTGAGCACTCACTATGTGCTGGCACTTTGCTGGGAGCAGAGGGCACAGCAATGAACAAAGCAGGCAAATTGCCCGCCCTCCTGGAGCTCACATCCTAGGATAAGAGCAGACAGCACAACAGATAAGGGTGGAAAAGAAAAACTGGTGATGAGCTTGGAGAGTGGGGGGCGGGTGTGTGAGTGTCTGTTTAACGGAGTGATCTGGCACACCTTCCTAGGGGGCTGTCCTTTAAACCTAGTCCTGAGGATGAGAAGAAGCCAGTGATGCGAGGGACTAGAAATCACAGTCCAGGCAAAGGCTGGAGTGCAACACATTCATATGTAACAAGGAGAACTGACATGGACCGAGCTGTGTGCCAAGCTCTCGCTCTCAGTGTGCTAGCTCACCGACTCTCCCATGACCCCGTAAGGAAGACAGCACGGTGAGACTTTTACACGTGGGGAGACTGAGGCACAGAAGCCATTGGTACAGGTGGGGAGCTGGGCATTGGGTCCAAGTGCTCTACCTCTAGAGTCTGTGCTGCTGACCCCAGGCTACGGTCCCTCCTGATGAGGAAGGTGCCTGACACAAAATGAGAATCAATTCTAATATTTACTGAGCACGTATTATGTCCCTCGCACTGTGGCGAGTGCTTTACGTGTATCAACTCATTTACTAATGGGGAGCTGTCATTTGAAATCATTGCTATGCATAATTACAGACTGAGCAGACCAAAAGCAGGGAGTACAGCAGCGCTCTCCCTGTCTGGCCAAGGGTGCGGTAGACGCCTCAAATGGAGGGGTGGGGTATTGGCTCGGTGCTCACCGCTGTGAGGACAAATGGGAGTATCTTGTGGACTCCACAAAGTCCATAAATGCAGGGGAAACCCAAGGGGCAGTGTCCGAGCTATTTAAAGCCGAAACCTGGGTCAGGACACCTGATGCCCTCTGCAGCTTCGCCAAGGCGGAAGGCACCGTCTCTCTGCAAGGATTGCCAACCAGGCAGCTGGGTCTCAACCCCTTCCCCCCGCCCCCACCCCACCCCGACTCCCAGTTGCTGGGAAGAGACGAGTTTGGGCCCAGGTGTCAGGGCCATGCACTAGAGCTGAACAGACAGCTCTTAGGGCTGCCAAAGCCAAGTCACCCCAAACCAGGCTTCTGACCGAGCAGGCCATGCCCCAGTGACAACAACGACAGGCGAGCTGGCAGCTCTCTGGGTAGAAACCAAAGCTGCCAAGGCCCTTCCAAGCTTGCCTTGGCCAAGGCAGAATCCAGCTGGGTTAGGAACGGCTCCCAGGATGCAGGGGCCAAAGGCAGAGGGAAGCACTCCGTAGACCTTGCTGCTCCCCTAATAATGAATGTCCCACTGAATCTTAGGATGTCACAAAGAAAATCCTTTCTGAAAGGACAGGACTTGGGCCAAGGCAGACTCAGGGCAGTTGGGGGGAGGGGGGGTGATTGTGTGTGTGTGTGTGTGTGTGTGTGTGTGTGTGTACGCGCACGCAATGTGGGAGGGGGAGAGAGTGACGGCCCCTGTCGGACTGCACAAAGAATTTGACAGAAGAGTTGCGGTGTGACTGCTAAGGCCGGGTTATAAAAAGGATACAACTTCTCTCTGTTCTCTCTCCTCTCTTTCCCTCTCTCCCCCACCCTCTTCCCTTACGGGTGACCCCCCTACAACCCAGCCACCACGCTATGAGGAGACCCAAACTAGCCCCCATGGAGAGGCCCCCCGCCGACCCTTCCTTAGGGGAACCAAGGTCCCCAACCACCAGCCAGCATCCAGGGAGCGAGCCTTCCAATGACCCCAGCAGACATGGAGCGGGGCAGAGACGAGCCCTGCCCAATGACAGGTGTGCGAGCAGAATAAGCGTGTGTGTTGTTTGAAGCCACTACATTTCGGGGTGGTTTGTGATGTCCTAGATCAGTGGGCACACCAACAGGGTAATCACGCTATCAACTCAAACACTGGACCTGCCTGTGGGGTTGAATGAGTCATTTATAATGTAGTGAAGAGGCACAAACGAAGGCAAAAGGCAGGCATGGCTCCAGTCGGCCCCCGCCCGCCCCTCCATTAGTGTACCATCAGTTGCTTCCAGCTAAGGTCCAGTGCGTCTGGCCTGGCCTGGCCTGGCTTGGGCCTCGGCCAACAAGTTCTGTGCAAACAGTGAGTCCCACAGACAGAGAGCAGCTGCCTCAGAGTCAGTTGCAGCTTGGATCCGGTTCCCGTCTGGGACCCTCAAAGCGCCGAGCGTGCCCTGTTAGGACAGCAGCCTGGACAAGTGCTTTCTCCCCAGCCTGGCGGGGCCCTGCGGAGGCGGAGACGTGCTGCCTCAGTTCCTCTCTCTGGCCTGGCCGCGACTTCCGGAGTGTCCCATAGAAAATGCGCCAGGGCTCCTGGGTGGACGGCAGCTGCCACCAGGCACCCACCTGTCTGCCAGGGCTGCAGCAGCTGTGTAGGGCTGGCATCAACCTGGGCCCCGGGCCTGGAGCCGGGCCTGGGTCTGTCCGGGCAGCAGGCCATGGGCAGCAGGGCTGGGTGCCGGGACCCTGAGGCTCGTAGGATATGACCTGAGAAGAGCCGTGTCCACAGATAACCAGTTCAAGGTCCAGCGTGGTCCGTGTCCTCGGAGAAGGGTCGGTGGGGGGTCTGGAGAAGGGGTAGGTCAGGAAGCTTTAGGACACGTGGAGAGAGTGTTGTCGAGACTGGGGACAGAAGGGATGGTGGGAAGGGAGGACGAGACAGAGGGTTTGGAGGGGGACCGCACAGGTTGGAGGAGCAGGGAGGTGGGAGGACAGTCATCTGCCAGTGAGAGGCAGGGAGCACACAGAGCAAGTTCCGATCAGGACGATCGGAGACATGGGGCCACCAACAGGCTGACACAGCAGCACACAGGGTTTGGGAGTCCCCGAAGGAACATCTTCCCAATGCTAAGGCTGTGGGATGTGGACGGCCCCAGTCTCTAAGCCTGACCACAGGGAGGGTCCTCAGGGAGGGTCCTCAGGGCTCAAGCGACAAAACCTTTAGGACACCTCCACCGAGCCCAGCGCAGAGACAGGGAGGCCCTAGGTCAGTGATGGTGAACCTTTTGAGCTCAGCGTGTCAGCATTTTGAAAAACCCTAACTTAACTCTGGTGCCGTGTCACCTATAGAAATGTTTTGATATTTGCAACCATAGTAAAACAAAGACTTATATTTTTGATATTTATTTTATATATTTAAATGCCATTTAACAAAGAAAAATCAACCAAAAAAATGAGTTCGCGTGTCACCTCTTACACGCGTGTCATAGGTTCGCCATCACTGCCCTAGGTGGTGTATGGTCCAGGGGTGGTCACCCACATCCCACCTGCTGTCCTGTCCACTTTTTGTGGATTCTGCCTTCCCAGGATGCTGACCCAAGGGGCCCTGTGGTGCTCCCCTCACAAACCTCCCCAGTTACCTTGTCCCAGGCCCAGTGGGGTCATCCCAGGCTGATCCGGGAGTCCAGCTGCTGCAGGTGTTCCAGGACACCAAAAGGGATGGTGGGTGTCCACAGCCTGCAGCGGGGCATGGGACACAGAGGCCAGGTTAGAGGGGCGAGCGTGACCTGAGCCCCCCACACGGCCGCTCCCAAATCTCTCATCAGCCGGGGACCTTGGGGACTTCCCAGCTGGCAAAACCAGACCAGTGTGGGGGTATGAGGACAGCAGAGGCCTAGGAACCCCAAAACCCCTTTCTTTAGACCTTTGGTTCTGATGCTGACTGGCTGTATGACCTCAAAAACGTTGGCTAAACTCTGTGCCTTATTCTTCTCAGCTGTAAAATGGGTCTATATGATCCACTGTATCCCTCTTAGAAGATGTAAGTGTTTATGTACATGAACGTGCTCTGAAAGTGTATAAAGTACCAGTATTGGACATTAGACATCATGGTGCTATAATAAAAAGTTTGAGCCATATGAAATTGCCGTTTTTGTAGGTCAACATGGTTTATACAGGCAATTTCGTATTGTTCAACCCAACATATTAAGCATTTTAATTTACCAAGTACTGTGCTAACTGCTTTTTAAGTCTTGTCTAATTTAAACCTCACAAAACTGCTTGGGGGCAAATATTATTACCACTGCCCTTTTACAGATGAAGAAGCTGAGGCCAGAGGGGTGACGTGTCCTGCTTGCCCAAGGCCACTCGTTGGTGACAGGCAGAGCAGGATTTGAGCTCAGGACTCACGGAACCACCCAGCTGGGCCACTGAGACTTACGCCAGTGTCTCCACATCAGGGCACTTTCTCAGGCTGGCCGCCAGCTGCTGGGCCCCGGCAGCTGTGAACTTGTTGTACTGGACACTGGGGGGAGAAAAACCCATCCTGGGGCCTGGCCCTCGGGACCATCCAGCCCCAGCCCAAGGCCACCACCACACGCTCGACAACCAGACCACAACCCATTCCTGCCGGTGATGCCAGAGGGAACCCCCGTCTCCGCAGGCCCTCGCGCTACCACCCACTGCTCAGGTTCCCATACTCACTCCAGCACCCGCAGGGACTCCATGTCCGGAAGCACGTGTGCCAGGCTCTTGGCTCCCACGTCACAGATGCAGTTATTGTACAAGCTGCCGGAAACAGAAGACAGGCACGGGCTGGGTGCAGGGGGTCAGGGCCCAGGGGGATCCGCACCCCTCTGGGATTACTGCCCCACTTTACAGGGGGCAAACTGAGGCCCAGAGAGATGAGGCCACTTCTCCATGGTCATACAGTGAGTCCAGGGAAGCAGCAGGACTGAGAAGCGGTAGCTTCCGTGCTGAGACTTCAGTTCAAATCCCAGTTCTGCCATCTGCTGCCTATGTGACCTTGGGCAAATTGCTTAACTCCTCTGTGGCTCAGTTTGCTCTTCCATAAAATGGGCATGATGGAGTCGCTGTGAGGAGGAGTAAATGAGTTAATGCTGGTATAACATAGAACCGCCCCAGCATGTGGAATGAACTAAATGTTAGCTGCGGTTATTTCACCTCCCAGGATGGGTTGTGAGGGTGAAATGAGTTACTGTAGAAGGTATGACCGGCACTGGGCTGGCTCAGGTTTCTGTGGTGTAGTCACGGTCACCATCTGCAGTGTTGAAAATAGCACGACGGATGTCACTGAGGCTGACTTAAGCTGTACACTCATTACTAAGCATCCTTTTAACAAGCCAGCTACTGCCGTGGTTCTAATCTCAAGGACATGACTTTGCCATGACAGCCTCGGGGCTACACTGCGGGGCTGCATGTAAAAGCAGCAGGTCTACACTGCAGCGAAGTAGATTCAGACTAAACTCCAGCATCCCCTGATGTCATGACTTGGCTGCTGCCAGGACAGGCACCAGGCAAGGGGCTTTGCAGTCTGTGTCTGGGGCAGGTCTTAGAACCCAGGAGGCCCATATTTCATTCGTGCCAAGAAGCACATGTTCATATATTTGAATATTACTGAGATCAGGATCTAATAATCAGTGGGGTTTTGTCCTCTGAAAGATGTCTTACAACAAATAGCATCTTAGATTCCACGACATGAGGTTTCTTTAAGCATCAGTCGGATCAGGTGTCACCTCCATAGGCCCCACCTGCTTCTTCCTTCACCGTTGAAAAACTCCAAACCCCCTCCTCACCTACGAGGGCTTCTATGCATGATCTGGCCTCCACTTGCCTCTCCCACCTTATCACCCAGCCTCTGTCCCTCATTCACTATGTCCAACCACAGGGGACCTCCTGGCGCTCAAAGACCCAACCTCTTTCCTACCCCGGCCTTTGGATCTGCCGTTCCCTCTTTTTGGAATGCTTTTCTCCTAAAGCGGCCCATGGATGGGGGATGGTCACCTCCTCAGAGGTTTCCTGACCTCTCTGGTGAACTCAGTATTCCCTGTTGTAACTCCTGGGCCTCGGTTAGTTTCCTTCCCAGCATAAATCACTATTTTATTTATGCATATGCTTACTTGCTTATGTAAGAAACTTGAAAGCAAGAACCACACCTGTTTTGCTCGTAGTTGTATCTCTAGCTCCTAGCACAGGCTGGCCCATGGTTGATGTGAGAGAATATTAGATGCCCTGCACAACTCTATAGGGTACCAATCACATAGACTAGGAATTGCACAGTACACAACCTATACAGCTGTACCCAGTGGTCCTGAATGGAAGGATAAAGAATGGATACTTCGGTAACTCGACGAACCAGATGCCATCTCCCCTGGGAATTTGACTCTGGCTGTCCTTGGCATGGGCTGAGGGCTGGGGAAGGAGAGGGAATTCCTCCCAGCCTGGTGAGGGAGGACAGCTGGCAATGCTGAGCTGGTCCAAGCTCTCAGTCCCTCACCAGGGTTCAGGCTGGAAGAAATCAAAAGCAAGAGGTGCTATACCAAGAACCACCACAAGGTGGCAGTATAGGCACTGGCTGGTGTATGAGTGAGAAGAGCCAGCCAAGGCTGAGAGTGGTCAGCCTTCTAGAAATCAACACCCCTCTTGCCCCTGTGGCTTAGTGGTTGAGTGTGGACCTATGAACCAGGAGGTCACGGTTCAATTCCTGATCAGGTCACGTGCCTGGGTTTCGGGCTTGATCCCCAGTAGGATTCATGCAGGAGGCAGCTGATCAATGATTCTCTCTCATCATTGCTGTTTCTATCTATCTCTCCCTTTCCCTTCCTCTCTCTGAAATAAAATAAAATAAAAAGGCTCTAGAGAAAGCTCAGTCCTCCATCCCCTGGGAGAAGAGAATCAATATGTATTGTGCCCTGGGCCCAGCATTGCATCAAGGGCTTTCCATAGGGCATTGGGATGGTACCCATTTTCCAGATGAAGAAACAGAGGCATTGCCCAACCAGGGGTTTGTGTTCATATTGGATTTTAGATGGGTACCACCACCACCACCACCCCTTTGCCCCGCCCCCCCCCCCCCCCCCCCGCAAGTTGTGCAACTCTGACACAGCAGAACAGCCTGCAGGGACTGCCTCCAGGGTCCCAGTGTAGGACTTTGCAGCTGGTACAAAGGGGGCTCTCTGCCCTCCCCCGGCCCACCAGCTCAGCGGGGCCCCACTCACCTCAGCCTGAGGAGGGATGCAGCCAGTGAGGGCAGGGCCTTGGCGAGCTTGCAGGCGCCCACATCCGTGATGTTGTTCTGGGACAAGCTGCAGGGACACAGCAAGAGGGCCAACCTTGTACACCCCTCCCCACTACCTGCCTTCCCTGGGACAGAACTGAGAAACTCGCTTCTGCACAGGGTGGCCCAGAGCAGCTAAGACAGGACAATGACCTCAAGGAGAGCTGTGGGTCATCAACTGTGAAGGGCACGTGGGTAGACTGGTGGTAACTCTTAATAAATAAAAGGATACTGCTAGGCCCTGTGGCTGAGTGGGATGATGGGGGTGAGGATGCACAAGAGAGAGCGCTTTCCTGCCCTCACCTGTTTTATGATTTTATAGCATCCCCTTTGAATGACTGTTTAAAAATATATATCTTTATTGATTTCAGAAAGGAAGGGAGAGGTAGAGAAAGACAGAAACATCACTGATGAGAGAGAAACATTGATTGGCTGCCTCCCGCAGGCCCCCCACTGGGGATCAAGACCGCAACCCAGGCCCTGGCCGGAATTGAACCCGGGACCCTTCAATCTGCAGGCCTACACTCTGTCCACTGAGCCAAAATGGTGAGGGCCCCTTGGGATGACTTTTCAGCTCTGTAACTAAGTAAGTGTTCATGTTATTTGTCTGATGGATGTGGGCTCCACAAGGCAAGGGGCCTGGTTTGTTTTTTGTTCATTACTGTATTCCTGCTGTGCTTAGAGTAACGCCACGCACATAGTAGGTGCTCAATAAAAAGTTAAGTAGGGCGGTGAAATGAAGGAAAGAGAGGGGAAGGGAAAAGAGGGAGGGATGGACGGGAAAAAGGGAGGAGAAAAGAAAAGAAGGAAAAGAAGGAAGGAAGGACTAAAAGAGAAATCTGGCTTACTCACAGTGTTACCTAGAACACTATAAATTACTTTGAGAAGTCTCAGTATCTTATAATCAAGGAAATGCCTAAGTGAATTCTGGTGAATTCTGTGGCCATCCTAATCATGGTTATGAAGTGGGGCGTGGATAAATTTTGATGATACCATCTATGTTCAGTAAAAAGAAAAATATCATATCGATCTTCTTGTATCATATCCATCTCCTATTTCCCGAAGCACAGAATAGCTTTTATTGTTAATCACCCCAGGATATTTTTTCTATTGATTTTTAGGAAGAGTGGAAGAGAAGGGGAAAGACAGAGAGAGAAACAATGATGTGAGAGAGACACATCAATTGGTTGCCTCCTGCAAGAGCCCTCACCAGGGGCCCGTCCAGGGAGGAGCCTGCAACCAAGGTACGTGTCCTTGACTGGAATTGAACCTAGAACCATTTGACTAGGACCCAGAATAGTTTAAAAAAATAAAAATATACTATTTTGATAATGTTTTACTGATAAATCCTAATCTATCTCTCCTATTTCACCTCCAGGGTAATTTTCTGTCACTAAACATTGTTTACTTTTATTACTATCCTATATAATAAAAGGGTAATATGCAAATTGACCCTAATGGCAGAACGACCAGGAATGACTGGCCACTATGACATGCACTGACCACCAGGGGGCAGATGCTCAATGCAGGAACTGCCCCCTTGTGGTCAGTGCGCTCCCACTGGGGGAGCTCCGCTCAGCCACAAGCCAGGCTGATGGCTGTGAGCACAGTGGCGGTGGCAGGAGCCTCTCCTACCTCCTCGGCAGCGCTAAGGATGTCCAACTGCCAGCTTAGGCCCGTTCCGCCAGGGAGCAGGCCTAAGCTGGCAAGTGGACATTCCCTGAGGGCTCCCAGGCTACCAGAGAAATGTCTGACTGCCAGCTTAGGCCTGATCCCCCAGGGAGCAGGCCTAAGCCGGCAGGTGGACATCCCCCATGGGATCCTGGACTGCGAGAGGGCTCAGACAGGGCTGAGGGACTCCCTCCCGGGCCCCCTCCCCCGCACCCTGCCAGTGCATGAATTTTCATGCACAGGGCCTCTAGTATACTTTATAATTATGGCTTTATTTGTTTGTTTGCTTGTTTATTGTGTCTTCTCACTAGAAGACTCCTGAGGTCAGGGATGTTGCTTATTTTGTTTAAAGCTGGATCTCTGGGGCCTAGAATGGAGCCTGCACACATTAGGTGCTCCTTAAATATTTGTTGATTAAATTAAGAAATGATTGGATGCATGAATGATTACATAAAGGAATGAATGACTGAAAGGACAAATGAAGGGATGGATGGATGAATGATTATGTGGATCAATGACTGGAGGATGGATAAGTGAATGAAAGAATAAAAAAGCCAGCCCGCCTTGAGGGAAAATGGAGCAAGAAGGGCAGGCCCAGCCCACTTACTTGAGCGTTTCCAGGGCCTTCAGCCGAGGGAAGGTGGCTGAAAGCTGCGCGACACCCTCATCCCCGATCTTGTTCTCGCTCAGCGAGTCCAGGCTGCAGGTGAAATCAGATGGGGGGGCCATCAGCCAGGGAAGTCACCTGACCTTTCCCCTCCCTCCAACCCATCTGGGGCCTCCTCCCATCCCCCACCCCTGGACACACCAGAGCAGATATCTATCTGCTCCTGAGCTTTTGAGAGGGAGTCTTCATCACCCAGGGGCACCAATCAGCCAGCCAGGCGACAAGGTTGTAGTTCTCAACAGACCCAAATCCCTATTTTGCTTCCTGGGAGCCCTCACAAGTTTGGGCAACTTCCTGGCAACCTCTTGGGCCTCGATTATACCGTGGGATCCTGCTCTCTGACCCTGCTTCTCTGTGGACTGCTGGGAGCACACGTGAGGGGAAGAGTTTCAAAGGTCATAAAAGGTTTCGACTTAAAAAAAAGGGGGGAGGGGGAATTGCCATCTGTTGTCACTTCCCTAAAGTGGGGTCATCTGGTCACTCACACCAGCCCTGTAAAGGAAGCAGCAGGACAAAGAGACACAAACTCACACAAACAGGGGCAGGGTTTGGGGGCTCCAAAGCCTGAGTCACAGGTGGCTCTGGGGTCTGTACTCACTCCAGATGCTGGAGGGAGGAGAAGGCCTCCAGGATCCTCACCAGTTTGGGGAAAGCCTGGGGGCCCGCGACAGGGCCCAGCCTAGGAAGCAAAGAGCAGAGGTAAGACCCTGAAACAGTCACGGTCCCTCAATTCAGCCTCAGGGTGGGGTACAGACAGGGCACAGAAGGCAGGCCCGTCTGAGGCCTCCTCCCCTACCCTGACTTTCCTCCCCCTAGTCCCATCAAGTGGGACCCCAAATCTGCTCTAAGATTTCAAAGCCCCTCAAGTGGCCACCTGGGGGCTCCCCACCTTTCATCTGGGTGGGTTCTCACTCCTGCCTACATCTACATGCACTCTTCTCCTGCCCTGGCCTGGTTCCCAAATGCTGACTTGAGGACCACTACCAGTCCCAAGAAAGATGGTTTGCTTATTTCCACTTTAATAACAAACAGAAGAGTTTCTGGAGCACTTATTACGTGCCAGGAACACAGCGTGTCCTTCACTCAGACTAGATCTCACTGAATTCCACAATGACTCTGAGCTAAGAGCAATTCTTGTCCCCATTTTACAGGTGGGAACTGGAGGCACAGAGAGGTTAACTAACTCACGGAGGCCACCTAGCCTGGATGGTCATTTAGACTAGACTTTGAGAGAATGAGAAAAATAAAGACAATGGAGGGCTGCTTTGTTTTAAGATATGGTAAACATAGAACAGCCCTTTATTCTGAAATTATGGTCTTTGGGCTTTTTTGCCATTAAAATGTTCGTTCTTTGATAAAACGATGGTGCCAGCAGGGGTTATTTGCTTGTTTGAATGAATTATACTTGATAAAAATTAAGATGGTAACTGCACATAGCCACTCAGATTCACTCTGAAATATTGTGTCTTTGAAACCCCAAAGTTTGGGAACCACTAGCCTCTGAGAAAGGCCATGAGATAGAAGTCCAGAATCTGATTTGAGCCGAGGACCTGCCGCTTCCCTTCTCTGGGGCCTTTTGGGCAAATCCGTTCACCTCTGCACCTCAGTCTCCTAAAATTTAGCTCTAACCTTCTGAGGTTTTTAGGATTAAGGGATTCATTCATCAAATATTGATTATTGGCCTCCTGGGTGCCAGGCCCATAGAGCCCACCACGGAGACAGCCGTGAACAAATCAGGCAAAAATCCTTGCTCTTGTGGAGCTGACATTCCAGTGGGTAAGACAGATAATCAAAGATATTGGTTATGCCCTTCAGGAGTGGCTCAGTGGTTGAGTGTTGACCTATGGACCAGGAGGTCAGGGTTGGAGTCCCCAGCAGGGGGCGTGCGGGAGGCAGCCAATCAATGATTCATCATTAATGTTTTATTTCTCTCTCCCTCTCCCTTCCTTTCTGAAATCAATGAAAATATATATATTTTAAAAATATTGGTATACTATCTGGTGTGGGGAACAATACATGATATGGGGTGGAATTTTACTTTTAAAAATGGGGTCAGTAATCAATAAAGAAAAAAATGGGGGTCAGAAAAGGCCTCACTCAGTGAGAACTAGAAGACAGTGAGGGCGCCGGCCATATAGCTATCTGGGGAAGAGTGTCCTGGGCAGAAGGCACAGCCAATGCCAAGACCCAGAGGCTGGGCCGTGTTTTGTAAGGTTGAAAACCAGGAAGGAGACCCATCTGACTTGAGTGGAGTGAGCAAGGGAGGGAGTGTAGGAGGTCAGGTGAAGAGGTAAGTGAGCGCTGAATCAGAGAAGAACCCTGTCTACAAGGCAGAGCCTCTGCAGGACTTTCAGCGTCCAAGCAGTCTGACCTCTGTGGGTAGGTGAGGCCTACAGTGTGCCTGGAACAGTGGCTGCCAGTCATGCACCCACAATATTTTTTCTTCCTTCCTTCCTTCTTTCCTCAGAACTGCTCAGGGCTTCCGGCCTCCAGGTGGCCTGTGTCCTGGTTCTGGGCTGTTCCACCCCATGGCTGCTGTTCCCTCCAAGCACAGTTCCGATCTTGAACTAGGGGCTTTTTAAGCTGAAAATAATTCAAAGCTAGAGGAGCCCTTGGTGATTGTTTTCACACATTTCCTCTTTTCAACAATATTTTTATCTCTGCACAAATTTAGCAACTTGTCTCTGATTGAAACAAGAAACGCCCCCCCCCCCCGCTTTTTTTTCTGGGCGCAGGGGGAGCAGTGACCAGGAGAAGCAGACAGCTTGTGGGTGGCCAGCTGGGAGGGAACCTTGGGCAAGTTACTCAACCTCACTGGGTCTCAGTTTCCTCATCTGTAAAATGGGAAAGATAATGACTATCTCCCAAAGTAGCTCTTGAAATTAGTGAAATTATATAATATATAAGATGTGCTGAGTACACTGTAGGCGTTTAATAAGTCCTTCCTAATTGTTAGATGATTTTAGATTCCCTTACTATGACCAAACACGAATTTGGCTTTTTCCTTTGTTGGAGCAAAAGCCAGGCTACACTGACTTCTGTGACTCTGCACAAGCAATTTACATTCTCTAGGCCTCAGTGTTTGCATCTGTACAATGGGGAGGTAATAACAATACCTCTGCCCTGTGTGGCCTCCCCACATGCTCATGCCCACTCCTCTCTCAAGGTTTATTGCTTTAATCACCTCCTCCAGGAAGTCCCCTGGCCTCCCCCACATCTGCACTCTCACAATCCTGGAGTTTCCTGCCACTTATTTCAGCAGGTGGCAACGGTCTCTTTACACTAGGCTGCAAGCTCATTGAGGACAGTGGCCTTGTTCACCTGAGCAGGTCTGTTGAATGAATGAATTCAAATAAGCATGTTTGCCAGGAAATGAGCCAATTATCTTCACTAGCCCAGGAAGGGCCAACCCCCAGCTGTGAGAAGCTAGTTTCCAGAGGGGTGGGGTGAGAGGGTAAGAATAATTCTGGGGACCCATCTCCATTCTGGTGGCACAAGCCCAGCTAATGCTGGAGAAGAAACCCCATGGGGACCCGAGACAATCCACCCCTTTGCTTACGCAAACTCCAGCTTCTTTAGGTCCCTGATGGCGGGGAGTTCCCCGGCTATGTCTTCTGAGGAACTTCTTGTCCTGGAGAGAAGGAACAATGTTAGGGGGGAGCAAGCTCTCTGCCTGTTGCTGAGCCCCTACCTATGTGTCCTAAGATGCCTGCCCCAATGCCCAAAATTCCCCCCAAAGATTGCCTTTCTTGTGGCTACAGATGCCCCCTATTAAAATATAAAACCTGAGACAGGACGTTATTAAGGCATTACTGTGTGTGCCATGGCAAAGCCCAGAGTGGGCACTTCCCAGACCCATCCCAGGCAGCACGGAGTATGTGCTCAGACAATGCATGATGATGGCATGACTGAAAGACAGTTGTCCTGTGGCCAAGTTTCCTCTGCTCTCTGGACTTTAGAGCGCTGCTCTCTATAAAATGGGTATGATACTGGTCCTGGCTGCCTTGAAAGGTGGCCGGAGGTGTCCCTTCTGTTACTGGCTGCAGAAGGCAGCTCAGCTTATTAAAATCTCTTAGCAAAGCCCTAGCCGGTTTGGCTCAGTGGATAGAGCGTCGGCCTGCGGACTGAATGGTCTCAGGTTCGATTCTGGCCAAGGGCATGTACCTTGGTTGCGGGCACATCCCCGGTGGGGAGTGTGCAGGAGGCAGCTGATCGATGTTTCTCTCTCATCGGTGTTTCTCTCTCAATCTTTCTAGCTCTCTGTCCCTCTCCCTTCCTCTCTGTGGAAAATCAATAGAATATATTTAAAAAAAATTTTTTTAAATCTCTTAGCAAAGAAGAGTACGCACATCCCTGGCTTTAGCTGAGAGAATGAGGTACATGATGGCGAGTTTTGTACGGGACCAAGTGAAAGTTCTCGGGGCTCTGCATTGAGAGATTCTGGTAGCTGTGGCCCAGGGCGAGGGCCCGGGATGCCCCAAAGGAGAGGGCCTTGGAAGTGCTAGTGGCAAACTTGATCTCAGGTCCTATAGGCCTTCCACTTGCATGGCCTGGACCACTTCCCTCCCCTTCCCTCTCACCTCTGGATCTGCACAAGGTTGCCCAGGTCTTCCACGTCCTTCATGGAACTGGCTTTGAAAGGCTCAATAGTGAACTTCTCTTCTACCGCCTGGAGTAGCTTGGCCTCCCCATGCTGTTGCAGGGACTCCCACAGCCCCACCGTGTCACTCAAGGCGGCCCTGTGGAGGGAAGGCCTCAGACCCATGCACAGTGACAGGGCTAGACCATAATGAAGGGGCAGCTTCATGAAGGGACCTCCTACGTAACCAGATACTTTCCTCTCTCAGCTTAATCCCTACCTCCTCCAGAAAGCCTCAATGACCACTCCAGCCCTTACTGATTTTTTTTTCCAAATCTCTGAGTGGTTTTGTTTCCCCTTTTGCTTTGACTACTAGGAAGCTCAGTGCTAAATTCTTGATTGAACCACTACAATGATGTAGGACCTTACAGCTTGGGTAAAGCCTATTTATGGGTAAGGTGGGAGGGAGTCTCTAGAGATTAGGCTGAAGTGATGAAACAGATCACAGAAGGATTTAAATGAACCAAATTCAGGAATTTAAACTTTTTTCTGAAGGTACTGGGATACTTCTAAAGAATTGTAAGTATGACCAGATTCAAGTTCTGGGAAGATTGCTCTGATGGTTAAATATAGTGAAGTGGAAGAGGAGAGAATGGATGTAAGTATGGAAGTTGAGGGAAGGCTGTGGCTTTAATCCAATCATGACAGAATGGTGGCTTGATCAGGGGTGGAGAGAAAACAAATATGAACCTCAATCAGTCTTAGATTCTAGACACGGCCCAGTGCCTGGCCTATGGGCACCTTCAAATATTGGTTGAAAGAATGAAGCTGTCCCTCACTGGGTGTATGGATGATCTTGGCAAACTGCTGGCCCTCTCTGAACTTCAGCTTCATCTTAATAATGGAGGGAATCACTCTGCCCGCCTCCCCACCCCGCCCCTGGCTGCTGTGCATACTACAGGAGACCCCACAGCATGAACTCAGCATGGGAGCAAGACCACAGCAGGTGCTCAATGCAAAGAAGCCGCCTCCCTATCCCCTGACCCCACCTGAACTGGGTGACACAGCTGAGTCCCACGAGACTCCTGAGTCCAGAGGGGTCAATGCCAGTCCTGCGGAGGTCCAGGGAAAAGTCACGGCCCGCTGTCTCCAAGGTCCTGCCCAGGATGTGGGTGTCCGGAGGTGTGAGCCGGGTACCCAGGAAGGAGAGGTTGGCGGGGAGCCCCTGCACCACATGCTGCCAAAGGCCAGCGTTCAATGCCTCATGAGTACAATGCAGCAGCTCCAGCAGCCGCCTGGCCTGCAGCAACCCTGGCTGCAGCCGCTTCAGGTACTTGGTGAGCGCCTTCTGCTTCCCATCCACCACACTGGCCACCACCGGCCCGGCCAGGGCTCCCAGGCAGCGGGCATGAGGCTGGAAGACCAGCCCGGCCAGAAAGCGCGGCATGCCCTCCAGCCAGTTGTCATAGGGCCTCTTCTTCCTCGGGGTCAGTGCCAAGTACTGCGGCAGCTCCTTGTCCTTGATCTCACTGCTCAGGGCCAGCCACAGGGCCGCCAGGAAGCACTGCAGGAGGAAGCTGGGGAAGGCCAGCTCGGTCTCTGAAGCCCCAGGGCAAGGCTGCACCAAGCCTTTGGCCACAGCCCAGGCCCTCACCTTCTCTGGGAGCTGGTCCTCCCGCAGGGCGCTGTGGTGTCTGCGGCCCAGCTCCCAGGCCAGCCTGGCCACGGTCTCCAGGGCCCCAGGGGGGCTGTCACGGACCGCTGGGCCTAGGAGGCCAACATAGAGTCCTGTAAGTGTGGAAGGCAGCTCGGCCTCCTCTCCCAGCTCCAGGAGGGCCTCCGAGAGCTGGCACACGGCCCGGCACACAGTGGGACTGTGGCTGTGACTGAGAAGAAGGGGCTGGCCCCGGAGGAGCGCCACGGCTCTTTCCTGCTGGTGAGTGGCCCCCAAATGTTCAAAGTAGCGCTCCACGTAGGTCTCAGCCTGCTGGGCGGAGAAGCCGGCCATCTGGAACAGGGTGTCCGCCTTTGCTCAGGCTCTGAGCCAGGCGGCCCCGGAACCGGGCTGTGACCAGCAGGGTGCAGCCTCGTAGCAGCTGCGCTGAGGAGGCGGCCAGCAGCCCTCGAGGGAGCTGGGCTCTCCGCCGACATGGGTCCACATGTACTGGGCAGGAGGCCGTCTTGGGCTTCGAGCTCCTCAAAGGCATCCAGGATGAGCAGGAGGCGGTCAGGCCTCCTCAGGATGTGACCAAAGACCTCACTGTCCCCCGGCAGTGGCTGTGGGCCCAGGGAGAAGAGCAGATCCTGCAGGCGGTAGGTGTCCCCTGGTCGGTCCAAACAGCGGCAGGGCAGGTAGAAGACAAAGTCGTACTGTGGCAGCTGGCCACAGGCCCAGGCCCGGCTCACTGCCCGGGCCCAGTGGCTCTTCCCCTGTCCTGCCTTGCCCAGCACAGCAATCACCTGTGTCTCACGCAGTCGCCGGCAGTCGCTAGCAGCAAGCAGCACCCCAGCCAGACCCTCTCGGGCTGGCTGCTGCTCTGCCCAGTCCAGGATGACCAGTTCCCTCTCCAGGCTCTTGCTGCTGCTCCTCTCCAGCCGGGCCCTCATCAAGTCCACCTCCACCAGGATGTCTTCCGGGCCCGCAGGCTTGGCCTGGTACTTGTCCCGTAGTGAACGGCAAAACTGCTCCACACACTCTGCAAAGCCAAGGGATGTGTGGGGTGAGGGGAGGATGCTAGTGGCAGGACTGGCCACCAGGAGGGCAGCCAAGAGGCCAGCCTGGCCACCATCACTAGCTTCTTCATTTGTACTCCACACAATCTTTACCAACTACCTTCTTTATTAGCTGCCTCGTTGTTACCTAAATACAGTGGGGCCTTGACTTATGAGTGTCCCGACTAACGAGTTTTTTGAGATACCAGCTGTCTCTCTGCCGATTTTTTGCATTGAGTTGATAGAGTAATTTGAGTTAACGAGCTCCTTAACAAGCTCGGTCTCGGAACGAATTAAACTCGTAAGTCAAGGCCCCACTGTACTCATTCATTCCCTCATCTTCTCACTCATTTACCTTTCCACTCCTTCATTTACTCACTAACCTCCTTCTATATTCACTCACAATAGGGAGGACATTGGTGGGGTGTTAAGAGTTAAGATTGTGAAATCCAGGTGTCTGGTTCAAATCCCAGCTCCACCACTTATTAGTGTATCTTGAGCATGTTATATACCTGCTATGCCTCAGTTTCCTCATCTGTAAAATGGGGGTAATATGAGGGTTGTTTGTGATGTTAATGATTTAATATAGAAGAGTACTTGGAACAGAGTAAGCACTTAACTAACTTGCCTATTCACTATTTGCTCTTCCATTCTCACCTTCTATCCAATACTCATCATCAATTTCTTCCATCCCCTCACTCAGTCACCCACTCTTCTTTCATTCATTCTCTCAACCTTGCAAACAAGATGCAGCACTAGTGTGGGCTTATTGAGGGGTAGGTCCTCAATAAGTATTAGTTAAGTTTGAGTGCCAGAATGAATGCTGATATGATGCAGAATCAAATGAGTGAATGAGTGAATGAATGAATGAATGAATGAGCATGCCAACATAAGCAGTTGAATAAATGTTGAGTGAATGAGTGAAGTAAAGCCAGATTTGGGCTCCCGCCTCCAACACCCAGGGCAGAGGGACCCTGCTACCACTCACCAGGATATTTTGGAAGCTTGCTGGAGACCTTGCGAACTGCCCGGCATTTGGTGGGGGACATCTCATCCTCTGGAGACGAAGAAGACGGTGTCAGAATTAGGGTGAGGAGTACGCTAGGGTCTTCCTCCCTCCGAGGCATTCAGTCCTCTGAGTATGCAGAAGCATGCAGAGGGTAGAGCCCACAAGGGCTGGGGGGCAAGGGGGTATCACAAGGTGGGGACTTGAGGTTGTATCCTGCTCAAAGATGTCTTCCTTTGGCCAGCTTTACTGTACTTTTAAACATTTTCGCCAATGTTTTTAAAAATCACAATACGTAAAAAATCAAGATTTTCAGATCCTGCTGACAATTCAGAAGATCTGGCCACACTGGGCTTTCCTGCCAGGCGAGAAGCTGGTAAAGGCTGGTGGCCTGGTTTAGGTGGGACATGGATTCTCCAGCTGTCCCCCTCGCCCACCCTCCCAGGCCCTCCACTCCCTGGACACCCTCCCGGCCCTGTTTACATAAACTCAGCCTGCTTGTCCCCGCAGGCAGCTGGGTGTGGGCCTGATTGTCTGCAGCAATTCTCCCCAGGGCCCGAATCCTGCTTCCAGTGCCTCTCACAGGCCCTGAGCCCCTTACCTGTTATGTTTGCACGGGAGGTCAGGGCTGGCTCCGGCATGCTGGGAAGGTCGGCTGCAGCCGGGGCGAAGGGGCTGGTGGAGCCAGGCCGGTCTGGGGACTTCGGGAGGCTGGGGATAGCTGGGCTGCTGGAAGGGGGTGCTTGGGGCATCTCGCCTACATTAGGTGGGAAGGAAATATAAGAACAACCGGATACCCTTGCAGGAACCCAACTGAGTCACCCCACCTCAGATCAGCCTGTGGGGCTTGGGAGTCTGGGGAGAGGAAAAGAGAACTTTCAAAGGACAACATTTCAGGATGGAGTTGAAGAAAAAGCTCTGGAGTGACATCTAGCGCCTGAAACCTTGGTTTCCCCATCTGTGAAACGGACACAATTAGCTCAGAGAGAGCTTAGGTCAGCGTTCATTTTCCTAGATGCCCCAAATGTCCCTCTGCTTCTGGGGCACCTGTGCTTATACATAAATTGGCAATGCGACCTTCAAAGGATGCTCTTCAATTGAGCGGAAGTGTACCCCTGGCCTCATTCTCTCTCCCGTCTCTGAGAGCCAAACATGCCTTCCCTTGGGCAATTCACAGCCCATCATTGTGGCCGACAGAATGGATCATTTTACTAATCACGAAACAAGGTAATTCAGGGAAAGCTGTGCAAGGATGCACACCAAACTGCTCACAAGGTTTTACTAAAAGAGTGAAGGAGAGACTCAGTGATCCTTATAAGCATCTCTTATTATTTGACTTTTTAATGTGTATGTATTGATGTTGTAGTTTTAAAATATAATAATGTTTAGTGGTGTGGGGAAAAGAAGGAAAAACAAAGGCATAGTGGGGAAAAGTGACACTTGAAGGCCACACAGCCATTCAGTGGGTCCCTCACCCAGACCCCCTTGGGAGCTCTGCTCCTCTACTTTGATTCTTGGGAAATGGGGACAGAGAGGAGGAAGGATCATGAAAGGGTTCTAGGCTGCACCTGCCACATGCCTGGGGAGGAGGGAGCAGTCAGGTAGCAGGGAGGGGGTGGGGCCAGGCCTCCCTCACTCACCTTGGTAGATGAGTATACTGGACACCTCTGTCCCGGCTCCTGAGATTTGCCAGAGCCCCTGGGGCAGAGCAGGCAGGGTGGGGATGATGTGGATGGACCCAGCAGGGAGACTCAGGCAGCTCAGCAAGGAACTGGAGGGGGGCGCTGCAAGAGACCAAGGCAGTGAGGTGCGACCCTCTGCAGCACCTGTGTTTGTGATCCTGTTTTGTGCTTATCTGATTAGTATCTGACTCTCTTCCTAAAGGGCTCCAATCTCCCGAAGAGCAGCAGCGGCGTCTGCCTTGCCCACGGCAGTGTCCCTGGCACCTGGCAGAGTGGCTGGCACAGAGAGGTGCTCCCTCCACAGTGGATGGATGCACTGGCTGGCGGGCGAGTTCTCTAACTGGTGGGGATTCCCTGCTGTGCCTCCCGGGGAAGGGGTTGGGGGGGTGGGGACATGTTTTCTGGCGCAGACTGAGCTGATGGGAACCCAGGATGGGACTGGCTGGGACGGGAGTGGGTGACACTGGCTGGGTTCCGGATTCTGTCCCTGGTGGGCCCTGCCTTCGTCACTCCTCTGGCACAGGGAGGGGGGAGCCCTCCTTCTCCCAGCCCCTCACCTACCAGGCGTCAGGACGGTTTCCTCCAGCTGGGTCTGGACGGATGTTGGCTCCTTGTTGAACAGAGCAGGGGGTGATGGGCAGGGCAGAGCTGAGGAGTCACTCACTGGCCCCACCAGGAAAGTGCCGGTCACCACGGGCGCAGTCAGGGGCTCGGCTGTGTGGAAGGCCGGGTTAGAGGCTGCGTGGGGTCTAAGTGGGTGCCTGGAGGGGCCTTCCTGGGGTAGGAGCGCTCTGGGAGCAGAGTAGATCTCTCTCCTGGCAGTTGGAGGAAACTCCCGTCTGCTTCTCAGCCCTGGGCAAAGCTGGTTTGATCAGCAACTACTCTGTGCCCAGCAGCCAGGCCCCTGTCCCCAGCCCTCTCCTGTGCCTGGGCCCTTAGAGCTTCCTGAATGGAGACTCGTGATGGCCCCATTGAGCCACTGAGGCAGGACAGACCTGTACGCAGGCTGCTGGCCCAGGGCCCTTCCACTTTCTACAGCCAGTCACAGAGCTCCCAAGGAGCCCCAAGCACTTCCCAAAGAGGAGTGGCTGTACCCCCATCAGACTGGGGCAGGGGTGTAATGGGGAGATCTAAGAGGTTAGAGACTTGCTTCCCCCATTTGATTGGGAGCTCCCTGAAGACAGGGACTGCTTCTCCATTATCCTGGGATCTTCATGGGCAGGACCCCTACCTCCCTGAGCTCAGGGACTAGGCTTCCTCCATCAGACCATGAGCCTTTCATTCCTCAGTCTGTTCCCCAGGGGCTGGTCTTTCCACCTTTGCAATAACAACTGGGTGGGAGGAGGGAGGTGGCGGGGCGGAGGGGGGGGGGGGGGGGCGCGGGACAGGGGAGGAAGCATCTGGTGGGGAAGATGGTGAGCTAGGAGGAAGAGGCTCACTGAAGCTTGGGGGCGGGAGGGCACGGGTGACTGACTGCACTCTGAAAGCAGCAGTGGAGCAAGGTCTCAGCTGTGACTCAGCATAAAGAAGAGGGATGTTAGGGAGGAGGCTTTGTAGAAGCTGAGTTTCCCAGCAGCCCTCGGACTATACAAGCTTTGGGATCAAAAACCTGTTTTTAATCCCAGCTCCCCCTCTCACTAGCTGTGTGATCTTGGACATGTGGCTTTGCCTCTCTGATCCTCGACTCTCAAATGCCAGTTTCTATGTGCACTTGAGGAGCCCTGGCTTTTCTGCCTTGCGGTCCACCGACCACCCCCCCCCCCGCCCCCCACCACCCTGGGCCCACCAGCCCTGGTCACCGAGCTTCCTGTGCTTCAGGTCTGCAGGCAGCTCCTCTGGGAAGGCTGCAGAGAGAACACCAGGGTCAGCAGGCCCAGGGGAGGGGTGTTCCCAGCCAGGAGGGGCTCCTGGGCCCCAACAGGCTAAATAGCTTTGCCTGGGAGGTGGCCTTGGGGGTCCCACTCCCTTCCCCTGACCATTCCTGTTCCCCATGTCCATTTGTTTATAACCAAACCCCACCTCGAAGCTCACAGGACAGTGAGGTACTGGAAGTGGCACGAGCACAGAGTAGACACACAAGAAGAGTTTGAGTTTAAAAAAATATGAAACGCCTGCTTTTGATCCCTTTCCAGCTGTGTGTCTTTGCAACACAGCCTCTCTGAGCCTGTGATCTTTCGACTGTAAAATGGGCGTTTGGGAGGGTGATTCCACCTCGCAGGAGCACACTGAAAATCAGTGAGTGAGGATCAGATACTTAGCACACCAATGGAGAAAACCCCCAGGTGTCCCTGAGCAAGGGGTAAACAAACCATGGTTCATCCACCAACAAAATACTGTGCAGACCTGAAATGAACAAGGAAGGACGCTGAAAGGGGGATGTATGGGGAAGTGTGCTAGCATCTGCAATTCACTTAAAATGTTCCAAATGTAAGATGAATGAATGGGTGGATGGATAGGGGGATGAACAAATGGATAGAGATGGGTTAAGGCAAATACAGCCAAACATTCATTATAGAATGTAAAGTGGTAGCTATGTGGTTGTTTGAAATACAATTCTTCCACCTTTATTGTATGTGCAAATCTTCATAACAAAATGTTGGAAAAATATTCATAACATGAAGACGAGAGAGAGAGAGAGAGAGAGAGAGAGAGAGAGAGAAGAAGAAGAAGGAAGGAAGGAAGGAAGGGTTTCCTGGAGGCAAGACAATTCTGCATCAGTGATACACAAGTGACGCCCGCGCCCGCCCCCCGACTGTTAAATGAAGAAAGCCAGGTGCAGATAGTATAGGTAAAAATGTGGCCATTTGTGTAGAAAGTTAAAAAAAAAAACAACAATAACATTGAGTTCGGTTCTAGGTAAATAACATGTCTAACAAGGCAAAAAGGAAAATGACAAATAGGTTGTCTTCAGAGAGGGGAACCGAGAGAAATAAACTGAGAAAAGCTGTTTGAACATAAAGAAATTGGTATAGGGCTTACACGTGGTCTGGCAGATAGTATGCACTTCATTAACTGTTATGCCCATTTTACAGATATTGTCATTCAACGGATACTTATTGAGGTACTGCTGCATGCCAGGCACTGTGGTAGATGCTGGGGCTGTAGTGACAAGTAAGAAAGACAAGGTCCCTGTCCTCACAGAGGGGGAACTAGGCAAAAGGCAATAAATAAAATTAGTTCAGACTATGACAAATACAGGTTCTAGGAGAGACACAGCAAGGTGAAAGTAAACGAGATAATCACGTGAAAATTGTGGTCAAGGAAAGCCTACAGGAGGAGGTGACATGTTAGCCAAGACCTAAAAGATCTGAAAGAGCTGGCCATGGAAAGAAGTAGAGACGGACATTACAGATAAAGAGAACAGCCAGTGCAAAGGCCCTGGGGCTAGGAAGGGCCCGTGGGTTGCAGGAATGGAAAGAAGCCAGTGTGGCTGGAGCAGGGTGGCTTATGGGGTTTGGAGAGGTGGAAAGGGCCTGATCATGCAGGCCTTGTGGCATGTATTTTGTAGCCATTGGAAGGTTAACAGGGAAGCGGAATGATCTGATTTGTATTTAAAAAGCTCATGTTGGGAAACCAAGATGGCGGCATAGGTAAACACCAGAAATTGCTGCCTCGCACAACCACTTCAAAAATACAACTAAAAGACAAATCGGACATCATCCAGAACCACAGGAAGGCTGGCTGAGTGGAAATTCTACAACTAGAAGGAAAGAGGAAAGCACACTGATACTCAGAGGAGGTGTGGAAGTAAAGTGCAGAGGTACGGAGGCGCACATGGAAAGTGCTGGCAACTGAGGACACAGTTGTCTTTTTCAATCAGGAGGGAGTCTCAAGCTCCCGACTGCTCTGAACTCCAGTTCCGGGCGAATCTCTGGGGACTCATACGGGGAGAAACTGGACTGTCTGGCATCGGTCGGAACTCGAGGGCGGCTTTCCCTCAGAGGTGCCTGCAGCGATTACCAGGACACTGAGAAGTGGGGCCTCTTAGGGTAGGACTGAGGAGCAGCCATAGCTGCTTGCTCCGCCCTGTTGATCCCCTGAGACCCCGCCCCACCCAAGCTGTGGGCAAAGGCTTTTGCATATGAAAGGCCTGGCCCTTTGCAATCTGAAAATTACCTAACAAACTGCAGCTGGGTCAGAGAGACCCAGAACATCCAAAAGAAGGCCCAAGGCCCCACAGCAGCTTGCATTGCTTCACAGCTGGGCCTCATCTGGACACCTCCAAACCCCAAACAAAGAAGAGAAATCTGCAGATCTCTCCATAGCTCCTGCTGGGTAGCCGCAGGCAGAGGCTAAATTAGCACCTCCTTAGAGATCCAAGAGCCAGTGTACCCAGTGGTCAGAGTGGGACCATCCAGATTACAAGTCCTCAGATCCATAAGGGACACACTCAGGTGGCAGACTCAGTGAGCACCAAAGCCCCACTGAAGCAAGTCTTGCCCCAGAAGGGTGTCTCCAGCACAGAAGTTCTCCCACTGCAGACACAGCTGATTCTCACAGCCAATTGGCCTGGAGGTCAATTCCTCCCAGTGATACCTACAACAATCAAGGCTTAAATACAACAAGACTGTGCACAAAGCCCACAAAGGGTTGCACCAAGAGCGTCCACCTCAGGTAATTGGGGAGGCTGAGCCACTGGGCCCTATAGGACACCTAGCACAGAAAGCCACTCTATCAACACAGGGAAGCAGCCAAAATGCAGAGACAAAGAAACAGGTCACAAATGACAGAAATGGAGGAAAGCAAACTACAGGATATAGAGTTCAAAACCACACTTACAAGGTTTTTCAAGAATTTTCTAAAAACCGCTGATAAATTTAGTGAGACCCTCAAGAAATCTAGTGAGACCCTCGAGGATATGAAAAAGGACCAACTAGAAATTAAGCATACACTGACTGAAATAAAGAATATTATACAGCAGACTAGAGGATTGCAAGAATCAAGTCAAAGATTTGAAATACGAAGAAGCAAAAAACACCCATCTGGAAAAACAAAAAGAAAAAAGAATCCAAAAATATGAAGATAGTGTAAGGAGCCTCTGGGACAACTTCAAGCGTACCAACATCCGAATTATGGGGGTGCCAGAAGAACAGAGAGAGCAAGATATTGAAAACCTATTTGAAGAAATAATGACAGAAAACTTCCCCTGCCTGGTGAAAGAAATAGACTTACAAGTACAGGAAGTGCAAAGAACCCCAAACAAAAGGAATCCAAAGAGGACCACACCAAGACACATCATAATTAAAATGCCAAGAGCAAAAGACAAAGAGAGACTCTTAAAAGCAGCAAGAGAAAAACAGTCAGTTACCTACAAGGGAATACCCATAGGACTGTCAGCTGATTTCTCAACAGAAACTATGCAGGCCAGAAGGGAGTGGCAAGAAATATTCCAAGTGATGAATAGCAAGAACCTACTACGAAGATTACTTTACCCAGCAAAGCTATCATTCAGAATTGAAGGTCAGATAAAGAGCTTCACAGATAAGAAAAAGCTAAAGGAGTTCATCACCACCAAACCAGTATTATATGAAATGCTGAAAGGTATCCTTTAAGAAGAGGAAGAAGAAGAAAAAGGTAAAGATACAAATTATGAACAACAAATACACATCTATCAATAAGTGAATCTAAAAATCAGGTGAATAAATAATCTGATGAATATAATAGAATTAGGGGCATAGAAAGGGAATGGACTGACTATTCTGGGGGGGCGGGGAAGGGGTGTGGGGGGTGCGGGAAGAGACTGGACAAAAACCGTACACCTATGGATGAGGACAGTGAGGGTGGAGGGGGGTAAGGGCAGAGGGTGGGGTGGGAACCAGGTGGAGGGGAGCTATGGGGGGAAAAAAGAGGAACAACTGTAATAATCTGAACAATAAATATTTAATTAAAAAATAAGCTCATGTTGGCTGCCAGATTGAGGAGGCAGGGAGACTGAATAAGAAGCTCAAAAAGGTGCAGGTACTTGCCACGGGCACAGGGAGCATAAGTAGCAGATCCAGGATTAAAACCCAGTTCTTGCTGATTCCAAAACCTGCGCTTGAAGAGACCTCCCCCAAATACAGGGGTATCAACTAAGGACGAAAGGGAAGCCAGAGCCTAAAGGTCCTTTGGACATGGCAGTCAACACAGCCAGTGACAGAGACCCACCAGCAGAGTAGCCGTTTGCGCCTGGGCCGTCTGCTTCCTCCCTGGGGGCAGGGAGGGGAGAGGCAGGCAGGTGGGACACCCACACCCAGGTGGATTAGTCAGGACTTAATGAGGGAAGAGGCTGAGAGCCTCAACAGGCTGTGGAGCGAAGGCAGGGCCAGGAGGCAAACATGACTGGGTAGGACCAGGGAGGGGCTCACTCACGTCTTTTCTGACTCTTTTGTGCTGCTTCCTCCAGCATCTCCACACTCTCGCTGATCATTTCTTCTAATCCTATGTGCTCGACTATGGAAGAAAACCAGACACCAACATGCACAGTCAATGGACACCCCAGCTGAACCCGTGCTGTCCCTCTGTTGGGAAGGGATCTGACCACCCACTAAAGAATGGCCTTCTGGCATTACAGTGCTCCCCAAGGAACAAGGAAGGAAATGTGGACTGAGCCAAGAGCCCCCAACTTACTGAAAATGTCTTTGCTCAGGCCCTCGAACTGGGAGTCCTGGAACACATACTGGTCCAGTTCCGCTGCCCAGACAAGGAAAAGTGCAGTCAGTGAGTTCTCAGTCATGTTTGCTGAATGAATGATCAAATTAATGAAGGAACACTGAGCCTTCATGGGCCCTTAATCTAACTGAAGGGTAGGGGTATGTATCCACAGAAACTTATCTGTTGCTCTAAAGGAGTGCAGCGCAGTGTGGATGAGTTGTCAGGGGGGCTTGAGTTCCAATTCAGCTCTCTCCCCCACTATGCCACCTTGGGCCAGTTACTTAACCTCTCTGGGCCCCCATTTCATCATCTATGTCATGAGAATAAGTAATGCCTACAACCCAGGGACCGATGGTGAGAATTAGAGGCTCTGCATTTAAAGCATTCAACACAGTAGTCAGTACACAGTAGGCACTCAATAAATGAAGTGGCTAATTATATGAAGGAGAATGTGGTTTGGAACCAATAGGAAGACAACGATCATGGCAGGAGGTCAGGGGAGAGAGTGGGATGGGGCAGTCAGGGAGGGCTTCCCAGAGGAAGGGATCCTGGAGCCAGGCCTTGAAAGATGGGGCAGAGCCTGAGAGGTCGAGAGTGGGGGCTTTCTGGATATTTGGGGTACGTATGGGAAACTGAGAAACAGGTATCTGCAGGAGAAGTTTCATGTTGGAGAAAGTTAGGACTTAATTTTACAGATAATAGGGAGTCATTAAAGGCTTCTGAGCTGAGGAATGGAGTAAGGGCAAAAATGATGATGATGATGATGATGATGATGATGATAAGGGTGATGATGACTATAGGGGTGGGGTGGTACCTAACACTTATTGAATGTATACTCTTTGCAAATTCCTTTTCTAACTGCTTTACACACATACATGTATTCAATCCTCCCGAGCCATTACATGGGGAAAGTGTGATTATTATTCCCATTTCTTACATATATGGAAACCGATGTGATATTACAGGATGTCTCAAATGATTGCGTGCCCAGGAGCAAACCCACAGACCTGAGGAGCTCAGGCAGTTCCACTTCCTGTGTAGATGCCCCTTCCGGGAGAAACCCCCAAATCCTAGTGATGCCCAGCTCCTTTACTACAGCCTCCCGCTGTGAGGAAGTGTGAGTGCCCTCCGCCCCAAACACTTCTGCTTCCTGCAAGTAAATTCCCAGGAAGAAAGGAAGCAGGCAGGCTCTCGGTTCTGTAATTTGAGACACCGCTCCATCCTCTGCGCTGGCGTGACACTGGACTGTGCCCTGGGAAAGACCGGCCACATTTGTGCTGACCACAGGCCTCCTGAGTGACGTGCTCCTGGGGTTGCCAGGAAAAGGGCAACGAAGAACAGCTGTGCAGGCTGTTCAGTGTACAAGGTGCCCAGCTAAGAGGGCAAATGGGGGGCAGGAAATTCAGCCGGCACTTTAAATATTTTAAAATTGATTTTAGGGAGAGGAGAGAGAGAAACATCGATGTGAGAACGATTGATTGATTGCCTCCTTCGCACACCCCAAACCAGGGATCCAACCCGCAACCTGGGTAAGTGCCCTGACCAGGAATCGAACCCGCCACCTTTTGGTGTACAAGACGACCTACAACCAGCTGAGCTACAAGCAGCTGAGCACATGGCCAGGGCTCAGCCTGCACTTTAATAGCCAAGTGGTTACTTTCCGGTGGGGGCTGTGTCTTCCAGAACAAGGGCTGCCTTTTTCCACCTCAACAATGTCTCCGTGTGGGATAGTGGTGGCTCCGGCGAGGAGGGATCCTTGCCCCACCCAGCCCCAAACAACTACAATGCAAACACCTCTCGCCCAAGACTTCCACCCGTCTGAAAGCCTCACTCTTTGTAAAGCTGCAATCCAGCCTCTCAGCTTAGGCCTTAGCAAACCTTCCCACCCCAGATACTTCCCTTTTTGTGGTTAAGTGTAAGACCCTGAAATGAGAAAGGCGTCGGTTAGAATTTCAGACCTGCCCATGGCTATCTCTAATGCAGGTTTGGGTAGACTGCTTCACCTCTGAACTTCATTTCATTACCAGTAAAATGGAGATACTAAGAATGCCCACTTCCTCTGTTGTAAAGGATGCAACACATCTGGTGATAAGAGTAGTTTGGTTTAGGAGCTGGGAGAATGGGAGGGAAGGATGTATAGCGTGGGCTTTGTTCAAAGGGAGGAAAGAACAAGAAATAGAAAAAGGGAGAGAAATGGAGGCAAAGGATGTAAAAGTGAGGGTTTTTTTGCCTGTGGGTCATTAGTGGAGGGGTCCCTTTCCCTCACTTTTCTCCATCTTCTTGGAGTCCGCCCTGGAGTCTGTTCTTTTAGCCCTCGCCCCAAAACCCCCTTGCCCCGATTTGTGAGAGAGCGGCTGTGGCTCATGGTGAATGGGGGAGATTAACAAAAGAGGAAAAACACCTTTCCCCTTAACTGTCCTTTTTCTGGGCTCGGAGTACTTTCTCACCGATATTGGCATAAGCTTCCTTGGTCTCTTCATCACTTTCTATGTCGCACAACAGCCTGCTGAACTGCTCGCAGTTGATGGTATCCGTGTCAGGTTCTGTGAGGAAAAGCCCCTTGAATGAGACAGGAGAGATCTGGGAAGAGGGCTGGTGGGGAAGGCGGAAGAGAGGAGCGGGGCTGGGCTGGGAGACGTTCCCAGTGAGAGAGCCAGCCTCCTGCCAGGGACAGGAGCTGTCCGCGGTGCTGACCGGAGCTCCGTGGCCCGCGCTTACACTGGTTGCTGCCAGTCTCCACTGCAGGCTGAGGGTGGGGAGGGACGGGAGGGAGGAGAGCGCACCTGAGCAGAGCTCCATCTCTTCCTCTCCAGCCAGGTCCATCTGGTCATAGAGGTGGTAGAGCTGCAAAGGGTCGGCATTGCTGTTGAGCAGCTCCAGGTACCCACCTTCTAGAGGCCCCAACTCCATGGTGGTACACTGTCCACTGCCTGGAAGGGAGACACACGTGGTCATCTTATCAAATGTTGAAAAGATGCAGAGAATTAATATAGTTACCAGCTGATTTACTTGGTAAAGACCGGGGTTGGGGTAGCCAACGAAAGTGCGCAAAAGAGCTCAGTCAGCTCCTCTTATATGCTCAGGACATGGGAAGAGGACGCCATAGTTCCTTCCTTCAAAAAACTTACAATTACACTAGGAAGATGCTCATAACACAGGAGAGGAAACTGGAGAAGTGTAGAGTCAAGACATCTTACACATGGTAAGCCAGGAGACCCGAGTTCCACATCCTGCACTGCCATAAATGATGACAGCTAGGACCGAGAGCACCTACTATGTGCCAGACCCATAGGCTAGTACACTTACTCCTCACATCAATAACTATATGAGGCAGGTATTATCACTAACCTTATTTTGTACTATGGCTCTAGGGGAGAATCCTTCCTTGCCTCTTCTAGTAAACTAAGTCTCTGAGAGATGAAGTGACTTACATAAGGTAACCCAAATCCAAGTGGAACCAGGATTTGGTCTGGGCAGACTGACTCAAGGACCTACATTTAGCTGTAATGCTCTACTGCTGTGGGTGACCTTGAGCAATTCTCTGCTCCTCTCTGTACCTCAGTTTCCTAATCTGTAAATTGAAGCAGTTGGGGCAGATTTTCTGTAAGATCTTTCATTATCCTTTGTTAAAGGCCATAGAAAGTACCTTAGATGCTACTTCATTTAATCTTTAAGATAACCTTGGACATGTCCACACAAAAACTTATCTGTAATTCGTAACAGCCAAAATAACAGAAGCAACTTAAATGTCCATCAATGCATGAATGGGTAAACAGGATGTGGTAAATCCATACAGTGGAATGTTATCCAGCCATAAAAAGAAATAAGTATTGACATATGCTACAACATGGATGAAACCTGAAAACAATCATGCTAAGTGAAAGAAGTCATACAGAAAGACCCGCATATCGTATGATTCCATTTATATGAAATATGCAGAATAGGCAAATCTTTAGAGGCAGATAGTAGATTAGTAGCTAGGATTGGGGTCGAGTTGTGGGGGGAAATGGGGAGCAACTGTTAATGGTACAGGGTTTCTTTTGGGGAGGATGATGAAAATGTTCTAAAATTGACTGTGCAGAGGATTGCACAACTGTGTGAATATACTAAAAAGACCATTGTATTTAAATGGGTGAATTGTATGATGTATGAATTATATCCCAATAGAGATTTTATTTTTTTCCACTGATTTTATTTTTTTAAGAGCCGGGGGAAGGGAGAGAAAGAGAAAGAAACATCTATGTGAGAGAGAGACATTGATTGGTTGCCTCCAATCCAGGTATGTGCCCATGACCAGGAATCTAACCTGCGACCCTTTGGTGTGAGGGCTGACATTCTAACCACTGAGAAACACCAGCAGGGCAAGTTTTTAAAACAAAACAAAACACTAACCCTGGAAGGTAGGCTAGCTCCGGCCGGATAAAGCCAATTTGAAGCCTCACCTGTGTGGCTCCAATACCCCCACCTGCTCCCTAGTTCAGGTAGTCTACTGCTGCAACAAACCACCACAAAACGAGCACCTTAAAACAATACAGCCTTATTCTCTCACAGTTCTGCAAGCCAGAACTCCAAAATCAAGGTGCTGACAGGGCCCTGGTCCCTGGAGGCTCTGGAGGAGAATCCTTCCTTGTCTCTTCTAGCTTCTGGGAACTGATGGCATTCCTTGGCATGTGACCTTGTTGGCCAAGACACTCTAATCTCTGCCTCTGTGGTCACATCACCTCTTTGTGACTCAAATTTTCTGCCTTTTTCTTATAAGGACACTTGCCATTGAATGTAGGGCCCACCCGGAAAATCCAGGATGATCTCATTTCAAGATTCTTAACCTAATTACTGCAAAGGCCCTTATCCAAAATAAGGTCACATTCTCAGGTTCTAGGGATTTGATGTGTTTATATCCTTTTGGGTGCCACCATTCAACGCACATGGGACACAGATACATGTTGGAAGGAATCAGAGGAAGCTTCTTGGAGGAGGTGAGAGAAGAGCTGGCCTTGAAGGCCAGGGATGTGAGAGAGCCTTCTGAGAACCCCCACCTGACCCAGAAGAAAGCAGAGTTAAAATGGGGAAGGAGGGTAAGATTGTGAGAAAATACACACAACTCACTACCTTCCAGGTGCTCTTTTCCTTTCACTCTCAACAACTCTCACTACTGATGGGAGGGGGTGGGGGGATCTCAGCACAGACCCAGAAGTCACAGAGAATGGACTTTCCAATCCAACAGAGAGCCCTGGCTGGAGTTGCCTATTTATAATGCGTTAGGCGGAAACAACAGGTTTGTATCAGAGCCCAGCCAGCCATGACTGGAGGAAGCATAACTGAAAGGCCAAGCTACCGCCCTTTTCCTGGGCCAAGGCGGGGAGGTGGGGAGGCAGGGAGACAGAGGAGGGGGAAGGGCTGCATTTCTCCCAACACGTGGCCTGAGAGCCCCAAGAAATCTACCATTTTCTCAAGGATGGGGAGGAAAGATGTCCCTGCCCCAAATCTTGCCCGCTGCCTGCCTCCCACTTTCAGTCCATGCTACTTGTTGGGAGTCTACTTTGTAGCAATCTGCCGCTTTTTCCAGGCTGTTAGGCTTAGTGCTAACAACCCACAACTGAGTGCTAACAACCCTCTTCGCCATTACCCTGCGGGACCTTTGGGAGCGGGTCTCCACAAACCCTCACCAATAGACAGGCTCAGCTTCAAACTTTGGGCAATATCACTAAATGTGGTAAAATGCAAGAAACTACACTGACAAAGAGAAAGAAGGCAATTCATGGAAGTTTTGGAGTCAAATTGCCTGACTCTGAAAACACTGCTACCGACCAACCCACCCCAACCTGGAAAGTTCATTTTTTAAACCTCTCAGAGCATCAGTTTCCCCACCTATAAAATGGAGATTAAAATAACTGGTAACTCCTAGGGATTAGGTAAATTAATTCATGTAGTGCCCTTGGGAGGTGACTGGTGCTTAGTCAGCACTTTATGAATGGAAGCTTAGAACAGCATCCACATATACATGATGAGTACAATATGGGTAATGGCCATTATTATTATTACTAGTGGCCTGGTGCATGAAATTCGTGCACATTAAAAGGGAATTAGAGGAAATATTTTAATATTGCTATTTGCCCTTTATAATAGAAGTGTCAGAGATAAAAAGAAAATTAGTAAAATGTATATGAAAATCTTCCTCCTGTCAGAGTCTGGGGCGTGCCGCAGGACCCAGAGTCAAGTCCTCACCCACCCACGCACACCTCAAAATCACGCGAGACCCAGACCCAGCCGCCCCCACCCCCATTGGGTGAGATCCAGACCTGGCCGGCCCCACCCCTGTCAAGCCCCACCGGGTGGGAGGTGCAGCTTCAGGACCCCCGGCCTGGCACCAGGTGGGGGGTGCGCCTTCAGGTCCCCCGTCAAGTCCCACTGAGCAGGAATAATGAAGCCTACCTTGAGGGACCCTCAAAAGGCCAAGGGGGGGCTCTGTGTGGTGCACCAAGCCCTCAGGAGGCCCACAGTCAGAGGAAGCCCATTAAGTCTGAGCTAGGACTCAGACCCAAGAGTCTAGGCTCCTAGTCTAGATCTCCAGCAAGGCCACAGTGCCTCCCATTCTTGCCAAGATCTACTTGTCTCTCGGTCTAGCTCTTCTCCCCTCAAGTGGTCCCATGACCATGTTTCCTGTGTCTCTAGATCAGCAGTTCTCAACCTGTGGGTCGCAACCCCTTTGGGGGTCGAATGACCCTTTCACAGGGGTCTCCTAAGACCATCGGAAAATACATATATAATTACATATTGTTTTTGTGATTAATCACTATGCTTTAATTATGTTCAATTTGTAACAACGAAAATACATCCTGCATATCAGATATTTACATTACGATTTATAACAGTAGCAAAATTACAGTTATGAAGTAGCAATGAAAATAATTTCATGGTTGGGGGTCACCACAACATGAGGAACTGTATTAAAGAGTAGCGGCATTAGGAAGGTTGAGAACCACTGCTCTAGATGCTTAGGATATTATTCAAAGGCCCCTCAACTGGACCCTTTCTCCCACCAGCAATTCCGGGGGGGGGGGGGGTGATGACAGAGATGGCCCTGGTCACCACACTGCAGAGGAGAGAGGCCCCTTCAGCTGCCCAGCACAGGGCAGACCATAGAGGCGGAGCCCTGGGAGGGCCGGCCCCTGTCCGTCTCACTCACCTAAACCTGGGTTCCAGCACGTGGTGGGCTCCCTCCATCAACAGGAATGATGTATAACTAGAATTCACAGGTGCCTTCTGAGTGCCAGGCACCAAATGACATGATGTATAAACATGACCCCATTTAGTCTAACTCACACATTAGCTATTTGTATTCCCTTTCCTCCGAGGAAGAGTCAGGCTCAGAGAGTGGGGAGCTGGGTTCTGAACCAACTGCCTGGCTCCCAAGTCTTAGCTTCTGCTAGTCACTCTTGGCCCCCAGTGCCCCTGGGGAGGTGCCCTCACCCAGCAAGAGAGGATGTGGGTGGCAAGATGATTTCTCCTTTTGAGGAGCTTCTGGGGCGCAGCAGAGCAGTCTGTGTTTTTGGTAAATGGGCAGTATTTTTAGAAGGTCCTCTTTGAACCCAGCCTTCCCCCCGGGCTACCACCATCCACATCAAACTGAAAAAAAGTTCCTAGTCCTTTTGCCACCAAAAGTCCCTTCTGGGGATCAGTTCTATCTTCATTTCAGACTATACTGTAGGTTTTGAAAGAGTGTATGCACCCAAATGGTTTCTGAAATAAAAATTCATTTTTTCTCCCCCCACCCCTGCCCCGCCCCTGGGAAATCAAGTGTGACCAGAATGTCCTCAGTCAGACCTGAGCAGCTTGACGTTCCGTTTATGTAGCTCTTCCTGTGTCAACACAACATCCTCCCAGGAAGAGGGCATATATCTTTGAGGGTCTGAGGAGGAATTGAGAGGGAGAAAGGGGCTCCTCTGTTGCCCCCCCCCCAAAACCTTCAGCACTGCTCTGCACTACAGTGCAAGAGTATGAAAAGTGATACTTCCCTACTTGTTGACTATGAGCTTCTCCTCTGGAGGAAGGAACGGAAAAATCTCAGAACTGTGTGTCTAGAGACATGGGTTTGAGTTCCAGCTCTACCTTTGATCTTTAAAAAAATATTATATATATATATTTCAGAGAGGAAGAAAAAGGGAGAGATAGACAGGAACATCAATGATGAGAGAGAATCATTTAATGGCTGCCTCCTGAATGCCCCTCAATGGGGACCGAGCCTGCAACCCAAGCATTCACCCCGACCAGGAATCAAACCAAGACTTCCTGGTTCAGTGGTTGATGCTCAACCACTAAACCATGCCAGCCGGGCTATCTTTGATCTTGAGTTCATTTCTTTACCCCTCGGAACCCGAGTTTCACCAACGGGTGTGGGAGTCCATACAGCTAAGGCCTTTTGGGATTCTAGATTTCTCATGCCTTTCCCCTTTCTATTCCCCCAAGGCCCCCTCAGCACCCTCATAACAAGCTGCTTCCGGAGGTCAGACAGTGGTAGGAAGCAGAGACCCAGAGATACTTATCTACCACAACCAGCACCCAATCAGCATCTCTGTGGGTCTCAGGTCAAAGAAGTTCCTCTTTCCTCTTGCACCCTGCAGCCCTCCAGATAAACACAAAGAAACCTCTTGCCCGTTTTTTTCTCTCTGTAACACAATGATTTACTGAGCATCTCCTACAAGAAAAGCACCGGCTCGGGTCTCCAGGGCCCCTAAAGAGGTTTCAAAATATCGTCCCTGGTGGTGCAGACCCGGGTAATATTCTAGAAGAGGGACAAAATAGGATCATAATAGTACAGGGGTTAAGAAGGTGAGCTCTGGGTTCAAACCCCAGTTCCACAGTAACTGTGTGAGTTCTCACGGCTGACCTAGCCTCTCTGGGTTGTGAGGTCTACGGTGCTGGTTGGGCATCGCGTGTCTACCTCATCTGTTTGCTGTGACTCGCCTACAGTGAGACATCAGGACGTGCTTCTAAGCTGTAAGCTCCACAATGAAAACAGCGAGTTGTCACTTGACACTGTACAACCGGCAAAAATTGGAAAGCTGGGCAATGCTCTCAAACGGGCTGGAGGGAGAGGGCTGGTGTGACCGCCCCAGAGAAGAACCTGGACCACGTAGCACAGGGGTCCTCAAACTATGGCCCGCGGGCCACATGCGGCCCGCTGAAAACATTTATCCGGCCCGCCGGGTGTTTTTGCCGAAGCTGCCTGTCCTGCTTAGCAGCCGACTCGTCCCGTGCCCGCAGTGCGCATGTGTGGAATGTCTGAGGGACAGTGAACTGGCCCCCTGTTTAAAAAGTTTGAGGACCTCTGACGTAGCATATCTAAGGATGTGGAGACCCTACAACCCAGCAATTCTGTTCTTGGGTCTGTGCAGCTCCAAGAACTATTCCCATAGCTCTACAAGGACACACATCTGAGGATACTCACTGCTGTGCTGTGAGTGGTGACAGGGAGTTGGAGGCCACCTGTCATCCCTTGCTGGGGGAGGGACAGGAAAAAGTAGCCACTACAACCCATGGAGGACGGTGCAGTGATTAGAAGCAGCAGACCAAATGCACACAGAGCAACACAGGCGGATTGTAATAACACAGTACAGAGTTAAAAAGTAAAAAATACAGGATGAACTCTGGTAGCCCAGTTCTAGGCGTGCAGAGTGACAACATGCACATACAAAAAGCAACACCTATTTTACAAGAACACATACAAAGAGGAGGAAGAAGGTAAAGGGGTCAAATATATGGTGATGGAAGGAGACTAGACTTTTGGTAGTGAGGTTACCATGCAGTATACAGATGATGTATTACAGAGTTACTGGTATACACTTGAAAATTCTATAATGTTATTAACCAATGTCACCCCAATAAATTCAATTTAAAAGAAAGGACACATATAAACAAAAGGACACACACTGAATGCGTTGGAATGGGTGACAGAAAGGGAAGAGGGAAACTGAGAGTTGCCTTATGTGGACCAAAGACCATAGAGTGCTATGAAGTGAGGTGTGTAGTTAGCAAGGTTGAAAGGTTCCTGAGGTTTATAAGAAACAAAGCAAAGTCAAACACGATGGACGCTTCATGGGGTGGAGTATCTCTGTGGCTCCCCAACAGAGCCTGGCACCTATTGATACTGGGAAGGGAACATCTGTACTCTTGAGACCCTGTAGGCTACCCCAGGAGGGGCAATGTGGGCCCAAGAGCCTGCAGTTCTGCGGGGAGGAGATGAGAATGGCCAGGGCTTGGAGGAGGACAGGGGAAGGCAGGGCCGCCTTCAGAGGAGAAATCCCCAGCACTCTGGCCCGCTGTCTGCCAGCCCAGCGTGGGCACCGCAGGAACATAAGAAACTGCTAGTCCCACTCAAGACTTTCACTTCCTAGAGGGACTGGAGGAAGTCACAAGAGACAGAAGGGAAACTGAGGTATGTGGCAATGCTGAGGGGCTTATGGTGCTGGAAGTGGCTGGAGGTTCTAGTCTCTTCTCTTCCAGGCAGGGAGATCAGAAGATGTGTGTGCATGCAAGTGTGTGCATGAGTGTGAGCATGTACTAGGGGGCAGCAGGCCAGACAAGCTCCATGTCAGGAGAGGTCTGGAAATACTGCTATTGGTTAGCTCTGGCACTCGACTCTAACTGCAGGCTCTTATGCCTCAGGGAGCTTGACTTGGAATATGACTCAAAAATGAGGGTTGAGTCAGACCCATAGGCCTAGGTATTTTATCTCCCAAGGCCACCTGAGTATGTATATGGGTGTCTTAATTACCCTTGCAACGTCTCCATACAGAGTACATGATTGTTGCCAAAGTTCCCACTGTCCCCTATTGCCTTCTGCCTGACCCCATTTTGCACTATTATGGTCCTTCAGGCGTTTGGGTTTGCAACCTTTGTCTTAGAGACCCTCTAAGGTCCCTTCTGTCTCTGACCTGCTAGAAAGAGGATGGCTTGGAATGGGTGGGTGATTGGGGCAGAAAGAGGCAGGATTAAACTGTTCTGCCCCACAATGGCACAGGAGGGTCTATTCCGACAGCAGGTCTTGGAGGGGACTGGCCCTGCACACCCACACGGTCAACTCCACAAAGGGGAGGAGCAGGAAGCATGGGAATTGTGGCATCTGGGATGGTAGGTGTGTCTTTCCAGCTCTGATGCCAGCTTGGACTGAAAGGCGGTTAAGAGATAAGCTCTCTGGGAACTGTGGGGCATGGAGTTCCATTGGATGCCAGTGGGCCCACCCCCCGCCTCCCCCAGTTCCAGCACCCTCAAGTATCTTGGCATTTCCATCACAGCTCCCCAGCCCCTCTGCGCTGAACAAAGAGGCCTCAGAGCAGGAAAGCCAAAAATGGAAGCATGATTGGCTCCAGGCCCTGATCACAGGGCTTCTCAGCAGTTGGAGGGAGGGGGGAGGGAGGGGACGGGCATGGCCATAGCGATGGCTGAGTTTACAACAGACCAAGGATGACATCAACATAGGGACTCATGAGACCTGGGATTTGGGCCCTGCTCTGCATCTGATGGGCTGTGATAGGTGAGCCCCTTTCCGTCTCTGGTCTCCAGTGCCCTCATCTGTTAAGTACGAATGTCACTCTAGAGCAGTGGCTTTCAAATGAAATTGAAAAGAGCCTGAATCTCAGAACAGGCGATGAGGGAGCTGTTCGGTTCAAGGGGGTGGGGGGCCCTGAACCTCCCCTCCCCAGAAGGGGCTGCCCAGCGTACAGTTAAAAACACAACTTCAGGTGACCGTTTAGGCCTTGACCTCCAGATACTCTCTGACTTGACAATTTACACTTGTGTGGTGGATACTGCGGTGTGTCGCTCAGATCAACACAATTAGCAACAGCTGCTCAGGGCAAGTGGTTCAAGCTCACAGCTCCAGCTCTTTCCAAAGTCACACTCTCTCTAGGGGTAGCCCACGTGTGATGATTGGTGGCAGTGGAGTGCAAAGGTCTGATCTCCGTGCCTCAATGTGAGATAACCCTCTAGTCTGTCCCAGCTTCAGCGTTCCCCCTGGGATTGGCTGAGACCTTTGATATGACTATATCGTAACCCAACTCCTCCCTCTGCCCAGTCCTGCTTTCTGCCTTTCCCCTCGTGTCTCCCCGACCAACCATGTCCTCTCTCCAATAACCCTCTATGTGCAAATTTCCATCTCCTAGTTTGCTTCCCAGGGAGCCTCACCCAAGACAACTCGGCTCTGGTTTTTCCCAAGTGGGGTCTGGAAATCATAAAGAACCCCACAATTGGCTCGGTTGACATAGTTCAGTGGTTGAATGTCAACCTATGAATCAGGAGGTCCTGGTTGGGGTGCATGCCCTGGTTTCAGGCTCGATCCCCAGTGTGGGACGTGCAGGAGGCAGCCGATCAATGATTCTCTCATCATTGATGTTTCTGTCTCTCTTCCTCTCTCCCTTCCTCTCTGAAATCAATAAAAAAAATTTTTTTCTATAAAGAACCTCACAGATGCCCCCACAGAGACCAGTTCTGAGAGCTCAGGTAAGCCACCTATCTCTCTGGACCCCCATTGAAGGAATCCGCCTCATCACAACTTGGGGAATCTTAGAAGTCAAACAAGACCACCTTGGTTTGTGCATGTGTCTGTAAGTGGTACAGTTATTGGGGGTGGGGGGCTGGTGGCCCTGGGACAAAAAGGGAGGAGACACACTATAAGAGCTGCAGCCAGGGGCAGAGGGGTGCCTGCAGTGCTAGTGCAGAAGGTAATCCTCCTTCTGGCTCCCTGGCCTCCCCACCCTCCAGTGGCCTTCCCTCTGCATGTCCCAACATTTCTAGCTGCAGTCAATGACCTGGAAAAGGAGTCAACACATTTTTGGGGGAAGAGAGCCTGAGCCAGATGCTGGGGCGGGGAGGGGAATGAGGCTGCTGTGCTCAACCCTCGCTCTACCTAATATGGCACCTAAACCAGCGCTTAGCCCTCTGCTGGGCACTGGGAACTCCGAGATGAATCCCAGGCTGGCCCTGTCTGCCAGGATCTGTCTACAGAGCTCAGCAGTTGACAGACTTGGCTATGAATAAAACTGCCCCAGAAAGAAGAAAGAGAGAGAGAGAGAGAGAGAGAGAGAGAGAAACCTGCCTGGAAAAAGTTGCTAACCACATAGCAGCCTGGGCCTCACCCCCACTAAGTTCTGATTCAGTAGGTCTAGGGCAGGGCCTGGGAATCTGAATTTTTGAATGAGCATCCTTTTGTGTCTCCTTCTTGACACATTCTGAGCACTAAGAGAGGTCCTATTTCCAAGGAAACTGAGTTTCCACTTGCCAAGAAGACACTGACTCACCTGGCAGGGCTTTCTTGACCACCAGGAAGGCGATGCTTCTCCTTCCCTCAAGGGAACTTTATAGACCTCCGTTTCTGCCACCGCTGGACACTTCCTCAATTCTTATATTTTTCATTTCAAAAGACCCTCAACTGCTCTGTCCTTGATCTAGGAGCCCTCAGTCCCACAGCCTAGATTGTTACAATAGCTACAAGGTCTTCCCACGCATGCAGAGTCTCCCAAACTTCAGCCAATCATCTGCCTCCTTTAGAATTTTTCATCATATCTTCATACCACCTATTCTATAATTTACCTTAGCATTTTCCTTAAATTAATTTTAAAAGAAACAAATATATTCATTTTAAAAGAAAACTTTCTAGCCTGGCTCAGTGGCTGAGCGTTAACCTATGAACCAGGAGGTCTGTGTTTGATTCCCGGTTGGGGCACAAGCCCGGGTTGCAGACTCCATACCCAGTGTGGGGCATGCAGGAGGCGGCCAATCAATGATTCTCTCTCATCATTGATGATTCTATTTCTCTCTCCCTCTCCCTTCCTCTCTGATATCAATAAAAACATAGATATTAAAAAAAGAAAGAAAACTTTCTAGAGTTGAAGGCAAGGACTCAGACATATACATGAATATCCATAAAAGCGCTATTCACAATAGACAAAAGGTGGAAACAACTCAAGTACCCACGGACAGATAAACAGATAAGCAAAACATGGTCTATCCATACATTGGAATATCACTCAGCCATAAAAAGGAATGAAGTTCTGACCCAGGCTACAACATGGAGGCACTTTGAAGGTATTATGCTAAGTGAAAGAAGCCAGACACAAAAGGACAAATACACGATTCCACTTATCTGAGGCACTTAGAATAGTCAAGTTCTTAGAAACAGAAAGTTGAATGGTAGTTGCCAGGGACTGGGGTGGGGAGAGGAGAATAAGGAGTTATTGTTTAATGGAGACAGACTAAGTTGGAGAAGATGAAAAAGTTCTGGAGATGGATGGTGGTTACGTTTGTACAACATCGTGAATGTACTTACTGCCTCTAAATTGTACATTTAAAATGGTTACATTGGTCAAGTTTGTTATTATTTTAGAAAAAGAAAACTTTCTGTGACTACTTCATATGAAAAAACAAAACCAAAACCACAGTATCACTTGCCATTGAAAACAAAACAAGGTTATCAAAATAATGTTAGCTGCCTTACCAGTTTGTTAAAAAGGAACCTTAGCGAGTATCACATAGCCTTTAGAGTGCTGTTAAAGACCCCTACACACAAAACAGAAGGAGGATGAAAAAGAACCAGAAAAGCACCAGTTTCCTCCCTATGAGAACCAGTGTCAATTAATGCCTCTTGGAGAACGGTCTTTGGACCACTCACCACATATGTGTCCAAGTCTTTGGAAAACCTCCCTTCTGCTCTGAAGACCTCAGTTCAAATCCTGACTCTACCAAATACGCAGCTGTGTGGCCTTTAACAAAACCTCCCGGGGAGGTTCCCAGAGTTTCTGTAACATGGAGAAAGCACAGGGGTTGGGGCACATCTGTGCCTCTCAATGTGTGTATGACCATTGGACCCCTGACATAAGAATCGCTTGGGATAACTGCTTTAACCTGCCTTTTAGAGGCCTACCCCCAGGCCTAGCCAATGGGGTTTAGGGGCAGGGCCTTGGAACCTGCACACTATACAGCTCCAGGGGATCCCTTGTGTGGGAAGTTGGGACTCCCTGGCTCAGTTATCTCTGAGGACCCTTCCAGTCCACATCCTGGCATCTTGGAGACCAGGTCCTTGCCTAAGGCAGCCTGGGGTTTGGAAGATGAGTTGCTGGGGTCTCCTCCCCTCCCCCTTCATCTCCACCAGGCCAGGCACAGGGATGGGGAACGTCTGGCCAGCAAAATCTTTTAGCCTGGCCCTGCCAAGGAACTAGGGGTGAGTTAATTAAATGTTTGACCAAATCTAACAGGCTAATTTTTAAAAATTATATTGATAATTTTTAAGTTGATAATCTATATATATAAAAAGCCAGTGACCAGAAGGCCTTAATGACCAGAACAACCAGTCGCTATGACACACACTGAGGCCAGCCAACTGGCTGATCAGGGGGTGGGGTTGGATGGCCAAACCCCCTTTCCCCCAGGCCGGCCCAGCCCCAGATCGCCCACCCCATCCCATCAGCCCGAAGCCCCTCCCCCCAGCCAGCTCCTGCTCCCCATTGCCCCCCCCCACACACACCAATTGGGGGTGGGGCTGGCCAGCCAACCTCCCATGGCCCCCAATCGCCCCCCCACTCCAATTGGAGGCGGGTCTGCCAGCTAATCACCCACGCACCGCTCCCTATCCCACCAGCCCTGATTGCCCCTATGGGGCAGGCCTGCAGGCCAACCTCCCTCATCTCCTCCTCCCCACTGACTCCATCCACCCTGATTGGAGGGAACCCCACACATGCTCGAATTGGTGCACTGGGCCTCTAGTGACATTATAAATATCCAAATGGCCTTTGGCAGAAAAATGCTGCTTCATCACTGCTAGAACAAGAAGCGCCAATTTTCTTAGCCTCTGGTTGACCTGAAGTAGTTCTTTGGGCAGGGAAGGTTGGGTGGGGAAGGGAGCGTGCACAGATGGAAGACTTCCTGCCCAAGTAAGGAACCCCTGGCTGCCATTGGAAGCGGGGCGCTGTGGTCTTCTGGGCTGTATCCCTTCCCCTGTGTCAGGTGGACAGAGGGCCTGTGGGACTCAGAGACCTGCCCTGTTACGGGCCCCAGACAGAGCTAGATATGGTGGCTCCAACTCCAGCATTCTGGGGCCCTAGAGAGCGCACACCCCCATTCCAGGGGCTCAGGACCCCAAAGAGAGGCAGAGATACCAACTTTCAAAGACATTCCGGGAAAGACCCCGCCTCCCAATATCCTCAGAGAGGCGCGGATTTCACCAGCGGCTAAAGTTTCTCAAGTTCGGGCTGCCCGGAGCCCTCCCTGCAGGGGATCCCCCCAGGAGGGCCGTTCCCAGACTCCAGAGTCTGAGCAGAGATATGATCCAACAGGGAAACTGAGCCCCACGCCCCCGTTTCAAGGGCCCCCACGGAGGAAGAGCTTGCGTCCCCTGCACTCACCTGCGTGCCTCTACAGACTCTAGGAGGCGCAGTCAGTCAGCCCAGGCTGACCCCACCACCTGTTTCTGCTCCGCCCTCTCCCTCTGCGTCCCAGTCCCTCTGCGGACCCTCCCTCCCACCGGGCTCTCCCTGCCGCCTCCCTCGGCCCCAGCGTTTGGGGCGCTGCAAGCCCAGCGCCTGTTCCCAGCTCCGGGTCCTTCAAGGGATGCTGGAAACCACGAGTTTCCCAGGTCTACATTCTGCACACCCTCTTCCCCTGCTCCCAGCCTTGCTCTGTGACCTCCAGCAAGTAGCTGCCCTGCTGAGTCTCAACTCCCAGCCCAACTTTACGGGCTGCAGAGGGGACCTTGCGCACCTACCGCTGTTCCCTGGACTCGCGCGCGGTGCCGCGCTGCTGGCGGCCTCTCCCTCCGACAGCTCCGGGGCTATGGTGAGCCTGGGATAGCCAGTGACCTGGCCACCCCGCCTCCACCCCCTGCAGCTGCCCTTTTTCTCTTTCATTTTCATTCTCCTCCGCGAGGCTTGGGCCACACCGGGGAGTAAACAGGCATCCAAGCCTCCCCCTGCTGCGTCTACCACGTGGCTTCTCAGAAGCACCTCTGTGGCACCCTTACAGCCCTGGGTGCATCCAGGGCGTCCCCTGCTGCGGGGCGCCAGCCTGCCCACGGGCATGCGGTCTGCACGCCCTGGCTTACAGGGAGTTCATCCCCTTGGTTTCTGTCTAGCTCACCACCGTGAAGGCAGCACACCACGCTGCAGGGCATGTGAACCGGAGCCTGCTCCCTGAGCTTTACTTCCAGGAAGCTGGGTGCCCTTTTCGGGGAGAAACAACGCCTCAGGGACCTGCACTGGAGGTTCAGCCCAGCAACCTGGCATTTCCAATACCACACCCCCTGCCGCATGACTCTTGCCTTCCTCCTCCAGAATCCTGGACCCCTGCCCCGCCCACTCTGAGACCTTTTGGGCGGTAGGTTGCGGGTGTGCGTGGGGGGGTACTTCCCTTCCCAGTCTTGGATTTCCTCACCTGGAACTGAGGGGGTGGGTCAAAGTGGCCCCTCTCTCTCCCTCAAAAACTCCCCCTGGCCCTGGCCCATAGCTCAGTTGGTTAGAGCATCCACCTGATACGCCAGGGTTGCGGGTTCAGTCCCTGACCTGGGAACTTACAAGAACCAACCAATGAATGTGCAACTATGTTGAACCCCAAATCAATGCCCCCCTCTCAAATCAATAAATAAAAAAATTTAAAAAGCAAACAAACTTCCCCAACAAGTTCTGGCTGCATCCAACAGAGCTGGCAAACTTGTCATAATCTGGGGTTCAGAGGAAGCCACACATTTCAACGGTGTCTGAGCCAAGGAGTCCCACCACTTCCCACCACACAACAATGGCCACACCAATAACATCGGGCTCCTATGATGACAGTCAGTTCCTACAATGTGCCAGGCACTGGGCTAGACCCTTTAATCCCTCACCATTGTCCTGTCAGAAGACACTTCCCCTTCTCCCATTTTACAGCCCAGGAAAACAGCCTCAGAGAGGGCTGGCGACAGGTTCAGTGTCACACCGCAGCCAGTCCACCCTGCAGCCGGGATTCAAACCTGTGCTCTGACTTCAGAGCTGGTGCAAGTTGTCTGTACTACGCTGTCTCTCGCCATCTGTCCCCTGCCCCCCAGTCCTCCCCCAAAACACCACTTGGAAACTGGGGAGAGGGCAGCGTCTGTCCAGGGGCCAGCTGGCTGAGGCTCAACAACTATACCAAGGGGCTGACTCTGGCTTTGGTTTCCCTGCTTCTCTGAGGATGGGGTGCGGTCTGGCAGGAGTCCCGTCCTTCAAGGGCACCCCTCAGTGTTTACCTGGCAGCTAGAGGGCCTTGTGATTGGCCAAGCCAGGCCACCGATGCTGAGAGCTAACAACACACCCTCTGAAAGTGGGCCCTCAGAACTCTTCAAGGGCTGATAAAACCCTCTCACATCCCAGGCATCTGGACTGACTGCCCCTCAAGTGGAAGAAAATAGCCAACCACCTCACTTCTTCCAACAGCTATAGCTGGACTAGGGCCCTCTCTCTTACCCCCCAAGCCCCCCCCTCCAGAGTGTGTCTCTTTATTTGGGATGGCAAGACCAGCTGGGACCACCCTAAATTAAGAAGCATCCTCAACTTCCTCCATCCACTTTCTTACCTTGGGGCTCCGGCAGGTAGGACCCCGCAGGGCGTGGAGCCAGGCAACGCATGGTGTGGGAGATGCAGCGAGTCCGGCAGTCCCTCCTGGTACCCTCAGCCTGCCCAGTGGTGCTTTCGGGTGCTCAGCTCAGGAGCAGGCAGCCTCATCTCTAGCCTGTTTCCTTACAGCAGTCAGGTCAGGACAGGAGCCCGCCAAGACTAAGCCAGCATGCAAAGAAAGCCAGCAAGGGACCAGCAGAAAACTCTTCCCCTACAAGGTGGCTTCAAGCTCTCAGATCTCTCTGTTCTAGACACCACCTAATTTGTCCACACTCCCTTAAAGCCAAACTCCCCAGCCTCTGTTAATTTCAGTTCCTGTTGTGGACAAAAATGGGGTGACTGAAGGAGGTTGTAAAGTTGTTTGTTGGGCTGCCCTTCAACACACTAACATTCTGAAGTGATGGAGACCACAGTGGTGCCAGATGCCAATATGTGCCGTACTCTGCAGGATGGGGCCAGGACTAGAGATCCCCAAATATCCTAGATTCCACTCCCCTCCACCACTACCCTTACACCAAGTCACCCTGAATTTCCCTGCACAGCATGAGTGGTTTGCCCCTCATTTTATTCCAAGACATTGAACTGAAACATAAATTATAAAAAGGCGCTACCCAAAACATGGGATGTGTGCCCAGTGTTTGGAGTGACACGCAGATGTGGTGGCAAATAGCTTTGACTCGCCCAGGGAGAAAGTTAGTGCCCTTGCAAGTCCCTGCCCATGTTCCTGAGGGCACCAAGGAGACAGTCTCAGTTTGGGGCTATGTCTTTAGCACCTAATGTCTGAGGTCCCCATTTCACAGAGAGCAGCCCCCAGCCTCAAGCCTTCGGTAGACAACAGCATTTGTCTAGAATCAAGCAACATTGCTCTCTTTTCCTATCTCCTGTGTGGCATTCTTCTTCATTTATGACAGACACAAACTCTCCTTAGGGAATAAAGTTGAATAAAAAATGTGAGCGCTTTGAAAGAAACTGTCAAGTAAATAATAGTGTGGGTGGTAAGCAGACACCATGAGGGTGGTACTGAAATGAAAGAAGTTTGGGAAACAAGCACTTAAGAGCCTCATGCATTTTTACTGAAAGTGCACTGGGTTGGGCCTGGCCAGTGTAGCTCAGTGGTTGAGCATCGACCAAGGAACCCAGAGGCCACGAGTTCCATTCCTGGTCAGGGCACATGCCTGGGTTGCGGGCTCAGTCCCTTGTGCTGGAGGCAGCCAATTGATGATGTTTCTCTCTTATCAATGTTTCTATCTCTTTATCCCTCTCCCTTCCTCTCTCTCTAAATAATCAGAAAACATAAAAAAAATAAAAGCACTGGGTTAGGAGCGTGAAGAGCTGTCACTAGCGGGTATGTGACCTTGTGTAATAGGCAGTTAGACATCAGCAGAGCAAGGACGATGGGCCAAGTACAGAAGGTCACCAGGGCAGAAAGCCCGGTGTCGGGCAATGGGCTAAACTGGGAAAATAAGGACCTTGCCCCTAAGGCAGCAGTTCTCAACCTGTGGGTCACGGCCCCTTTGAGGGTCGAACGACCCTTTCACAGGGGTCGCCTAAGACCATCGGAAAACACATATATAATTACATATTGTTTTTGTGATTCATCACTATGCTTTAATTTTGTTCAATTTGTAACAATGAAATTGGGGGTCACCACAACATGAGGAACTGTATTAAAGGGTGGCGGAATTAGGAAGGTTGAGAACCACTGCCCTAAGGTAACCTTTCCTCCCCTAGCATTGCTGGTCATGCGATCTAGACACTCAGACTTTTAATCCCTAAAGGTAACATCTAGGCCTCAGTTGTGTTTTAGCTCCAGGCCCAGGAAAGCAGCAAAACCGGACAAGTGCCTCTGTGGCTGCCTCAGGACCATGGGCAGTGACTAATGACCCCCTGCCCTGGCTCTGACCAATCAGTGGAGACCACGACCAGGAAAGAGCGCACCTGGAAAGCTGATGGATATTCTACTAAGACCTTCCCCTGAGACCTCCCCTAAGATTCCCACCTGCAAGACAGAGCCAAATACCCTCAGGATGAAGACTCAGTGGGTGCTCTCTCCCTCTGGGGACCACACTGTGCCATTCCCTGCCCTCTTACTTTCCCCCACAGGTGTGCATCTCCTAATGTCTAAGGCCGTGGTTGGCAAACTGCGGCTCGTGAGCCACATGTGGCTCTTTGGCCCCTTGAGTGTGGTTCTTCCACAAAATACCACGTGCGGGCGTGCACGTACAGTGCGATTGAAACTTCGTGGCCCATGCGTAGAAGTTGGTTTTCGGCCTGGGCGAGTCTATTTTGAAGAAGTACTGTTGATATTTGGCTCTGTTGACTAATGAGTTTGCCGACCACTGGTCTAAGGGACCCAGGACACTTACAACCAGGGGAGCAATGGGCAGCTCCTCCCGCGCTAACCCCTTGCACCCATCTCCAAGGCCCTTTTCTCTGACTTCTCAGTGAGCCAAAGCAGCCCGGCCGAGGCCCTCCTGGAGCTTCTGCCATGCCCTTCCTCGTTTCCCTGTCCAGGTGTGTTTTTGCCGTGGCCAATAAATTCTTGCTTGCTTTGCTGCACTTCGTCTCTTAACTGAAATCTTTCCTTTAAGAAGATAAGAACCGAGGTTTCCTTATCTCACCGGTAACACTTGGACCCCTCACTTCCCTTGTGTGGGCCTCAGTTTCCCCATATGAAATGAGGATAACGATGCCTATTTTTGTATGGTGGTTATTTTGAAACAGTCACTGCATTCAGAAGTCCCAGGAGAGGAAGTAGGCAGACAAATAAGAAATGCTAGTAGTCAACTTAGAAATGCTAAGAGTCAATCTGAAACAGAGTCCTGCTTTGGTAGGCTAACAAAACAGAAGGGACGGATATTAGAAATTCCAAGAATTCTCACAGTCCCATGACCTGGTGCCAAGAGAGGCATCCCTGGCCATTCAGCTGTCTTGAGGCCACCTATGGGAGTCCCTTCCTGTCCTCAGACGCAGCCAGTTCCAATGGCCAAGGCCAACGCAGTTCTGAGTCGGCTTCATGGCAGGGCAGAGCTTGCTGTGAGAGTCAGCCAGGCCTGGAGGTGGGCCTGCCTGGATGCCATCATCTCTCACATGGGCGATAGCAGCAGCCTGCCACCTGGTCTCTCCACATCCCCCCTGGCCCCTCCAGACTCACACTCCACAAGACCAGAATCTGATCATGCCTGTGTCAACGCAGAAGGTCTCTGAGCTGATCAGTGACATGTGCTAGTCTGTGTGATTGGCTGGTGGTAGAGCCTGTAGATCAGTACAAGGAGGGCCTGGGTGGAGAGAGGCACAGTGCTGCCTTGCCAGGAGCTGATGGGGGTCTGAATTCCAGCAGCCTGATGGTGGAGAGATGAGGAGAGAGTCAGGCAGGTGCCGAGTAGAAGACAAGCCTCCTGAACTGAGTGGATAGGGCAAGGAGTGGGTGGGCAGGTTACTGGTTAAGCCAAGCCCAGATTTTCTCCCTACGAAAGCATCCTGTATTCCTGCTGATGTTCCTCTTCAAAACTCCCCCAGAGGTGGTGACCATTCTCTTGAGCCCAGGTCTCCATTCCCTCCTGCTGAGGGGCCCTCTCACTGCTACTGAAGCCAGCCTTGCCCTGGGCATCTGAATGTGTCTGTCTTAAGTCAGGATCTAGCATGACAAAGAGTCCCCTCCTTCCCCACAGGCATGCATCCCCGAAACTCTAAGGGACCCAGGAGACTTGCAACCAGGGGAGCAGGGGCAGTGGCAGCTCGTCCCAGGCAAACCCCCTGAACCTGTCTCCAAGGCCCCCTTTTTTCTGACTTCTCAAAGCAGCCCAGCCGAAGCTCTCCTGTTGCTTCTCTGCCCTTCCTTGTTTCACTGTCCTGAGGGTGTTTTTGCTGCAGCCAATAAATTCGTGTTTGTTTTGCTGCACTTTGTCTCTTGACTGAAATCTTTCCTTCAAGACAAGAACCAAGGGCTCATCATCTCGCTGGTAGTAGTGCTAAATGAATGATTAAGGAGGAGGAAAGGAAGAAGGTGAGAAAGGAAGGAAAGAGATCAGTGAATAGAGAGCTAGGCACTAGAGGAAGCATGTCAAACTCATGGCCCGCGGGCCCCATGCTGCCCACAGTGAAGGTTTTTGTGGCCCAGCCAATATAACGGTATGTAAGAAACGTTTTAATAAAAATTTTGTAACTTAATTTTTACAATATCCTGTTATACATAATCATTAATAATGAACTACAACATTCGCTAATGACTAATTACTATAATCATGTTGCATTCATTTCCCTTACATGCCTTACTCGAAGGCTCACCATTTCTCTCCACTAATACTAGCAGCGGATATTTTAGCAGCCAATTGCCACGTCATTAGTCTTGGACCGACTTGTTTGGTGTGCGCAACCGGAAATACTTTGCTTTCGGAGAACAAGAAAAATAGGTTTATTTGCGTTACGCATACTAATTTGTGCAGTTATTTAGTGTCTGGTAAGTTAATGTTCAAGAAAAAATATTAATTTTTATTAAAATGTTCTATTATTTTATGTTAACAATTACTCATTTATTTCAGCCCTTTGAATTCAGCACGTTTCTATCGAAATAAACCTACGTTTCTATGAAAATTGAAGCTTTTGTTTTTTTGCAGCCCACATAAACTTAAACCTCGTTTATTTGGCCCGTATTAGCCTTTGAGATTGACATGCTTGTACTAGAGATAATAAAACTGTATGCAAATTAGACAGGTTAAGGAGGTATATGAGAACGTAAGCCTATTAGTAGGTATTATACAAATGGATTAGTTGATACATAAGTATATAGGCAACTAGATAAGTAGAAAGACTGATAAGTTGATACATAGATATAAGTAGATAGTAGGTGGGCAGGTAAACCAAGTAAGTTAGAGGGCAAGCAAGTAGGTGGCTGGAGAGACCAATAAACAGTAAGTAAAAACACAGGTGTGCTGTTCAAGGTAACAACACAGAGAACAGAAACCATCTGTGGTTGGCTCAGGCATCAGGCATGGAGCCAAGCCGAGTATGGAATAGGCAACTGGTCAGCCTGGGAAAAACCCATAGGGAAGTGCCAACTTCCTGGTGCAGGTGATTCTCCTTCTGTGGTTCCTGCGGGTGAAGGTGAAATGGGTCTGACTGGCTGAGAAGCCGTCCAAGGTGAAAGGACAATAGTCACAATAGTTCGTTCGCCAACTTGTCTCCTTCCAGGAGGCACGGGAGGCTCCCCATAGGAGCAGGACCAGGTTCAGGGAAAGGAGGGAGGCGGGCGGGAGGGCACAGCTCCTCTCCTCTGTGGCCCCAGCCCTGGGGCTCTCATCCGAGGGCCAAATGGGGAAGGAAGCTGGCGGAAGGGCTTGGCAGCCTGGGCTGCCCCTCCCTTTCCAATAAATCATGCAGCATCCTCGAGGGGGCTTTGTTCTACGGTTCCTAGGACAGAGTTCTCATGAAAACAGAGAGCAATGAAACACAAAGGAAAGACAAAGAAAACACTAATATATAAAATCAATGGGGGAGAGGGGTGTCCTACAGCCTCTTGGAAAAGTGCCCTGTTGCCCCTCACTCTGTTCACAAACCCAGGGGCAGTGACATTGGCATTCATCCACAGTTACCTTTCTATTCCACCTCTAGTCTGCGCTTGCCCCAAAGGCTGATGAGTTAGAACCAACTTTCCTCTTGCCAGAAATGCACGTGCCTTACGTTAGATGAGGTCACTGAATCCTCAGATCCCCACTCTGGGGACTGTTATTACCTCTACTTTTTAGATGGGGAAACTGAGGCCCAGAGGGGTCCCAGGAAGTGCTCTCAGTCATACCCCTTGGAATCAGGGAGTCATAACTGGAACTCAGGCCCTGAGGGCACAGCCCAATTAACCAATGTGCCAATCTGAGGGCAGGGGCCACACTGCCTCATAGCTCAGATGTCCACAGCACCCGAGCACTCAGCAATGTGTTTTTGCATGAAATGAGTGTCTAGATCAGGGGTGGGCAAACTTTTTGACTCGAGGGCCACAATGGGTTCTTAAACTGGACCGGAGGGCCGGAACAAAAGCATGGATGGAGTGTTTGTATGAACTAATATAAATTCAAAGTAAACATCATTACATAGAAGGGTACGGTCTTTTTTTTTTTTTTAGTTTTATTCATTTCAAACAGGCCGTATCCGGCCCGCGGGCCGTAGTTTGCCCACGGCTGGTCTAGATATTATCTGAGGCTCCCAATGAGACTGCAGACACAATTGTTTTCTCAACTCCTCAAACTGCTGGTTTATTACTTCCATGTTCAGTTCTCCTTACGGTTAAGCGCCCCTAGAATTATTTGTCTAAAGCCAAGCACTACCATGGAAAGTTTCCAGCTGCCATTTCATTTAAGCCCCACCATAGCCCTGGGAGGTTTATATCACCACTCCCGTTTTAGAGATGAAGAAACTGAGGGTCATCGTGGTTTAATTACATGGCCAGATCACACAGTTGTAAGGAGCTGAACTGGGCCTCAGACCCAGAGCAGTCCAGCTTCCAGCCTGGTTCTTTCCCTGCCACTGCCTTCCTAAGTCTCTCTTTTCTGGCCTTGGATTGCCCCTCCAGGGGTGGTCGCCCACTGTCAACCAAAGAAGGCCCGGGCGTTTGCTCTGATTCCCCAGAGAAGCTGCTGCATTCTGTCAGGACAAGGACCTTGGTCCTTGAGCCTCAGGGCCTCCCTGAGCCTGCCTGGGGCTGGATGCACACGTGCTGCTTTGTGTAGCAGAGTCAGACTCCCAAGGCCACAGTCCCAGAAGTGGGCTTTCTGCACAACTGCCGCAGTCAGTGTCGGAAGGTGCCTAATGAATCATCAGGCTGGTTTCATTTTGAAGCTGGTTAACCGGTTTTTGGTACTTTTACGGTATTCCTTTGAGTTGTTCAAAAGAGGCAGCCAAGCAGAAAGTGCAGCAATAGATCTGGACTTGAGAGATCCAATAGCTTCCCTCTGCAGGCCGTGACTTGAGGCAAATTACTTAAGCTCTTTGTGCTTCAGTTTACTCATTTGTAAAGTGAGAATGATGGTAATAAGTGACCTATCCACCTATCTACCCATCCACCCACCACTCATCCACCCATTCATCCACCTATTTATCACCCGTCCACCTACCCACTTCACCCACCCACTCATCTACCCACCCACTCATCTACCCACCCATCCATCCATCTCTCCATCCACCCTACCCACCCACTCATCCATCCATCCATCCATCCATCCATCCATCCATTCACCCAACATTCAACAAATACATAGTGCACACCTATCCTATGCCAGGCTCCACGCTAGGCAGTTGAGATGCATCTATGATCAAAACATAGATCTCTGACCACATGGAACTTATTTTCTAATGGGAGAACCAGACAGTAAACAACAGCACACAAAAATAAAATACATAGAAGGTGAAATGTCAGTCTGGGGGGTGGGGGGTGGTCTCAGGGTGTAGAGGGGCAGTTGCAATTCTAGATGAGATGGTCAGGGCGGGCCTGGTTGAGAAGGTGACATCTGAGCAAAGAGCTGAAGGACGTTAGGTGGTTGGCCAAGAGGGTATCTGGAGAAGAGTGTTCAGGTGGAGGGAACTGCAGGTGCCAGGCCTGTCCCAGGAACAGCCGGGGGCCAGCATGGCTGGAGTATGAGCAAGCACAGGTAGGTGATGAGCGCAGAGAGGTGATGGGAACCAGAAGGGTCTTGTAGGCCATTGTCCCGATTTAGCTTCTCCTCTGAGTGACATCAGGGCCAGTGCTGGGTTTAGAGCAGTGGAGGGTGAAGATCGTTATGGGGTTGTGGAGAGAGTTACAAAACTTCACATGATGATTGCCTTTTCTGAACCCTCAGTGAAACTACAATGAGTGCAATTAATTTATAAATCACACTCTTTCCCGTTCTTCGCCCCCCTGAAGGCTGCTCCCTCTCCCGTGCACCACAGCCACACACCTGCCTAGGCCTGGGTCAAGCCTCCGGCCCTGAGGACAGCTGGCCTGGGGACAGTGTGGACGAAAAGGGGCCACATGCTAACCTGACCAGCTCAGGGAAGGCCTGCATGATGGCCTTGCAAACTCAGACCTAAAGTAACCACAAAGGATGGTCTAAAATTAAAGTTTTTTAAAATTAAAAGGCAGTTTATAATGAGTAGGTATGTCCTAGTCCAGTATCTTCCCTATAAAAGGTCAACTTTGATCTTGACTGAGCCTATTGTGTTTTTACAATATCAGGGTAACTTGTAACTTCTCTTTTTAGGGACCCCTCAGGACACAACCAAAGCACGAGGGCAGAGATTACAAATTCCCTCACTGTTACTGTTACCATATTAATTGTTGACTGTTAACTATCCTGTCCCCACCTCCGGAAAAGAAGCATGTGCCTATCATTTTACTTTTTATCCGACCCCAGAGGTTCCCTGCCCTCCCCCCTTTGCTTTCTCCCACCTCCCTAATCTATCACCAATGGATTTCATGCAACCCACTTATGTCTCCTCCTTTGATGGTAATTTATAAAAATAGGTGAAAAACCGCCCGTTCTCCCAGAGCATTATCTCACTACATTGAGATTTTGCTTCCTGGCCATTGTCGACAGTTTGGCTCACACTCATAAAAATTCTTTGCAGGTTTGAATGTTTCTTATGTTGACAACAGAAAGAGCAGAAAAGAGAGTTGCCATTCTCTGTCTCTCAGCCTCCTGAAGACCATGGGACCCTGAGCTCAGTTCTCTTTCGAGAGTCATGTGGGGTCAGAAATAAATATATTACATCCCCAGGGAGGAAACACAGTTAATAACAGGAACCCGAGAGAGGAGGAGGGAGGATCGGAGGTGTCGGAAGGAACATGCAGTTGGGGGGTGGAGGGGCTTGTCTAGAAGAGAGGAAGGCTTCGACTTCCCCCAAGGTTGGCCTCTGCACTGCCCAGTGCCCTCCTCTTAGACCACCAAGTGGGTGAGGGCACTCAGGTAAGCAGTCAGGGAGATCATTCAGATGTGAAAGGTGTGTCCAGGAGACCACCTGGGTGCGAATTTAACCACAGAGAGCCAAAACCATGTAAACTTATGTCTTGGCAGAAGAGTTGGAGAAATTACTGCACCACCCTGATGCCTAAAGGCAAGACCATCAAAAGGCTCATTCCCCTCCAGGCCAGGTTGAGGATAAAAGCTTATCTGTCTTCAAACCCTACCTCCACCACTTCCCACCTGGGGACCCAGAGTTGTGTCACCTCTGAGCAGTGTCTGCTTTCTTCTTTAAGTGTAGAATAAGGCTGGAGATCAGCAAAGGGCTTAGGATGGATGTGGGAACCATCTAAAGAGGTGCTTGAATGGGCTAGGCCAGTGGTCGGCAAACTCATTAGTCAACAGAGCCAAATATCAACAGTGCAACGATTGAAATTTCTTTTGAGAGCCAAATTTTTTAAACTTAAACTATATAGGTAGGTACACTGTTATGAACTTAATTAGGGTACTCCTAAGGCTTAGGAAGAGCCACACTCAAGGGGCCAAAGAGCCACATGTGGCTCGCTAGCCGCCGTTTGCTGGCTACGGGCTAGGCTGTGCCTGGCTCACAGTAAATACTCCCGCAAAGTGAATCACTGCTATTATCCCAGGTTTCCAAGTTACTCTGAAGCCATAAAGGAACCAAGAAGGAGTAGGAATTTATGACACCAAGTCATAAAATTGGAAAGGCACAGATTTGCATAGAGGAGAAAGGACAAACACATGTTTTTGGGAAGAAGGTTGTTTGCAACAAAGAGAACCTCTTTGTAACTCTGGGGAAGACCTAACATGTTTGAGGAGCCAAGGCTGTGAGTGACACGGTATGGTGTGGACTTGTTTTGTCTGACTTAAAATGCATCAAGTGTCAATGCACTTTAAAAATAAGACACTCTCCCTCTGATCTACTTCCTATTGCCTGTCTCTCTCTTTCTCTTTCTCCCTCACCCCCTTTCTACTGCTCTTTCTCCCCCACCCACTCTCTCCCTTTTCCCCTTTCTCCCTTCCTTCCTCCCTCCCTCCTCTCCATCTCTGTCTGTCTCTGTCTCTTTCTATTCTGTCTCTCCCTTCCTTTCTCTCTCCCTCTCTGTCCTTTGGTTTCTGACTCTATCCGTGACACAGATGCACATACATAGAAATGCATTACATGTACATATATGCCCACACACATGCACACAAGCCCACTCACATGTGTGCATGTATACATTATGCACACACAGCATCCTCTGCTCTCCAGCCCTTTGGTCCCTCCTGTCTGCGGCATCTCATTTCTCTATCACTGAACCACACTGATTGTGCCTGCATCCGTCTTCCCCACTGGACTGTGAGCCCCTTGCATGCAAGCCCAGATCTGTCTATCTGTGGCTCCCAAGTGCCCAGTACAGTGCCTGACACATCAAGGCAGCTCAGAGAGTAAACCAAGTGGGCATTATGCCTCCAGGAGGATTTTTTTGTTGTTAATCCTCCATTGATTTTTTTTTAGAGAGAATGGAAGAGAGGGAGGGAGGGAGAAAGAGAGGGAAATATCCATGTGAGAGAGACACATGGATCGGATGCTTCCCACACGTGCCCCTTCAAGGCCAGATATCGAACCTGCAACCCTTCGGTGCGAAGGCTGACACTCCAACCACCGAACCACACCAGCCAGGGCAGGAGGATTTCCTCTTTAGCAGAGTGGGAAGCGCGCTGTACGCCTCCAGCACGCCCATCATCACAGATTGAGTTCTCCAAGCCCTTGCGGCTCCTGCCAGCTCCACCAGAAGGTCTGATTCCTGTCTAAGTCTGCCTTCCCATCTTGGAACAGGAATGATCACACTGACTTTCCTTTCAGAGAGGAAGGGGAATCCTTGAGGTGCCAAGGGCCAGTCGTTGCTCCTGGAGCAAAGGGGATGTCAACTTACCACCATGGTCCTTGTAGCCGGGGTCCCTCTCCACCACTGGGCCCTGCAGCCCACTCCAGGCCCATCCCAAGAGGGCCAATTCTGGGTCTCCTTTCTGCAGCAGCGTCAACGAGATCTTCCTGGCCAGAGCCTCGCCGTCAGGCTCCTGGAGCAGGGCGCAGTGGTACTCCCTGGAGAGAAGCTGCTCCTCCAGCAGGTTGTCCAGGAGGGCCTGCACCTGGCTCCGCTGATGGCTGGAGAGCAGCATCCGGACCTGAGTCAGGATGGTCTGGAAGTGGTTCATGGCAGCGCTCGGAGGAGGGCAGCTGCCCGTGGCCAGAGCCTGGGATTTCTGCTCACCCAGCCTGCAGCATCCAAAACATGAAGTGAAAAACAGGATGAGGGAACCTCTGCAGTTTATTGCAATTTATTCCTGCTTAGGAAGAGTTCCTCATTTGCATTGTAAGCTGGGGTTCCTGGTGAAGGGTTGGACATGGGTTCGTGGGTGGATTCAGACCCCACTGGCATTTGCAGGTACCACCAGTGTGCACGTGCAGAGAAGCCCACAGCTGTGGATTCCATTCGATCTGGTATTTACTGAAATTCCAGGTTGGTATGTACTGAAAGAAAGGGAGCCTGACTCTTCCAGGACCTCTCAGGTGAAAGGCCTTTTCAGATGTTTTATCAGCACAGGAAGGCAACTGGGGCATAAAGGTTAAGCAATTGGGTTTAGAGCCTGAGTTCAAATCCTAGGTCCACTGTTTGCTAATTATGTGACCTTGAACAAGTTATTCAGCCTCCATTCTTCCAGCCTCCATTCTTCCACCTGAAAAGGTAAAGTGATAATAATAGTATTTACCTCATAGAGTTGGATGGAGTGATAATAATAGTACGTACATCCAGTGTTTATAGAATACCTATTATCTACAATATGATAAATATGAGCCATTATTTTAATTTTCATTGCCATTATTATCATTATTGATTAATCATGCCAACAATTCTGTGTCATCTTGGGTTTAACCTCACTAAACTTCAGTTTCCTCCTCTGCAAAATCTCCTATGAAAAGTAATCCAATCTCATCTAGTTTTCTTGAGGATTACAAGAGATAATGAATGCATTTAAGGGTCTCAGCATTAGACCTAGTAAGTATGTAATGAACATTAACTATCTATATATATATGAAAAGCCAGCAACCACAACATCATAACGACTAGAATGACTGGTCGCTATTACGCCCACTGTGGCCAGTGAACCACCTGGTCAGGGGGTGGGGTCTGCCTGCAAACCTCCCACCATCTCCTCCTCCCAACAGACCCGGCCCCAATCCGCCCCGATTGGGGCCTGGCTGGCCAGATACCACCCGTGCATGAATTTGTGCACTGGGCCTCTAGTATACTAATATTATCCCCAATTTAGTAATGCACAAAAGAAAGGTTTTGCACAGGAATAGGTCTCTTTCAAAATTTTACTCTAAAAATCCCCAACCTAACTTTTTTTCATAGTTGACTGCTCTCACTGCCCATTCTGAAACATAACCATGACCTGGTTTCCTCTCCTGGCCTCAGCTTTACCATCTCTTAGATGAGACCATTTGCATTCGCTCATTTTTATGAGACAAATAAGGATTGCCATTTCCAGTATGGTTGAGTGGCTCCTACCTGAACAACTCTACCACAGATAACAACTATAAACTCTGGAGAAAAATATAAAAATAACTACCTGGAGGTACTGGAGAGTGACCAGAGATGGCAGATACTAGAAGGGAGTCAACTTGTGGAAGATAAGACTATCACTGGTGAATTCTCAGCTCACAAGTTTAGTGTGAGGGAAGGTCATAATCACTGTTGTGCCAGACAAATAAAACTGTTGAAACATACAAAGTGTTACTGCCCTAAATGACCAGAGGACAGAATTTGGGATAACAATCCCTGCTGGAAAATGGGGGTTGAAATTTGACAAAGGAGAGAGGCACAGAAAAGTTGCTCCAAATTCTATGCATAAACTGCCCAAATATTTAGCTGACCTCCAAATAGCTCAGCTAAGGCTAAAGGAACTGAACTGAGAATTGAGTTGCAACCTACTATGGGGGTGCGGAGTGGATGGGAGACTTTGCATTTGATGCCAACCAAGTTATGAACCTGCTAAAATAACAAAGAAGTTAACACTGTTCCTATTAGAACAGAATCCAGAGTGTTTACAATCTTTCATTCATGATGTGCAGCATCTATTCAAAATGACTTGACTATAAAGAAACAGGAAAAAGAGACCTAGAGTGGAGAGAACACGTTTGGCTTCTGGGGGCCTGTGCTAGGCTAGGTGCACTGTACCTGCTTGTGTATCTTGTAAGTCGCCAGCCATTTTCAGTTACTATACCAGAACCTCTTCTCATAGACCTATTAGTGCATCTGTAACTGGATTGATTTCTTAATATATTGGAAGGTTTTTGTTTCCTTAAACTAGTAAGTCATCATACAGAGTTTTATTTTGAGTTTTTCTTTTTGTGCACTGTCCTCATGGCTATACTCTCCAGAGAACTCGTTCCTCTAGGAATCATATTTAATGAAGATATTTCCACATTGAAGTGAGGTAGGTGGGGTATTAAAATGAAAGGGAGGGGGTCGATGCATTTTATTCTGGACTATATTTGAAGTATTAGATGGCTAAGTATTAAAAGCATTCAAATTAAATCCTTAGCGATCAGAACACTTGCTTTATTAGATTTTGCCAACAGCTAATCTGTTCCTCTTTCTGAAACTATTGAGGAAAATAATTAACAATAAAACTTCCTGTTATAAAGGCAAATAATTAATAATAATAATAAAATAAAGTGCAGAAATTCTGTGAAGCTTAGTAAATTCCATGCAGGATAAATGCAATGCAACTACACCTAGGCACATCAGAGTCAAACTGCTGAAAAACAGATCAAAACAACTTATTACATACAGGAGAGCATTAGAAACCATCAATGCCAGAGACAGTGTAACTATACAGTAGGTCCTTGGGTTACATCAGAGTTCTGTTCCTACAGCGCGACGTAACGCGATTTTCACCGTAAGTCAGAACCCACCTACATAAGCACCTACGTCACTCACATGGAGCACATACACAGCAGTAATGAAGTGAAACAGTAAAAAAATTTAAAAGAAAGATAACAATTCCTGACCTTTACTTGTGGTAAATAAATAATAAAAAACACAAAGCACATATGTACATACATTGAAATGACAGAACTTTTTTTTTTTTTTTACAAATAAATGGGAGATAGTGACACAACCATAAAACGATGTACGTCGAGTCTGATGTAACCCGAGGACTGCCTGTATCTTGGAAGAACTGAGAGGAAAAGACATTGTCAACCTAGATTTCTAAACCCAGTGAAAACAGTCTTTAAAAATGCAGAAAAGATAGATATTTTCAGGTAAAAAAAAAAGCAAAAAACTAAAAGAATGTGTTGCATCAGACCTGCACTTCAAGAATTGCTAAAGTAGCCCTAGTCGGTTCAGCTCATGGACTGAAGGGTCGAGAGTTCCATTCCCCAGTCAAGGGCATGTACCTTGGTTGCAGGTTTCCAATCAGTGTGTCTCTCTCACATTGATGTGTTTTTCTCTCTCTCTCCCTCTCCCCCCTCCCTTCCACTCTCTCTAAAAATCAATGGAGAAATATCCTCACTCCTGGGTGAGGATTTAAACAAAGCTAAAGTAAGTTCTTTATGTGGAAGGTAAATAATACCAGTTAGAAACTCAGATCTACAGGGATGATTGAAGAGCAATAGAAATAGTAATCTCTGGGTACAGATTTAAAAGCTGTTTTTTCTCTTATTTAAAAACATAAAAAAATAAAGCAAAAGTTATAGCATTGTCTTGTGACTTTTAAATATATGTATATACTAAAGGCTCAGCACACGAAATTCGTGCACGGGTATGGTCCCTAGGCCTGGCCTGTGATCAGAGCCATCTTCCCTGGCTGCCCACAGCCAGCCCTGCCCCCAGCATGGGTCACTCTGTGTGTGGGGGGCAACTGGCATCGCGGGGGCCTTGGCCTGGCACTGCCCGCATGCCCTGCCACCCACCCCCAGTTCCCTGTTCACCATCAGGTGATCGGAGCCTGCCGGCTGGGGAAAAGGACCAAGAGGTGGTAAGTGCGCCTCATAGTGACTGGTCCAGTGGTTGTTCTGGTCATTCTGCCTTTAGGGTCATTTTTCATATTACCCTTTTATTATATAGGAATAGAGGCCTGGAGCACGAGTGGGGACCAGCTGGCCTGCCCTGATGGGGGCCTCCGGATCCGGGTGGGGGGTCCCTGCTGGGGGGCGGGGCTGGCTTGGGCGAGGGGCAAGAGCAGTTTGTAGGCCAGCCACAACCCCAAGGGTCCCTGCTGGGGGTGGGGCAGGCCTGGACAAGGGGCCACGGAGTTCTGGTCGTTCTGGTCGTTCTGGTCGTGATGGCGTTACGGTCCCTGGCTTTTTATATATATAGATAATATATATGATGACTATAGCATAAAGGATGGTTGGACCTATACAGTTGCAAGGCTTCTATATTTTATATCAAGTAGGAGAAATGGAAGATGTATATTATAATCCCTTTTGCAACCACTAAAACATACTGTAAAGGGATATAGCTAAACAGCAACTAGAAATTAATACAGACTTTTAAATGAAATGGACTCTCAACTCTTGGTTTGAATGAGCAGTCAACAAGATCATGACATTATAAATTTTGTGCATAAAGGCAGAAGGGGAAATTACCCAGCTCTTATTCTCACCTAACAAAATATGTATACTTTTAAGCAAACAGAGATGTCAATGTAAATATTACTCCCAGGGCAACAAATTATCAATTAAGATCATTGAAATTGCATGCTTTATAAGCATTAAAGAGCAAATTCATAGGGCAAATCAATAATTTTTTGCAGGCTGGGATCTTAAGACTCATTTGTACAAATAACACTTTCAAGAATTTGTGAACATGGAAGTCACTGGTGAAATTGGCAAAAGCAATTTTAGATGACGGATGGGAGCACAGAAAGACAAACTAGGGGAAGAATGACTTCAAGTTGAGAAAGTAAAGGGGGATAATTTTGACAGCTTGTTGTTGGAGGAGGTCAAGAGAACCTGACCACTAGTTGACCCTTGAGCTGGACCTGGACAGTTGAATACTCTTCACCACCTCCCCTGCCCTTGGAATATATGTTCTGCCCACTGTTCCCAGAGCCAGAGCCATTTTCAAGGACACAGCCTTGAGAAAGCAATGCTTTGTTGACCATCTGGATGGTGTGCGTGACTGAGCCCAGTTAAGACTTCTTTGTAACTTTTAAGATTCTGGCAGGAGGATGTGGAAATCTACTTGTCTTTCAGTCACCCTGTTTACTAAAGATGCTACCTACCAAAAAAGAAAAAAGAATCCTATATGATAAAAGGCTAATATGCAATTTATCCCCTCGACCAGAAGCTCCACCTAAAGTTCGAGCAGGGAGCAGGGCTAGTTGGCCAACCTCCCACATCCCTTCCCCCTGACAGGTCCGGCCGATCGCCCCGATCAGGGCGGGCAGGCCAGACCCCAACCATTCATGAATTCGTGCACTGGGCCTCTAGTAGTTTTGTAATCACAGACGAAGCTTTGCATTTTGACACAGGTCTTCTCTCATGACGGGAGAACCAGATGCGTACGTGTGCCAATGTTCTCAACTTTATCAGCACCACCTTTGTGATGCCGAACAGCGTCTGCTTTACGGCAGCTCCAGGGGAAGAGGAAACTTTCACCGCTGTCCCCCTTTCTGAGAGTTCTATTTCCAGCAGTGAGGAGACCATGCAGTTTCTTGGACAAGGCAGTGGTGCCCATCAATTAGACCTGAGAGGAAAAGGAGCTCTGAGGAGCTTAAAATGTAGGAGTTAAGAAAGAAGGAGCCAAAAGAGAATTTTCACAGATGGAACACCTGGCCTGGAACCCTCAGCCGGGCTGTGGAGGAGTTGGCAGGGGTTGCTGGGAGTGAAAAAAATCTGTGTTCTTCTTTTTGTTTTTTTTTTTTAAGTGAACAATACACAAAATAATGAATTTATATCTCAATACATTCTCCTGCCACACATATTTTTCATCAAATTGAGATCATATTGAAAATACAGTATTTGTGTTTGATTTCTAAAAATGATATACCATGTCAACAATATACTTGAAAAATATTATTGTTGACAGTATCCCATTGTTTGGAATAGCCCAGTCTATACTTGTTGGTCTTTTAGGTTGCATTCGACCTTTTGATCATTACAAATTCTGCTGCAGTAAAGAACCTTGTAACGATATCCTTTCACATTTACATAATCTGATTTTACACATTAGCAATAGCTTTACTCTTTTTGTTTAGAAGTTGCTTCAACTAATATAAAACAGAGGACAGACTGATGGTTGCCGGAGGGGAGGAGAGTTGGGAGGCTGGGTGAAAAGGGGGAAGGGATTAAGAAGTACAAATTGGCCCTAGCCGGTTTGGCTCAGTGGACAGAGCATCGGCCGGTGGACCGAAGGGTCCCAGGTTCAATTCCAGTCAAGGGCACATGCCTGGGTTGTGGGCTCAATCGCCAGTGGGGGGCATGCAGGAGGCAGCCAATCAGTGATTCTCTCTCATCATTGATATTTCTATCCCTCCCTCCCTCCCTCTCCCTTCCTCTCTGAAATTAATACAAATATTTTTTTTAAAAAAAGAAGTACAAAATAATGAATTTATATTTTGGTAGTTACAAAATAGTCACAAGGATGTAAAATACAGCATAGGGTATATAGTGAATAATATTGTAATAACTATGCCTGGGGCCAGGTGGGCACTGGAAATATAGGGGAATCACTTTGTAAAGCACATGATTATCTAATCACTATCTGTATTCCTGAAACTAACACAAAATAATATTGAATGTAAACTGTAATTGAAAAATAAAATTTTAAAAAAGGAACTTGTGCTCTTCAGTACCTCACCTCCGAGGCACTTGAGAGAGAGAAGCCACCCCCAAGCGTGTAAGGTGGGGATGCTGGACATGAAAGAGCAAACACTGCGTGCACCGAGTCGGGGACGCGAGTAGCTCTCCCAGCCACGTGACAGCTGCCTTCCTCTTTCCTATCGATGCAGCCACTACCCCGTCATGAGCTTATTCAGGAAAACCTGAATGCCAGCCTCCACTCGCCGCTGACTCACTGTGCCACTGCAGGCAAGGCATTTCCTCTCTCTGGACCACAAAGCCGTCACCCATGAAGCAAATGGGTTAGATAACACGATCCCCGAGGTTCCTTTCTGTTCTGAGAAGCTGCCGTTTTCAGGGACACGTGTTACCCAGCTGCCGGAGCCATTGGCCTTGGAGCTCCACTCCAGGACATTTCTGCAATTAGTCACGAGTTAGCATTTCCCTCGTGGACAGTCATTCAGACGCTCCCCCCTCCCTGCACGCCCCCCCCCCCCGCATTATTTCATTTCTCAGAGAACTTGTACTATCATCTACCAGATATTTGCTTTAATCTGGCGTATTTATTTAATTTATCAGAGAAGGAAAGGTCGTAAACCCATCATATCACTTGCCCAAGACGAGTAGGCAACTAAGACAAACACAAAGTAAAATGTTAACATGAAACTTTTTTTCCTTTTCTCTTGGTCTAGTCTAACTTTAACACCTAACACTTGCTAAAGTGTGGTTAGCAAGTGTTAGATGTTAAAGATAGACTAGCACCAAGCTGAGGCTGTCTGCATCTGCAGAGGGCTAAACATTATGCTAAGCGAAACCAGTCAGAGAAAGACAAGTATCACATGATCTCACATATATGTGGAGTCAGTCTAATGTACAAAATAGATCCAGAGACACGGAAGCATGCAACAGACAGGAATCTCAGAGGGAAGGGCAGGAAGAGATTAGCCAAAGAACTTATATGCATATACTAGTATGCATAACCCATGGAAACAGACAATAATGTGGTGAAGGCCTGGGGGAGGGGGACAGGCGGGAGCTGAGTGGAGGGGGTCAATGGGGAACAGAAGGGGGACATCTGTAATATTTTGAATAAAGATAACTTTAAAAAACAAATAAAAGCTACCAGTATGGATGTAGAAAAATGGGAACTCTCCTACTCTCTTGGAGACCAGATAGAATGGTGCAATCACCTAGTGTAACAATTTGGCAATACTATGAAGATGGGAAAAGTATTCTATAGTATATCCAGCATTTCCACTCCTCAGCATGCACTCCAGGAAAATTCTTACACGTATGCACATGACACATGAAGCATCATTATTTGTGGGCACTCAGATCTTTCAAGAAGTATATACTTGAAACCTATATGATCCTATTAAGCAATGTCACCCCATTAAATTTAATAAAAAAATGTTTTAAAGCCTGTTGCTTAAGTGACTGGAAAGTCCTTAAAAACAACAACACAAGAATAGATATAAATTTTTTTTGGTAAATATTCTGGAGTGTGTGTGGCTTTAATGAATTAAATGGAATTTAATTGAATTGAAGGAATTTAATGGTTGTTAAAATGAAGTTAGTCAAGTCAATTACACATTGGGATATAACCCAAATTTTAAAGGTTCAATGGTTGTCTTTACATTTTTTTCTCCCTTCGTTTCATAATAGTATGGTGTTACCACCATAACGTAAACGTAAATCCATAAGCTGTTTAATCCATGAGAGTGTCGTATTTCTAGGAAGAGACCAGTAAAACAGGTTACTAAGGGCTCTGAATTCAGCTACAGGCATTCTCCTCCTGAGCTCACCGGCTAGTACACGCTCCACACCTTCTGTGGCACTGGTCATTCATGATTGCCCACCTGCAATTCCTTCCAGAATCATAAGTTATGTATCATTAGGGCTATCGGCCTGCACTTCCATGAAAAACGGATGATTTGAAGGAAAAGGGCTGTGCATCTTTTGTGCATTGAAGGATTGTGTCTAAAAGTGGTTTCTGTTGGACAATCCAACAGTAGCAAAGTGACCAAGTTAAACCTGTCTCGTGGATGGCAGCTATCTGGAGCAGAGCGAGATGTTGGCAGGTTTGAGTGCCATTCCCAATTCTGTTTACATTCTCTGTTTCTTAAAATTGTTCGATTTTTGTTATAAAGTTGGATGGTTTTTATGGTAAAAGCAAATGCTTCTATATTGCACATAAGCTTAAGAATGGCCATCTCCGAAGAGACAACCAAGATGGCGGCATAGGTAAACACCTGAACTTGTTGCCGCACACAACCACATTAAAACTACACCTAAAAGACAAAACGAATATCATCCAGAACCACGGGAAGGCTGGCTGAGTGGAAATTCTACAACTAGAAGGAAAGAGAAAAGCACACTGAGTCCGGTAGGAGGTGCAGAGGTGTGGAAGTGTGGAAGTACAGAGGTGAGGGCGAAGGAGGCTGGCAGCTGGGTACGCTGTTGTCTTTTTCAACCGGGAGGGAGATACAAGCTCCTGACTGCTCAGAACTCTAGTTCCGGCCTAGAATTTGGGGACCCAGACTAATATGGAGAGAAACTGGACTGTCTGGCATTGGGCCGGAACGTGAAGGTGGCTTTCTCGCAGAGGTGCTTGCAGCGTTCATTGTTCCTACACAGGGCCGCGGGACACAGACCCCGGGACCACTCTGAGGCAGAGCAGACTGGCAGCCATTGAGGTTTGCTCCACCCTGGTGATTACCTGAGACCCCGCCCCACCCAATTTACAACCCCACCCAAGCTGTGCACAGAGGGCTTTTGCATACGAATGGCCTGGCCTTTCTCTGCCTAAAAACCTGTCAAACTGTAGCTGGGTCAGAGAACCCCAGAGCTTCCAAAAGAAGGCATAAGGCTCATCAGCAGCCTGCATTACTTCACAGCTGCGCCTTATCGGGGCACCTCTAAACCCCAAACAAAGAGAACGAATCTGCAGATCTCTCTGTAGCTCCTGTTGGGTGGCCTCAGGCAGTGGCTGACTTTGTACCTCCTTGGAGATCCAAGAGCCAGTGTACCCAGTGGTCAGAGTGAGACCATCCAGATTACAACTCTTCACATCCATAAGAGACACACTCAGGGGGAAGACTCAGTGAGCACCAAAGCCCCACTGAAGCAAGTCTGGCTCCATAAGGGTGTCTCCAGCACAAAAGTGCTCCCATTGTAGATACAACTGGTCCTCACAGCCAATTGGCCTGGAGATCAATTCCTCCCAGTGATACCTACAATAATCAAGGCTCAACTACAACAAGACTGTGCACACAGCCCACAAAGAGGTGCACCAAGAGTGTCCACCTCAGGTAATTGGGGAGGCTGAGCCACTGGGCCCTATAGGACACCTAGCACACAAAGACACTCTATCAACACAGGGAAGCAGCCAAAATGCAGAGACAAAGAAACAGGTCACAAATGAAAGAAACGGAGGAAAGCAAACTACTGGATATAGAGTTCAAAACCACGGTTATAAGGTTACTCAAGAATCTTCTAGAAACCTCCAAGAAATATAGTGAGACACTCAAGGATATGAAAAAGGACCAATTAGAAATTAAGCATACACTGACTGAAATAAAGAATAATATACAGAGATTCAACAGCAGACAAGAGGATCCCAAGAATCAAGTCAAATATTTGAAATACGAAGAAGCAAAAAACACCCAACTGGAAAAGCACAAGAAAAAAAGAATACAAAAATATGAAGATAGTGCAAGGAGCCTCTGGGACAACTTCAAGCGTACCAACATCCGAATTATAGGGGTGCCAGAAGAGAGAGAGATATCGAAATCCTATTTGAAGAAATAATGACAGAAAACTTCCCCTACCTGGTGAAAGAAATAGACTTACAAGTCCAGGAAGTGCAGAGAACCCCAAACAAAAGGAATCCAAAGAGGACCACACCAAGACACATCATAATTAAAATGCCAAGGGCAAAAGATAAAGCGAGAATATTAAAAGCAGCAAGAGAAACACAGTTAGTTACCTACAAGGGAGTACCCATATGACTGTCAGCTGATTTCTCAACAGAAACTATGCAGGCCAGAAGGGAGTGGCAAGAAATATTCCAAGTGATGAATAGCAAGAACCTACAACCAAGATTACTTTACCCAGCAAAGCTATCATTCAGAATTGAAGGTCAGATAAAGAGCTTCACAGATAAGAAAAAGCTAAAGGAGTTCATCACCACCAAACCAGTATTATATGAAATGCTGAAGGGTATTCTTTAAGAAGAGGAAGAAGAAAAAGGTAAAGATAAAAATTATGAACAACAAAGTGACAACAAATACATATCAACAAGTGAATCTAAAAATCAAGTGAATAAAAAATCTGACGAACAGAATAAACTGGTGAATAGAATAGAATTGGGAGCATAGAAAAGGAGTAGACTGACAATTCTCTGGGGGAAGGGGGCCTGAGGGGTGCGGGAAGAGACTAGACAAAAATCGTATGGATGAGCACGGGGGGGGGGGGGTAAGGGCAGGAGGTAGGGTGGGAACTGAGTGGAGGGGAGCTATGAGGGGGAAAAGAGGAACAACTGTAATAATCTGAACAATAAAGATTTATTTAAAAAAAAGAATGACCGTCTCCAAGAGGAAGGCATTATAATATTTATGAACAGTGATAAACACACTGTGCATATCTATAATTTCATCGTTCAATAGCTGTGACTTGATTAGCTCCCTCTTAGAGGATGTGTAGTCAGTTAAGCCCTTGCAATGTTTTGTATGGCTGGTGACTTTGGCAGCACAAAATGCTATGTAAAGCAAGGTTTTAAGGAATCAGAGATTGAATTTTATTATTGAAAGTTGAAGCATAACATATATAAACAAAAACTAATAAAAGAATATAGGCATTTCGTTGACTATTAAAAAATCACCTCAAGACCCTAGAAACAATTTACATATCCTTCTAAAGTAGAAAGGGTAACACGTTGCCATATATTCCTACGATGGAATCCTACACAATGGTAAAACACGTAAAGTATAGCTACATATAATAACATGCCAAGCTCAAAAACGTAATGAGTGGAAAACCAACTGTATTCTGCAAAGAATTATCTAGGGATGGGATTCATAACAGGGGAGGATGTGTATGAAAATTACCAACTGTCATTTCAGGAGACAGCAAAGGGGGTGTGGAGGTGGGAGGGATAAAGGGAATAGCATCAGGGAAAAATTCATAGGGGACTTCAATAAAACTTTAATGTTTTATTTCATTAGCAGAGTTGTGATTGCAGAGCTCTTCATATTCTTATTCCTTATTAATTTGTGGATATCTAAGATATCCTATTAGGCTGAATCGTATGAAATTGCTAATATTTGTCTGTTTTGATCTACAAAAATCACCATTTCATATGGTGTGACCCAATATAATGATAATGGCGATGATGATAAAGAATTGAAAGGGAACCCTTGTTCTTCCCATGTGGTCCATTGTTACTTAAAGCCTATAGGTGAACCCTTCCTCTCCAGTTCTCTGGGTGCCAGCAGGGTGATGCAGGAGCCACACTCTGACAACACTGATTTAGTGAATGTTGTCATGACTCTGTCACAAATCAAGACCTGCGGTCTGGCCTTGGGGATGAGAAATTTGTGGTCTGAGACTAGAAGCAGGGGAAAGAGAGGGTGCTGAGGGGTTTGCAGAGAGGAGTCAGTATAACTAGGTCACATGTAAAATGCTCATGTTCAGGCCCTTAGATCAAGGTCAGGGTTCAGGTAGTTCTCAAGATCATCTACCTGCTGAGAGGGAGGCAACTACTTTCTCTGTATCTTCCACCCCTCCTATTTGGAGACCAATGATGATGTATTAAAATATTGCAATACCCTTTCTTTTTTTTCTTTTTTATTGACTTCAGAGAGAAAGGGAGAGGGAGAGAGAGATAGAAACAACAATGATGAGAGAATCATTCATCAGCTGCCTCCTGCACACCCCTACTGGGGGTCGAACCTGCAACCTGGGCATGTGCCCTTGACCAGAATTGAACCCGGGACCCTTCAGTCTGTAGGCTGACACTCTATCCACTGAGCCAAACCAGCTAAGGTGCAATACCATTTCTTGAGTGAGAGTAGTTGGGAGCTAAACACTTCCTGTACATTAGTGGCTCTCAACCTTCCTAATGCTGTGACCCTTTAATACAGTTCCTCATGTTGTGATGAGCCCCAACCATAAAATTATTTTCATTGCTACTTCAGAACTGTAATTTTGCTACTGCTATGAATCGTAATGTAAATATCTGATATGCAGGATGTATTTTCATTGTTACAAATTGAACATAATTAAAGCATAGTGATTAATCACAAAAATAATATGTAATTATATATGTGTTTTCCGATGGTCTTAGGAGACCCCTGTGAAAGGGTCGTTCGACCCCCAAAGGGGTCGCAACCCACAGGTTGAGAACCACTGCTGTACATGGTCTCCTCATCATCAATAGCACCACAAGGTAGGCATTAATTATCTCAGAGAACAGATGAGGCCCAAAGATGTGATGCTGCAGAACATGAGCAGGAACCTGGGGCGAATGTTGGGCTGTGGGTTTGCAAAAGGAGAAGAGGTTCTGGCCGCTTCCTTCTGAGAGGCCAGGGGGACCAACTTCCTGGGCCCATGAGGCCTCATGAGCATGGGAGGGCTGGCCCTGTGGCTGCCATGTGTCTGCCCACAGATCAACACAAATGGGCTTCTGTGTCTCAGCCTGAGTCTCCTTGATCACCACAGGATGCTGACTGCTACCTTTGCTTCTTGGGTTTTCCCCCAAGGCACGTGGAGTCCATTCCTGGCTTGTGACTACAGAGGTAGTGGGGAGAGTTGATGGGGACTGGCATAGAGTCCACAGGGTTAGGACACAACTCCCTGTGGCTTATGTGAGCCGGAAGTAGGAGTCAGGAGACGTGGGCCAAGTAGGGTACTAGAGTCAGCTTCACCATCCACCTCCACCAATGGCATCATCACCACCACCATCTCCCCCTCCATCATTACTACCCTCATCTTCCCCACCACTTCCATTATCACCACCATTGTCTCCTCCTCTACCACTTCCATCATTTCCACCATTACTTCCATGGTCACCATCACCTCTAACACCTTCATCATCATCATTCCTACCATCTCTATCATTTCTACCTTCCCCACCACTACTTTCACCACTTCTCGCATCTCCACTATTATCACTACCACCTTCACAATCACCATCATCTCCACCAGCTCCATATGATTTCTCAGTCATATATCTTTGAATATTATCCTCTTCCCATTTTCTCCATTATTTACTTCTGAAACTCCAATTTGTTTTATATTATACCTATCACAATACTCTCCATGTCTTTTCACATATCTTTTACAACCTTCTTCTTAAGAATAAGTGAATCAGAAAATATGATGATTCAGTGTTTAACCTGTCTACTAAGTTTTAATTTTTAGTTATTATATTTTTTAAATATATTTTATTGATTTTTTTACAGAGAGAAAGGGAGAGGGATAGAGAGTTAGAAACATCGATGAGAGAGAAACATCGATCAGCTGCCTCCCACACACCCCCTACTGGGGATGTGCCCGCAACCAAGGTACATGCCCTTGCCAGAATCGAACCTGGGACCTTTCAGTCAGCAGGCCAACGCTCTATCCACTGAGCCAAACCAGTTAGGGCTAGTTATTATATTTTTAAGTATTTCTAGTTCTTTTTGTACTTTGAAAAAGTTGTTCTTTTTTTGTTGCTTTTCCATTTGTTTGTTTGTTTAGTTTTAGAGAGAGTGGAAGGGAGAGGCAGAGACACAGAGAGAAACATCAATGGGAAAGAGACACATCAATTGATTGCCTCCTACACCCTCCCCGACCAGGGCCAGGGATCGAGCCTGCAGCAGAGTTATGTGCCCTTGACTGGAATCGAACCCTGGACCCTTCAGTCTGTGGGTCAACACTCTATCCCCTGGGCCAAACCAGCCAGGACCAGTTGTTCTTTATAGTGACCTGGGAGCTGGTCCCTGGCATTCGGAGGCTCCTCATCACCTCCCTGTGTTTGGACTGTGGGCTCTGCTTGCCTTGCCTGCTCCCAGAACTGCTCCAAGGCCACAGCCTTGAGATGGAAATGTGGTGATGAAACAATCTGGACCGGGTATGTAACTCCTGGGAATGTGACTGAACCCAGTTAGGGCCTCTAGATAAACTTTTGAGGTATTTTTGTGAGTGCAGAAAACGATTCACCTGGCTGCCGCCCAGGACAAGCTTCCTATGTGCGTTCCCTCACTTATGAAATCTGCCACCTACCAATCTGGAGTGGTGGTCTGCCTTTTTCTTTGGTCTCTTCTTGTCTTCCTTGTATGGGGGCCAGTTTCAGATTATATCCAGGAAGCTCCTGAAGAGGCTGCAACCCAGCAGTTGGCAAGGACACCAAAGAACTAGGCCTTGGGAAAGAGGCCTCCACGGGGGAATCCCGAGTTGGCCATGACCTCTAGGTAGGGAGGAGTGGCCTGTATTCCAGATGCTTGAGGACTGCTGTGTGAGCACAGGGACACCCTGGAGATGCTGGCTGCTTTAAAGCAACTGATGGAAGAACTGCGTCTAGCACCTTGCGGCGGAGAAGGGAAACACATGGCTGCCCAGTGTGCTGGCCTCCGCTGTGGGCAGTTGGGCTGGTCAACAACGCCCAGCTAGAGGCTGAAGCTCCGCTTAGAAAGCTGGAAAATCAGCTGAGATTAGAGAAGGACCTGCGTGTCCACTGCTCTCCCAGCTTTAGGGCAGGCAGACAAGGTGGGAGCGCAGGATAGTAAGTAGAAAACCTTAGTGTGCCATTTTGCAAAGCTAAGAGGGCGTAAGCTGCTGCAGAATAAGACTGCGTGCTTATGCCAAAGCCTGATTGGGACGCTGAGAGATGGAATCCCAGGAGACTGAGGAAATCGAAGAGGAGAATGCAATGGTGATTGACAATGATATGGATAGAGTGCCCCTTGCCATCCAACCCCTAAGGAAAATGTTAAATAGCAATTACCCTAGATTGTGATTATAGAGACGTATACCCCAAAACTCCTAGGAGAAGACGTGCATTCTTTCTGTCTCTTAAAGTTGTAAATTTTATCATGTCTTTGAAACACAAACATGCAGGAGCTGACCAAAACATTGCCCACGGAGACCGAAGGGAAAAGAAGAGGGCTTTTAAAGATAGCTCTCTCCTGGCCGGTGCAGCTCAGTGGTTGAATGTCAACCTATGGTTTGATTCCCAGTCAGGGTACATGCGCGGGTTGCGGGCTCAGTCCCCAATGGCGGGGCTTGCAGGAGGCAGCCAATAAATGGTACTCTCTCATCATTGATGTTTCTATCTCTTTCTCCCTCTTCCTTCCTCTCTGAAATCAATAAGATTATTTTTAAAAAAATACAGTTCTCATGCCAAATTTGATTTGTAAGAAAGAGGTGAGTATTTTCACAAAACTACCAGAAAATAATATGGAGGAAAGATAATATCTGTATATGGAAAGTAGGATGTATGTTTTTGGTAAAAGAATATGAAAAAGAGGGATGCATGTTTGTTGAGGGAAGAGAAAGTTTTTTTTATGGATAAGGAAATAGAAAGGATGGGGTTTGGGTGGGAGGTTTTCTGAAAAGGAAAAAAAGTAATTTTGTATTAAGGTAAAATGAATGTTTCAAAATAAGAAAGGGCAAGAACAAAAGCTGAAAGGTATGTGAAAGTGGCAGAAGGCTGGTGGAAATTGCAGAGGGTTCCGAATGCAGGAATCTTGAGGAGCAATGGAATGTGTGGTTCGGCCCACAAAGAGTGGAATGGATGACTAAGTCAAGCGTGTCATTTGGTGTGTCTTGAACTCTCACCTGATCTGAAACCGTGGCCATTTTTAAGTCTTTTGTCATTTGCAGACAGTTCTTGCTTTCTTCTGATGCTTTCCCAAAAGCGTTCCTGCTGAGGTGCCTCATCTTCATGGTGATTCACGAAAAGGTTCGGACAAGTACAGGTTTCTGATAACTAAGATGAATTTGCCATCATGTGGGAAGGACAGCAACGATCCTTTCACCTGCTTCCCCAACGTGGGCTGCACAGCCCCACTGTACGCCATGGGATGGCGGCCCGAGCCCTGTCCCTGTTCTCCTTCCCCACGTCAGGATATGGGCCCGCTACACTGATGACGGAATGTTAACATGTGACCATCTGACTGTGCCGGACACTCTGCAGGCTTTGCTGGGAGATCTCCCAGGGAGGCGGTGGGCAGTGGACCCACAGAAAAGCCAAGGCCTGGGCACCACCAGAAGATGTGGGAGTCGTTTTGGTTGGGGAAGACCCGTGTTGTCCCAGAAGCTGTGATTGATAAGATGCAAGCCTCTCCAACCCCTGGGAGTGTAAAGGAGAGGCGAGGCTTTGTAGGGACCTGGGGGCATGGAGGACTTTTATTCCTCACCTGGCACAGTGCCTCTGTCCCTTAGGCTGCCTGGTAGGGAAAGGGCACATGAGGGACTGGGGCAGAGCAGCAGCACCTCTGGGAAGGCAAGAGTGCCAGTGCAGCCATGGCGAGCTCTGGGCATCTCTGGAGCAGGACCACCATCCGAGTTAGACGTGACTGTGACTGTGGAAGGCCTGGGTCGGGCACTGTGGCTGAGACACGGGAGGGGAGAGTGCCTCTAGGGTTTTGGTCCCAGTCCTAGAAGGGGCAGAAATCCAATATTCTCCCTAACGCAACCACACGGCACTCCCACAGGTGCGGCCTCTCAGGAAGGGACAGCCGGCCACAGCCGGGGGGCTGCACTCAGAGCGGTCCGCTTGGTGGCTGTTAGGATGCACTCCCCTTGGCCTCTCCTTTTCGGACGTGCTTTCTGAAACATATTGTTATAAGTTTTTTCCCATAGCGTGAAGCAAACGGCCTGCACCTGCCGAAGATAAGATACACTCCCCAACCGACTCGGGCGTTCGCCTCTGCCTGGGCTGTGTGCCCACCAGATACCCTGCTATCTTCCAAGGAGGCCCTGTTGTTCAGGCCGCGCTCCCAGTTGCTGGTGCCACCCTGACCCAGCCCCCTATAAGAGAGGATAAACACTCCCTCGGCGCCGATATCCACACACTGGGCCCAGCTCGCTGTAATGTGATACAATTTCTTAAACTCTTACAATGTCTCTTGGCCTGGCTCCTGTTGGCACGGACCTAACAGTGACCACCCATGAGTCCTGGCTGCTAGCCCTCTGCCGGGACAGCTGGGCTATTTTAAAGAGATTAAGTCTATGGCTTGGACAACGGGTTGCTGAGGGATGGGTGATTGATGAGTGGGCCCTGGTGGGGTCGGGATGTGTAGAGGGACACAGGGGTTCACCTGCAGGAGCCTGAGGTGGTCCTCACTGCCTTCCACATCCCAGCCAACAGAGCATTGCCACCCCCGGCCATCAAGAAGCTGATGCCCGAGTTTGGGCATGAACCCTAGCAACTGACAGAGCAGATAGGATGCATAGACACAGTGGCCACCGCGGTGCCCAGGTGGGATGGCATTTTGCCACGGGTCCTGGGCTGCCCTTGAAATACAGCGACATGGCTAACGCAGTACCAGCATGTCCTGTGTATTTTAACCAACATCCAAGACAATGGCCAAAGGAGTCTGAGGCTCTCCATGGGCGTTCCCAACACGTGAGGGATGGCAAATGGATTATATTGGCCCTCCCTCTGCGAGTGAGGGTTCTCAATAAGCCTTGGTTGGTGTGGACACCAGGCCTGGTTTAACCAAGCTTTCCTGTCACCGTGCAAACCAGACCGCCACTAGGGGATTAGAGACACTGAGCACCACATATGGATACCCTCGCTGAATAGGGAGTGATTAAGAGTCACATTTCAAAGGTCATGATCTGCAAGACCGAGCAAAAGAGCATGACATTGAATGGAGTTTCCATCTCCCCCTACAACCTGCAAGTGGCAGGCTTGGTAAAACGTTAAAAGAGAATATTAAAGCAGCAGATTAATTACTAACAAGTAAAAGTGCCTTGGCCGGGTAGACTAATGTACTGTCCCAGGCTTTAATACATTTGAATGATCAGCTCGTAAGCCTCTTGCCCCATATGTCAGACTGGGGACCCCTGCTGAGGCACCCAGTCCTGTAAAGGGATGGAAGTTCCAGGAAGCAGCCATTTCCCCAACCCCCACCATGGGCCAACGTGCTGTGCTGCTGAGCACACGGAGCCCAGCTCACCGGGGCATTTACAATGGGGCGCCCCACCAGAATGACAGGATGAGTGAGGTCCTTCGCTCCCCTGGGTGAGGAGAAACTACTCCATTTGCCCTGGGATCCCGCTGTCCTGCTGCAAGCTGGACCTGCTGCAATGCACTGTGCCTGGAATGGAACAAGAACCACTGAAAGAGGGGAGAAGATGGGGTTCAGGTCTGGCATATCCCACCCCGAGTCCGTCTCCTCACACCTGACGGTGCTGCCTCAGCCTGCCACCAGGTATGGATGCACATCCAGGTCAAGTTCCCTTTCCCCCAGGCCAGGTGGGCACATTGTTTCCCACTGGCACAGTCGTTTGGCTACCATCTTTGTTCCCTCCATTGTCCTGGAGGGCCTTGTAGCATTCACAGAAACCCTAAATTCACCCAGCAAGCCTGGAATGGTCGCCAACAAAGCCTGTCCTTACTGATCACTGAAATGTCTCTAATGACAAAAGCTGCCCTCCAAAATAGGGTGGCCTTGGACATGATTACTTTCTTGCCAGGAGGCACCTGTGACATTATCTAAACAGAATGTTGTTTGTTCAGACCTGACGCGTCTGATAATGTGTCGTCTTTATTAAATCACATGAGGACACAAGTGGACACCATGAGTGGTCTGGTCCCAGCCTAAGGGACTTGGTAAATCAATGGTTTAAACCACAGGGCTTTTGGCAAAAAAAAAGGTACCACTGATTTGGGGAACCATTGTCTTTATCTGTATTTTCTCTGTATTGTTGCTATGGTATCTGCCTCCAGTACAGCCAGACCTCCACCAAATGCGCCACCTCCGTGCTAGAGAAACCCCTTGCTGACTGCTCAGAGTACAACGTGGAAGAGACAGCGTGTGTGTGAGATTTTAAGAGTCGGTCCAAAGTGTGGAGTGATGAGGGAGGTGATGGAGACTTTACCCGGGAGCAATAGGAGGCTCCTCCCTCATCTCCTGTGCTTTGGATTGTGGACTCTGCTTGCCTTCCCTGCTCTCAGAGCTGCTCCAAGGTTACAGCCTTGAGATAGAAATGTGATGAGGAGACTATCTGGACTGGGTATGTGAGGCCCCGGGGTACATGACTGAACCCCGTTAGGACCTCCACAGGCAGCTCCCCATGACAAGCCTCATAAGTTCCCCTGCTTATTAAACCTGCTACTTAGATCAGGAGTGGTCCGCCTCTTTCTTTGGTCCCTCCCTGCCCTCTGTGTACTGGGCCAGTTTCAGATTTCACCTAGGAAGCTTCCAAAGAGATTATCAACCAACAACAGTTCTCTGATTTTTTTTTCAAGCTTCTCTTTTAATTTTTGAATATACTCAGTGGTCTTTCAGTCAAGGTTTAACAACTGACTTTCTCTACAAAGATAAATTTTAAGTCAATAAACATATAAATAAATACCTTAATTTATAGTGTTTGCCAACTTCTCTGGTGTAAATACTCCTGCCACAGCCAGTCTCAAGCTACCAACATGATACTGCTGAACATGGAGTTGGGAAGAGATGCTCACCATCAGCTCTGGTGAGCTAGCATCAGCTGCCTTGAGCACATCACTGATTTTAAACATATTTGAAGTTATATTCTGGTGTCTGAAGTGTGTGGGTCTGTTTTTACTATCTATTGTTTCTACTTGTTTACACTCCTGGTGCTGTGCTTCCTTTTCTCTGTGTGCGATTTTTTTGTTTGTTTGTGAGCTATACATTTCTTTAGAACTTTATTGTAGGTGACCTTTAAGTTCTTGTGTAAAGTTTGGTTCCACTAGTGTCTGATTAACTTCATGTCTGCTACTTCCTGGAGAACCTACTTCAAATTTGTAACATCTTTAAATTCTTTGCTTGATTTGTTGTTGGTGTTTTGTTTTGTTTTGTTTTGTTGTTTACTACTTAGGTAGCATGAATTCAGGCTCAGACATGAGTCAGGACCCCCTGATGATGACAAATTCTCAGGTGAGATTTTTTTTCTTCCCCTACACTCAGCCCTAAGATTGAGATGGACCAATTTCATAAGCTGTTTCTTCTGTCTGGGGTCTAGCTCTCTGAGGCATCTATTGTTAAATTCTCACCTTGGGTGTGCCCTAGATTGTGTCCGGCTCTTACGTCTGCTGCAGCCTTTTAAGGGGAAGCTCAAATTCTCCAGAGTTTGGAAGAAACCCTCCGGAAAAAGCTGGCTTTGGTGAGTGCTCACCACCCAGCATCCCTGACTTCAGGTCTCTGGGGGCTCTGTTGATCCCTTACCTTTGTGCTAGATCAGCAAAGTGTTGAAAAGATGCATTTGAGTCTTTTATCCAGCCTTTTAGTTGCTCTAGTGGGCTGAGTATTAGGGTATCTAATCCTCCATAGCACTAGAATTAGAAGTCTCCTTATCACTTCTAATGTATAAATGATCTCAAGGCATTTGAAATTTACTAGAATTTTTTTCTTAGTCCTCCTCTCCTTTCTTGAACAAAGTCCATTGGTTCCCCAGACAGTAAAAGCTTGGCATAATTTCTAGTATTTGATATAACACGATAGGTGCTATAGTTCCTTCTAGAACTCTTTATGACAAACTTGCATTAAGTAAACAAACTTGCATAGATAGCTTTATCTTCACTCTCTATCTTCACTCTCCTCCCGCTCCATGCAATCTGTTTCCAGGTCATTTAATTATACGACCAATACATTTCTGGAGTCTCTCATCCACCTTCCTCCTTCACTGCTGCCCAGCCTACATTCTAACCCTTGATTCAAATCCTCCCAATGAGCTCTCATCTAGCTTCCTATGTGACACGTTATTTGGCAGTTAATCTTCCCGACAATCCTATGATGTAGGTACTATTATCATTCCCATTATAACGATGAAAAAGCTGAGGCCTTGCCCTAACCGGTTTGGCTCAGTGGATAGAGCGTCGGCCTGCAGACTAAAGGGTTCCGGGTTTGATTCCGGGCAAGGGCATGTACCTTGGTTGCGGGCACATCCCCAGTAGGGGGTGTGCAGGAGGCAGCTGATCGATGTTTCTCTCTCATCGATGTTTCTAACTCTCTATCCCGTTCCCTTCCTCTAAAAAAAAATCAATAAATAAATTAAAAAAGATAAAAGAAAAAAGAAAAAGCTGAGGCCTTATTCTTTTGGAGGTGAAAGCACCACTGAGAATTTGTGGAGATATTCATGGACAGCATACAGATTAACTACGATTATCTGACTATGGAGGTTTCCCACAAGGAGCCAACTATCTTTTCTTAGGAGAGAATGTGGATAGAGGAAAGTAGTCTTTGCAAACCATTTGTTTGCTATTGGCTTAAAAAAGTCAAATTTCCAGAGAACTTCTTTCTCTTAAGAGGAAACCATGAGTGTGCTGGCATCGATCGCATGTATGGGTTCTATGATGAATGCAAACAAAGGTTCAATATCACATTGTGGACGACCTGCACAGACTGTCCCAACTGCCTGCCTACAGCTGCCATTGCAGCGAGGAGGTCTGTTGCCATGGAGGACTGTCAGCAAACCTGCAATCGAGGAAGCAGAGTTGGAGAGTTATGGGACCCACCGATGTCCCCCATACAAGTCTGCTCTGTGATCTGCTGTGGTCTGACCCAGAGAAGGATGGCAAGGCTGGGGAGAAAATAACTGGTGTTCCCTTCACATTTGGAGCTGAATGGATATGATTTTTTTTTCTAAATGACGATAGGTAACCCTATTCTCAGTCCCAGATTGTTGTGGCAATTCTGATCATGCTGGTGGAATGATGAGTGTGGATGAAGGTAGGATGTGTTCATTTCAGGTGCTGACATCATCTGGAAAGAAAGCTAAGTACCAGCCTGGTGGGCTGGACTGAGGAGGTCCTGTCACTCCACTTCAAACAGTTAATTCACTGAAGAAAAGGTGAAGAAAGGAACTGTGTAACATAACCACCAGATTTGTTAAGAACATTCTTCATAACATATGTGTGCACTATACATCCATCCAGCCATTTGACACCCTTTAAGATGTCACACCTTTAACTTAAGGAGACTGATAAAGAATCTTATAATTTTTTTTCTAATAGAAAGATGTGCTGTACTATATCATAGTAAGTATACTCTGTAATAATATGCAACAAAGTTAAATCCAAATTCAAAATTACCCAATAAGTTACATCTTCACTTATCACAGTTTTTAAAGTTGAGAAGCAAAAAAAAAAAACTAGATAAGACAGTTAAACCAGATGAAAGCATGATGGTCCATCTGCATGTGGTTTTAGTGATATGTCACTGTGTAATTACATTGAGCTTGTTTTGTTTGTTTTTGATAGAATAATGGCAACTCTTTTAAACTTTTTTCCCTAAACATTAAAAAAAATTATTTATTGGTGTGTGTGTGTGTGTGTGTGTGTGTGTGTGAGAGAGAGAGAGAGAGAGAGAGAGAGAGAGAGAGAGAGAGACATTGATTTGTTGTTCCACTTATTTATGCATTCATTGGTTGATTCTTGTTTGTGCCCTGACTGATGATCGAACCCACAACCTTGCTGTATCAGCACAACACTCTAACCAGCCAAGCTACCCAGCCAGGGCTTTTCTAAACATTTTAAAAAGTAAAATGTGGGCCCTAGCCGGTTTTGCTCAGTGGATAGAGCATTGGCCTGCGGACTGAAGGGTCCCAGGTTCGATTCTGGTCAAGGGCACATGCCAGGTTGCTGGCTTGATCCCCAGTGGGGGGTGTGGAGGAGGCAGCTAATCAATGATTCTCTGTCATCATTGATGTTTCTATCTCTCTCTCCCTCTTCCTTCTTCTCTGAAATCAATAAAAATATTTTTTTAAATAAATAAAGTAAAATGTGGGATGAGCTCTGAAGATATTCACCAACTATTATTTTCTTGTTTACTTACACACCTTATTACCATAAAAAGAAAAACTTATGCCTCATTACCATAAAAAGGAATTCTAGAGATTGATATTTTTTAAAATACGCAAATTGTCCAATCTGGTAACTTAAACAGTTTTGGGCAAACTTTACAGCTGATAGTGAATATTTTGCTTCGTATAGACATTGCCACCGATTTGGATTTGTGTACCCTGGTTTTTAACTGCTCTATGGTGCAGCAGCACTTCATTTAACTCATGTAGTATTAATTACCCAACTAGCCGGTAATGTGATTACGTGGTACCTTGGCGTTAGGTTTTAATTCTCATCGAACACTTTTGGGCAGGCTTGACTTTCTGGTAACACCCTTACCTGCATTAATTTTGTTTTTTGGGTTTTTTGTTTTGTTTGTTTTTAGATCCACAAAACATGAGAATCCTTTTTTGAGAAGCCTTAGAAAGCTCCCATTATCTCTTTTTTCCTCCCTCTGTGTAAAGGATGTATTTGAATGAATGTTGGTCAGTGGGACATTTTGTCAGCTATGGCTATGGGGTGCTTAATGTCTAATATTGCCATGTGGATATAATTGTAAGGCTAAGGTCACTGAAGAGTTTTATTTTTATTCTTCATGATCAAAGTTCATATGACATTGTATAGACACGTTTTGTAGCAACAATTACTGTACGTGATCCAGGGTTTATTGCAGCATTTCTTTTCCCGTTCTCTTTTTCCTATGGGTTAGTATGAACAAATAGCAGGAGTACAAAAGTGAGCATAAAGATTTCATAAAGAGAACTTAGAGGACACAGGTTTGTAATTTTTGGATGTCATTAGAAAAGCTTTTACGGAGCACTGTCAAATCTGTAAGCTTCGTAGGGATGGACATCATTTTTATAATGCCCTTCTATATGTGCTACCATGGATGTGAAATTCCTGGCGTTCATATCGTCTTTTAAAGTGTTACATGGAGAATTCTGTTAACTGACATTGTATGAATTGGCGTATTGTATTACTGCAAGAGATTTGATTTTTCTGTACAGTGCAAAGTTCTTTCTAGTGCATACGTCTTTTTTCCTAGTTCCATTTTGTTTTAAATGTAGTTTTCTTGTTTAGTAAAAGTTGTCTATTTGATATGGGGAAAAAAGCTGAGGCTTATAAAGGTTAAGTAAGGGTCCCAGGGCTAGTCAGTGGTGGAAACTGACTCCACACCGTGGTCTAACCTAGAGGGTAGCTCTTCGCCACCACTCTCTACTAGTAAATGTGGTTTTCTACTTTCAGCCTCATCTTCTCTAATTCACTATCCTCCACAGCAGCTAGAGGGGTCTTTCTAAACCGCAACACTGATCATGTCCTGTCTCAGCTCAGATCCCTCCGGTGGTTCCCTACGGCCTTGGGACAAAGCATCGGCTCATATCCATAACCTCTACAGCCTCATCTCCCGTCGCACAGAATCGCCCCTCACCCCATTCGCTCTGCTGCAGCCACATCGCAGCCCACTCCCAGCCACCACGGCATTTCCACCCTTCCGTGACTTCAACTCACACTGTTCTCCAGCGGCATACATAGTATCCTCTTTTTCACTCGGAGAACTCCTACACATCCTTCACTACTCAGCCCAAATGTTACCTAGTAGAAGACTTTCCTGACCTCCCCCAGGTAGAATTAGTCATTGTGTCCTTCACTCTCTATATAATACGTTGGCAGGCATTCTTGGCCTTTGAGGATTATGAGGGCCAGAAAAAGTCAAGTAAAAGCATACCCAGTTAGAATGGGACTAGAATTTTACAGTTAATATCAAGGAGGATAAAAAAGGATTTGATTGAGGTGAATGAAACTTAAAGAATTCTGTACGAATTCTTAAACTAAACAGATGATGAACCAAGGACTGATATCCTATATAATAAAACCCTAATATGCAAATCAACCGAATGGTGAAACGACTGGCGGAATAACTGGCAGAACGACTGGTCACTATGACGCGCACTGACCACCGGCAGTGGCGATCAGGGGGCAGGGCTGGCCAGCGGGGGGCGGGGTCAGCCAGCAGGCAGCACCAGGCCACCACCCAAGGTGGGTGCTAGCGGGGGTTGGGGGAAGACGATTGCCCTGCCCACTGGTCGCCCCAAGATGGCCTGGATTGCCAGCCAGGCCTAGGGACCCTACCCTATATATTGGGAACAGTCTCTTAGATTTAAAAATTAAAACCTGGCAAGACTACTCTAACACTGAAAAAACAGGATGATGCAGCGATGACATGCATGGACTCTGGCTTGCACATTTTGTGGTCAGCCCTGATTCTGACACTTATAACTGTGTGACAAAGCCAATTACTTAACTTCTCTCTGCTCCAGTTTTTCCACCCTTAAGATGGAGAAAATGGTACAGCTGGCTCAGAAGAATCATGTTATGTACTGCTTTTTATAATCAAGGTAAAAAAAATGTAGTTGCCCATACAACAGCAAGATGCCTTTCACCTATATGAAAAGTATGGTCACTGGTGCATGCAGCATCCCAGATTGCGAGAGGGATGTCCAACTGCTGGTTTAGGCCCAACATCCCCTGAGGGGTCCCGGATTGTGAGAGAATGCAGGCCAGGCCATGGGACCTCCCTGCCCCCATGCACGAATTTTGTGCACCGGGCCTCTAATATAATTTCTCTTTGGTGTAATTTCCTGACAAAAAAAAATTTTAAGCATGATATGACATCCTTTTCTTACAAGTTCCATACCATGATCACACAGAGTCAACTTTGCAAAAATATAAGATACTTCCAGTTTCCCAGCAGGCCTTAGTATTTTCATAATGAAATTATTCTCTTTTAAGCACCTGTCCTGTCTTCTTTGCAATAATATCCTCTTCTTTAGATGTTTCTTGGTCTAAGAATTACATCAGCCAGATGCTCATTTGTTGATATAGTTGGGGGTGAGTAGTTCTCCAACATCACTTACATCAACTTTAGGAAAATCTATAACTTTGCAAGAATTGCAATTTTATTTTGCAAAGGGTTGCAAACACTCAGACAGACTGACCAACACCCAAAAAAGAGGATGTTGATGTGATGAACAGAGCAGACATTGGCGTTCAGCTGGTCCATGGTTGTGTTAATTCCAATTGGGCCAATGTCAGTTTCCCAGGTCTAATAATGCCCTGCAGTTATGTGAGATGTTGCCATTGGAGGAAGATGGGTGAGGAACACAGCATACCACTTGGTGCTATTTTTGCAACATCTTATGGGCTTATAATTTCAAAATAAGAGTTTAAAATATTATAAAAATATTTCACAACCAAGAGGAGCCTAAGGAAACACGGAGACTAAATGCATGAGAATGAAGCATGATAATTAAACTTATAAATAACCAGATACTTGATTAAAATTTCCTTGTACATCACTTTTTCTTTCCTTGGCAGTCTCATCACCATGTGGGGAGAACGCGTTTTAACTAAATACTTGGGTTTTCACTAATCCTTCCAAGGAATTCTAATTATTTATTTAACCACAGTAAACCCTCAATTTTGCAAATCTCAATTTAACAGACTTCAGATTTAACAGACATACAGACAAAATTTCCGGTCCATATGTCATATGTGAACATTAATACCCTGTTAATTTTAAATGCTTTTTACCATGATTTGCTTATAATTAAATTAACAAGTTGTGGTTTTTTTGGTTATTAGTTCATTGTTATTTTTAACAAATTTTAGCAAATAGGCCATATGCTGGAAAGAACACTTGTAATTTTGCCAACATAAATAAGTATTACATATCTACAACTATAATCTAATCTATATATTTAAATCCAAGAGTAACAGTTTGTAAACAGTGTTTGGCAAATGATTAGCACATGATCACACCACATCCTGGTTCTGTTGTTGAGTCACATGACTTTCTGCAGCTGTTTTTATTTTTAATACTAGAGGCCCTGTGCACAAAATTCATGCACTCAGGGGAGGGGCCGTTCCTCAGTCTGGCTTGTGCCCTCTCGCAGTCTGGGAGCCCTTGGGGAATGTCTGACTGACGGCTTAGGCCTGTTCCCCGCACTGCCACAGCAGTCAGACTTCCTTAGCCAGCTGTGAGCCTGGCTTCTGGCTAAGCAGCGCTCCCCCTGTGGCGCTCCTGCATTGAGTGTCTGCCCTCTGATGGTCAGTGCGCATCATAGTGAGCAATCGTTCTGCCATTCAGTCTATTTGCATATTAGCCTTTTATTATATACTAGAGGCCCAGTGCATGACATTTGTGCACTGGCGCTGGGGGAGGAGGGGTGTCCCTCAGCCCAGCCTGCACCCTTTCGCAGTCCAGGAGCCCTCAGGGGATGTCCAACTGATGGCTTAAGCCCGCTCTCCACAGGGAGTGGGCCTAAGCCATCAGTTGGACATCCTTAGCGCACCTCGGAGGCGGGAGAGGCTCCTGCCACCACTACTGCGCTTGCCAGCCATCAGCCCAACTTTTGGCTGAGCAGCGCTCCCCCTGTGGGAGCACACTGACCACCAGGGGGCAGCTCCTGTGTTGAGCGTCTGTCCCCTGGTGGTCAGGGCGCATCATAGCGTTCCATCATTTGGTCGATTTGCATACTACCCTTTTATTATATAGGATGATATTTTGATTGATTTCAGAGAGGAAGGGAGAGGGAGAGAGAGATAGAAACATCAATGATGAGAGAATCATTTATCAGCTGCCTCCGGCACACCCCTCACTGGGGATCGAGCCCGTAATCTGGGCATATGCCCTTGACCAGAATCAAATGCTGGACCCTTCAGTCTGCAGACTGACACTCTATCCACTGAGCCAAACTGGCCAGGGCTCTGCACTAAGCCATGCCCCAGCCATGTGTATTTTATTTACTTGCGGTGACTGGTGAGTGCATGCATTTACTAGATCTATTCAGTATAAATTTAAAATTCCAATAACACGTATAGAAAATTTTCTGTGAAATTAAACTTTTCATACATATTTAATTTTAATCACACAAATGTGTCCACATAAGGAAAAACAGGTAAAATAACCAATTGGTCAATTTTTTAACATACACACTTGGAAAACCTACTTTATTATATAACAGACGTTCAGCTTTATTAGTCTGTTATTGTCGAGGTTTTACTGTACCCACCTTCTCCCGCTGGACTGGGAGCTCCTGCAAGCCTGTCAAACTCGCCGCCGGCAGGCCGCATGCCTCGTTTAAACGAGGATCTTAGTCATCTTTCTGTTTCGAATGCCATCACAAGGCCAGGCATAGATCAAGCCTCAGATAAACACTTAGTGAGTGAACAAGTGAATGAAGATGTGAACAAAGGAACCGAAAGACTGGTTTCTAATTTGGCCCCGGCACAGCGAAGCCCTGGGAAGGACTGTGCCAGTGATGCTTCCCGTAGAGGTGGTTTGGCTTGAGCTGCCCATGGAACAACAGTGAGGATGGGAGCCTGCCCAGGGGATATGCTCAGCTTGCTCTTGGCAGATGCAGGCAGGTGGTGCTCACCCGCATGCCCCTCCTGGCTCCCCCATCGGTGAGCAGCGCTTGGGGAATTTCAGGAGCCGTATGCTTGGGGAAGCCCAGTTTGGGGTGAAGCCAACTCCGCTGCCCCCTGGAAGGTGCCACCAAGCTACGGATCACCTCTTTCCCAAGCTGCCCAATCTCAGGCGCAGTCTGGGGGTCCCCTGGGAACCAACAACTTTGTCTTCAAAGGGGTATCAATTCTTGTGCTCTCCTTGCCTCCTTTCTTCTCCCTAAAACTGATGAAAAATAAATTCTGCTGCCTACATGGAGTCCGTCCTCCTAGAGCAGTGGTTCTCAACCTTCCTAATGCTGCAACCCTTTAATACAGTTCTCCATATTGTGGTGACCCCCAATTTCATTGTTACAAATTGAACATAATTAAAGCATAGTGATTAATCACAAAAACAATATGTAATTATATATGTGTTTTCCGATGGCCTTAGGTGACCCCTGTGAAAGGGCCGTTCGACCCCCAAAGGGGTCGTGACCCACAGATTGAGAACCGCTGTCCTAGAGGCAACTTAGGGAAATTTTCAAACATCATACTGCACATACTGCTTAACAACTTGATTTTCACATTTTTCTCTTTATGTATTTTGAACATCTTTCTATGTCCATTCATGCAAATCTCCTTCAATCTTTTTTTAAAATATATTTTTATTGATTTCAGAGAGGAAGGGAGAGAGAGATAGAAGCATCAATGATGAGAGAGAAGAGAATCATCGATCAGCTGCCTCCTGCACGCCCCACACTGGGGATCGAGCCTGCAACCCGGGCATGTGCCCTGACCGGGAATCGAACCATGACCTCCTGGTTCATAGGTTGATGCTCAACCACTGAGCCATGCTGGCTGGCCTCCTTCATTCTTTTTAATAGCTGTATGGCATGGAATGGATGTGTCATTGTTTACCTAACCAATTCCTCTTAACGATCACCATTGATGTTGATTTGGTTTTGTTATAGACAATCCTGCACAGTTCAGACACATTGAAATGCCTAGACATTGCTGCCTACTGTTAATTTGCCTTCCCAAAACACGGCTCCTGTTTTCACACTCGCAACTGCAGCATATGGCATGAAGCTGAGTCTCTTGAAAGAAAAAAAGCAACAACATATTACCCATGATGGTGATGCTAACCGTATCTGGGAAGAATGAACCTTACTTGACAATGAGCTTTTTAAGCTATTTTTGTCCTACTGTCAACAATCCCATGGGGACAGTGGGCCTGGTTACTGGCATTGCTATTGTCATCATTATTTACTTTATAAGCATGTAGTGCCAAGGCCACTGAGATGCCAAGTGAGGGATGGGCCGGGGGCCTAACAATGGCCAGGAGGGGAAGGCAGTCCTCAGAGGTACCTCGCTGGGCTGCACGCCCCCTTCCAGCCCAGCTCCACTTCTCAGCTCCCTTCCTTTCTTTTTTTTACCTTTTCCAACTTCATGATATATAATTAATGTGTAACATGGTGTAAATTTAAGGTGTACAATGGATTGACTTGATGCATTTATATATTGTAATATAATTTCCACTGTAGTGATAACTAACACCTCCATCATGTCACATAATTACCATTTGCTTTTATGCTGAGAACATCTAAGATCTATACATCACAGTATTGTTATCAGTATTCACAATGCTGTGCATCAGATCCCCAGAACTTATTCGTCTTATAACTGGAAGTATCTACCCTTTGACCAACATCTCCCTCTTTCCCCCACCCCCAGTCTCTGGTAACCACCCATCTACTGTCTCTATAAGTTCAGCTTGTTCAGGTTCCACATGTAAGTGAGGTCATGCGGTATTTGTCTTTCTCTGTTTGACTTATTTCACTTAGCATAATGTCCTCTAGATTCATCCACATTCTTGCAAATGGCAGGATTTCATTCTTTCTTATGACTGAATAATACTCCATTGTACTTATTTACCAACTTCTTTATCCATGTATCTGTTGGGCAGATGCTGTCTATTGTGAATGATGCTGCAATAAACATGGGGTTGAGGATATCTCCGAGATCCTGTTTTCATTTCCTTTAGATATATACCAGAAGTGAGATTGCTGGATCATGAGGTAGTTCTATTTTTAATTTTGTTTGAGGAACCTCCATTCTGTTTTCTATAGTGGAGGCAACATTTACATTCCTACCAACAGTACACAAGGGCTCCCTTTTCTGCACATTCTCACCAACACTTGTTATCTCTTGTGTTTTATGATAGCCAAGCTAACAGGTGTGAGGTGACATCTGTCTCACTCCCCTTAAAGCCAGACCCTGGAAAGCATTATCTAAACTCCTCCGTCTCAGATTCCTCTCCTCCCGGTCTCTCTCACACATCCTTCCACCCACTGAAATTGCTCTTGGCAAGGTCACTGTTGCCTCCATGCTCTTAAGAACAATGATCACATCTGACTTTAATACCAGCAGCATTTGGCACAGTCCATCATTCTTTCTCTGTTTCTCTCTTTTTTAAAATCCTTGCCCAAGAATATGCTTTTATTGCTCTTTTGAGAGAGGAAGGGAGAGAGAGAGAGAAAGAAGCATGGATGTGAGAGAGAAACATAGACCGGTCGTCTCTGTACATGCCCTGACCCGGGATCAAATCCACAACCTTTTTGGGCATGGAATGATGCTCCAACCAACTGAGCCACCCAGCTGGGGCCCTCATTCTCTCTTTGAAATACCTTCCCCACTTGGGGTTGTTCTCCTCCCATATCTTCTCTTCATCACCTCCACTTATCAAAGGTAGAGCACCCCAAGGCTCTGTGCTCAGACCTCTTATCTTCTGTAACTGTGTTCACGCCCTGGACCATCACATCCAGTCCCATGGATTGAAACACCATGCACATGCTCTGGACGCCTATATTACGTCGCCATCCCAGACCTCCACCATGAACTCTAGACCTGCGTGTCCAGCAGTCTCTGCACCATCTCCATCTGGATGTCCAGCAGACATCTCTAACGGAGCACACTCACCTGTGAACAGATGCTCAGGATGTTAGTCATCAGGGAAAAGCCAACCCAAACCACTTCACACCCACTAGAACAAGCATGTCAAACTCGCGGCCCGCGGGCCACATGTGGCCCACAAAGAATATTTTTGCAGCCCAGCCAATATAATGGTATATAAGACACATTTTAATAAAAATGTTGTAACTTAATTTTGACAATATCCTGTATACATAATCACTAATAATGAACTACAATGCTCGCTAATGACTGATTACTATAAGCGTGTTGCATTCATTTCCCTTACGCCCCTTACGCACAGGCACACCATTTCTCTCCACTAATACTAGCAGCGAATATTTTAGCAGCCAATTGCTACATCATTAGTCTTGGACTGACTCGTTTGGTGTGCACAACAGGAAATATTTTGCTTTCGGAGAACAAGAAAAATAGGTTTATTTGCATTATGCATATTAATTTGTGTAGTTATTCAGTGTCTGGTAAGTTAATGTTCAAGAAAAAGTATTAATTTTTATTAAAATGTGCTATTATTTTATGTTAATGATGACTCATTTATTTCAGCCCTTTGTATTCAGCATGTCTCTATAGAAATAAACCTACGTTTCTATGAAAATTGAAGCTTTTGTTTTTTTTGTGGCCCACATAAACTTAAACCTTGTTTTTTGGCCCATGTTAGCCTTTGAGTTTGACATGCTTGCACTAGAACGTCTAAAATCAAGAGGATGAAGAATAGAGGGTGTGGAGAAACCGAACCCTTATACATTGCTGGTGAGAATGGAATGTGGTGCAGCCATTTTGGAAAACATTTTGGCAATTCCTCAAAAAGTTACATGGAGAGTTACCATGTAATCCAGCAATTCCACTCTCAGGTATATACCAAAGAGAAGTGAAAACATGTACACACAAACATTTATACAAAAACTAGAGGCCCGGTGCATGAAATCCATGCACGGGAGGTGAGTGTCCCTCAGCCCAGCCTGCACCCTCTCCAATCTGGGACCCCTCGAGGGATGTCCGACTGCCCATTTAGGCCCGATCCCACTGGATCGGACCTAAACGGGCAGTCGGATATCCCTCTCACAATCCAGAACTGCTGGCTCCCAACTGCTTGCCAGCCTCCTGCCTGATTGCCCTAACCACTTCTGCCTGCCAGCCTGATCACCCCCTAGCTAGCCACTCCCCTGCCAGCCCGATCACCCCCAACTGCCCTCCCCTGCCAGCCGGTTGCCCCCAACTGCCCCCACTGCCGGCCTGGTCACCCCCAACTGCCCTCCCCTGATGGCCTGGTCACCCCCAACTGCCCTTCCCTGCCAGCCATCTTGTGCAAGGGTGTGACAGTCAATTTGCATATTACCTCTTTATTATATAGGATAATTTAGGTAAAAAGAATAAAATCAGAACATGTACACCAAAATGTTCCTATTCACCGACCCACTGAGTTTTAGAGGAAACTGAGGCCTAATCTGATTCACTAACTTGTTGAGGTTCTAGAGCAAGTGAGTTGCAGAATTGGAATGGAAACCAGATTCCCTAATTCCTCATCTTTCCTATTTGTTCTCTTGCTCCTACTACCTGGTGGGATGAAAGGAACTGTGTAGACTGAGTCTACACTTATGTCTGTGGCTGTCCTCATGGTGATGTCTGCATGATGGATTATCAATGATAAATGTTTAATCCAAGACTGGCTTCCCCATTCACACACACGAGTGACTTCTTGCTACATTAACCAGTGGGTGGTGAAGAACTGTGAGTCACTTCGGCAGCTCATCATTAGAAAAGGCAATGTCTTTAAAATGTCAAACACCAGAGTGGTGCCTTTTAGATGACCTACACCACAACTCTCTATTTGGTGTAAATCACCTGTTTTCATAATTGCGATTATGGTAACACCTTACACTTTTATGGAGTTTCTGCTGATGACTACTGCTCTTGAACACAGTTTCTGAGCCAGAGGGAACTGATCTAACACACTCAACCTGAGAGAATAAAGAAGAATAATTGAGACTAGTCCATATCTAGTGGGCTGTTCCTGCTCAAATGATCAGCACAAAAGATGCTACTTCCTACAGTGAGCCCTGAGCCATGCCCTCAGGTTG